>NC_071657.1:75253820-75567320 GCF_014839835.1 Dryobates pubescens | reverse complement strand
CATGCATGGCCCAGATGCTTTGGGTGGCCATGTCACAGCCTGCAGGAGATGGGCAACTCAGTAATGTTCAGTCACACATCTACAGGCCCTTCCAGCGGTCCCATATAATCACACTTTCATGCATGCCCCCAAAATGGCATCCCTCCCTGTCACTGCTTATGATCATCCATGCTACCCAGACTAAGGTAATCTGAACTTCAGTTACAGCTTCTTGCTAGAATTACTTAATGCTCGATGAGACAGAGAAGGGACACCAGTCTCTCAGTTGCTTACATATCTGTCTTAGATTTGGTGAAGTATTCTAACAAAAACATAGATGATGTTGGATGATGTTGTGGCTGTTGCTGGGTGTTTGTCTAACTTAGCAATTGCAAATAAATTGACAACAACAACAAAACTCAACAAAGAAGAAAAAAAACACCAAACCTAACAAAGAAAACCAAAGAAACCAACAAAAACTCATTAAACAAACAAACAAAAAGGACAAAATCCCACAAACAAACAAACAAAAAAACCCAGAATGCAGCCTCAGTGTACTTCATGTTCCATTCTCACACTTTGAACAAATCTTTCATCTTTCTATGAGCCCACAGTTCTCTCCTTCAAATCCCACTTACGAGAAATTTTTAACAGCCTTTTCCCACTAAGCCTCTCACTCAGACTTAATACCAAGATTTTAATATACTAATTCAATTATGTAGTGTTATGAGTAATATTCTTAACTTAGATCTAGTGGGAAAAAAAAATTAAAACCATCTTTCTCATCTGCCTTCCTTCCATCAAGACTTCAGCTTTTATGCTTCTTACCTACTTTATCATCACTTTTACACATTCCATAACTAGTAAAGTCACACTTCTACATCTAAAACTGTTGTTCCAGCTGCTGAAGAAATTTTAGTGCAACTTCAAAATACACTTAAAAATGACATGAATCTAGAGTTAACATAGCAAAACTAGTTCAACATAGCCACACTCTGTGTGTGTAAATCAAGGGAAACTATGAGAGTATCAATAAGTGACAAGAAGAATATTACAGCAAATTTTAGGATTTTTTGCATTTTTTAAAAATACCATTAGAATGTCATCATCCTAACAAACCTAAGACTGAATTTATGAACACTTTGGGTTCTTGTATCTGTACTTTGGCATTATGTTTTTTGCAGGGCTTAGGATGACAGCTTTATCATTTTGCATAGCATTTACTGTACCACACTAAGTAATAATTTTTCTGGGGAGTATTTCCATGAGCAACCTTGAATCCTCCAAAATTAAGCTTTGACAGCAGCTTTCCCTGCTTGGAGCTCACTGTTCAATTGTCTGTTTCTACAGTGTTTCAGCTCATACTGCTCAGAATGTACTTGCCCAGCTGAGGTTCAGAAGATAAACAGTATTTCTTTCTTTCCTCAGAACAAATCAAATTATTTGTGCCTTGAAGAAAGCACTTTTTAATAAACATATATCTTCCTGAGCTCCTTTGCCACTTATTCAACATATGCCATCACTGTTCTGAGAGAAATCTAAATCATCAGAAGATGCAAAATAAAACAAACCCAGTGTAAACAGTTTCATGTTCTGCCTGCCTTCCATTAACCTAGTCTCCAGCTTTTATCTATTAAATTATTATCAAGTCTTTAGATGCCAAGGGATCTCCTCTGCAAATTCGTGGCTGGGTGAGTAAAAAGCCATATTAGGAGCCTTGAAAAAGTTGGAAAATACAAACATTGAAAACCATGAATGTGTATGTGAATCTGTTTCTTATAATGCAAGTTATTACTGTTACTTGAAGCCACCCATCTGACCCTTCACTGATGTGCAGAATTCAGAAAGGCAGCTGCAATAGATGAAGAGGAAAATGATGAATCACTGATCATAAACCTATTCCTACTGTGTAGTCTGATAAAACACAAGTACCTTGGTAAATCAGTCAGCTTGTTTTCTGCAACAGTTCACCTCAGATAGTTAAGAAACAATTAACATAAACTATTATTTGAGAGGAAACAGCAAAACAATGTTTCTCTTCAGAAATAGTATAAATAACTTAGACTTCATTCTTATATTTTCTAAAACAAAACCAGAATTTAATGGTTTGGTGGTGGGGTTTTATTCCTTCTTAATACAAAATAAACTTTACAAGTATAATTGTGTTGCTTGAGACTATGGGGTGGGGGGAAGGTGTGTATTGTTGTTTGGGGGCTTAGATAGGGGGTTTTGATGGTTAGTGTTACTAGCCCCTGAGCCCAGTTTCAGTATGGTATTTCAAAACTCTCAAGGCTTACTTTTCCCAATTAAGGATTATGGAATCAGGCCTGGTGAGCCTAGAGGGTTTTCAGTTTTGCTTGTTGAACATTAAGCAAACATGGGTATCTGCAGGCTCACAAAGCTCTGATAAAACTATGTGTATATAATTAGATCAATCAACAGGAAACAATATATGATGTATGTCAGAGGCAGTTTCAGAAAAAAACAGCATACAGAAAGCATTAACTACTCACTAATGTTTCAAGCAACTCAGCTACCACTAATATTGGAAAAAAAAATATTTGCACAGTAAAATATAATCCACATCCCAATAATACATTTTCACACAGCTTCCTGCCAAATAATCTCCATGAACATTCTCATCTGCAAACCAAATATCTTCAGACTGCCACCAGTCAATTAGGTGTGTATTTATCCTTAAGTTTTTAAATTTATGACACTTGGGATACAAGTCAATTTTCCTAATTGGAATATATCCATCAAGGTTAGAAAGTAGGCTTGGGCAAATTTATATTGGATCAGTTTACAAAAAGATAAATTTGCATAAAGTGCATTGTATGGTAATACAACATACAGCTGATTGTTCAGGGGTCAGAATTCAAAATTTTCCATGCTGACAAGACAAATAAAATAGAAACAGACATCTAACATGAGCTTGAATTGTGGAGTTATAGATTGATTTGGGTTGGAAGGGACCATAAAAATCACCTAGTCCCAACCCCACTGCCATGGGCAGGGACATTTCCTACTGGACCAGGGGCTCAGAGCTGCAGACAGAATGGCTTTGAATACTTGCAGGCATGTGCCACCCATAATTGCTCTGGAAAGCCTGTTCCAGTGCCTCGCCACCCACATGGTGAAGAATCTCTTGCTTATGTCTAATTTAAATCTACCTTCTTTCAATTTAAAACCATCATCTCTTTTCCTACCCCTGTATGCCTTTATGAAAATTTTCTTCCCATCTTCCTAAGAGCCTTGAAGTACTAAAACACCACAAGAAGTTCTCCCTGGATCCTTCTCTTTCCCAGGATGAACAATCTCAACTCTCTCAGTCTGTCCTCACAGCAGAGGGCTTCCAGCCCTCCCGTCATTGTTATGACCTCCTCTGGTTGCATTCCAACAGGTCTATATCTCTCCTGGGTTGAGGACTACTGAAGTGGACCAAGTGTATTTCATTGCAACAAAGCATTAATTTTATGAAGCAACCACTTCTTCCAGTTTGAGGACAGGCAGATTCTCTCTCACCCTTGAGAGGGGCAAAAGAATGACACTCACATGTATGGATTGCAAAAGTGATGGAAAGTTTAAATGGAAAAGCAGTAAGTGTTTTACAGGAGCTACAAGCATAGTGACAAAAGATATCCCAAAGCATTCAGAGTCCCTTACAGCACACCCAAAAGTCTCCCAACACTTCCCATCTCCCCACCTCAGGGTACAGCCAAAAACCCCAGGGCTCTTTCTTCCCCCCCTACTGCTAGGCTAGTCTCAGGTTGGCCAGGTCTGAGGCTGCCCCTTCTCCTGGCATTAGGCCTAAGAGGCCTTGAGATTACTCTCCCACCATTACCCAACAGGGAGCATCTCCCATGGGAGCAGAGAGGGAAGAAAGAGGAAGAGAAAGACTTTGCAGGTGGATTTATAGGGTGCAGGATATGATGGGTATGAAATATGCTATTTCCTGTGTCCACCTACTGGGTTGGACCCTCATTTCAAGATTTTAGTATTAATTTAAAGATTATTAAAAGTTTGGAGAGGTTCATATTGAATCAGATGGTTGAACCAGACTTCATTGACAGTCACAGATACTCCAATATGTGCATGTAGAAATAGATAGGTTGTAAACTCCAGTTCTTAAGAAAACATGGAGAGTACTACTACAGGAATGAAGGATGGCAGGGCATTTGTATCAGCATTTCAATTTCAATCTGTATCAATAGGTAGACTGTAAGGCACCTCAGGAGTCTATTCACTGAGACTGTGATAGACTGCTATTTTGAAAATCACCATAAGTGCCACTCTCTCCATTCATATTATGTGACCAGTCCGCTAATTTAGCTAATTAAACCTGGTGCTACCTTTAAACATGAGTAACTGCCAAGGAATATATAAAATTACATATATATATATAAATATATATATATAAAAAATATATATATCTTATATATATTAAAAATATATAAAAATTATATATATTTTTTAAAGTATATAAAATGCTAACTGAAAAGCAACCTCTTACACGCTGTTAGAATAAAAGCTACACAGACTGAAAGCATAGTCAGAAATGCCCAACAGTTTCTGAAAGCTGATAGAATCATAGATTCATTTTGCTTGGGAAAGACCTACTAAGATTATCAAGCCATCAAACCATGTCCCAAAGGGCCATGTCCACACATTTCTTGAACACCTCCAAGGACGATGACTCTACCACTTCCCTAGGCAGCATGTTGCAGTGCCTGACCACTCTTGCAGTAAAGAATTTTCTCCTAATATCCAAGCTGACCCCCACCTCACTGCTGTCTCCTTTCAGGGAGCCTCTTCTCCAGACTAAACCACTCCAGTTCCCTCAGCTGCTTCTCCTAAGACCTGTTCTCTCTGTCCCAAAAGCTCACACTGCACCCAGAAGGACTGCATAATTCAGTGGAATGGAAAGGAATTCTCTTCTGTGAACACGTTTTAAGGTTAGTTTCTATTTAGAAGGGTTATTTTACTGAGGTGCAAATGAGAAGGTGTAATGCTAAATCTCTTTCCACCACCTCTCTTTCCCCCTTCATTTAACATAGTTGTATATTCCTCTCAAACTGTGCCAGGGAAACTTTAGGCTTGAGGTGAGGAGAAAGTTCTTCACAGAGAGAGTTGTTAGCCATTGGAATGAGCTGTCCAGGGAGGCAGTGGAATCACCGTCCCTGGAGGTGTTCAAAAAGGGATTGGACGTGGCACTTGGAGACATGGTTTAGTAGTCATGAGGTGTTGGGTGACAGGTTGGACTTGATCTCTGAGGTCTTTTCCAGCCTTATTGATTCTATGATTCTATGATCCCTGCCCCACTCCTACCTGCTGAACTGCACTACTGAGCATATTCAGAAGCATCTGCTCCTATAAAAGCCATGTCTCTTGGAGTACTTTTGTTTTGTTGCATTGTCTTTGTATATGTGAAAGCATATACAAGCAAAAGAAAAGACTCAGACAAAATGGATTGAAAAAAAAAAGTGGAAAGTTTAAATGGAAGAAAAGAATAATGAGAGTTTTACAGAAAACCACAAGCACCATGACAAAAAGGAGAGAGAGATCCCAGAACATACCCAAGAACGTCCCATCCCCACGTGGGGGCATACCCAACCCCCCCTCCCAGGGCTCTTTCTTCCCCCCCCCAACCCAGCCTTGGGCCTGGGCAGGTCCAAGGGAGGCAGCTCACACCATTTTACCTAGGCAGCAGCAAGGGAGGAAAGAGCGCAAGAGGAACCCACACTTGATGTTTTATAGGGGAGCAGGGAATTATGGATGAAATAACTGGCTTCCTGTGACCACCCACTGGGCTGGGCCCCCTTTTGGAACATCCCACGTGTGGCCTGTGCAGTGACATCCGGGCTGGCACCCAGCCTAAACCACCACACCCTCTTGAACTGGAGACCCCAGAACAGGACACAACACTCCCGATGTGGCCTCTCTGTAATAATGTGTTCTTACCTGTAAAGACAAAACCACAGGTTGAGGAAGCAGCACCTGAACTGGAATAATAAAGAGAAAACTCAGTTATTTTTTAACTGCTTGGATGCAGGCAGAGTAGAAATAGTAGAGTAATTGACATCAGAAGTGAAGTCCTCAAAATGAAAACCCATTTCTGTAAAAACAAGTTATGGTACTTAGCAAGAGATGGCTTACTACTGGGAAAACACTTGAATGTAGCATGGGTTTTAAATAGTACACATTTAAACCCAGTATTGACATTTTCAAAAGAATAAAAAATAATCATCTGCAAATGGCAACAGAGCTCATGGCTGCTTTCTATGAATTCATCTTACTTTTATTGAGACAAAGTGGTGACACAGCAAACTAGGATGAACAACAACCTTAAAACTACAGACTATTGTGTATTGCACTTAGAGACCTCGCTGGATGAGGAGATTTTTGAAACCATTGCAGTTCTCAGAAATGATTCCTTAATGGTGTTTGAAGACTTGGGTGTATGAAGAATGTGACGAGCAGGTTGAGAGAGGCTCTCTTCCACTCTAGCCTGCCCTGGTGAGTCCACATCTAGGATATTGTGTCCAGTTATGGGCTTTTCAGTTCAAGAGAGACAAGAAACTACAGGAGAGTCCAGAAGAGGCTACAAAGGTGCTCAGAGGATTGAAGCATCAGTGTGAGAAGGACTGAGATACTGGCACTGTTTAGGTTGGGGAAAAAAGCAGACTGAGAGGGAATTTTCTCAGTCCTCAGCAAGAGCTAGAGGGTGAAGGTCAACGGGAACAGGATGGGACCAGGCTCTTCTCAGTTGAGCCCAGCAACAGGACAAGAGGCAACAGGTGCATACTGGAATCCAGGAGATTCCACTGAAACATGAGAAAAATTTCTTTGCTGTGAGGCTGATAGAGCACTTGTGCTGAGATTGTGGAGTTTCCTTGTCCTGAGAAACTCTAAATCCACCTGGACATTGTGATCCTGTACAACCTGCTGTGAGTGACCTTGCTTTAGCAGGGTATGGCAGTTTGAGGCTATGGGTGTCTTTAAGAAGGCCACACAGTTGAGACCTCCAGTGTCCAGAGTGTCCAGCCCAGTGGGTGGACACAGGAAACAGTGTACTTCTTCTCATAAATCCTGTATCCCTATAAAGCTGGTTGCAAAATTATTTTCTTCCTCTTTCTTCCCTAGAGGGAGGCACCTCTCTTATCTCCTGGTATGTTTTTTTTACTGTGCAATTACAGCCTAGGCATGGAGGGGTTTGTGTGTGTGTAACACAGCCCTGACGGGTCTTGGGAGGAAGAAAGGAGGAGGGGCAGTTTGGGCCTTGGTCAGCCTGAACCAGCCTAGCAATGTTGGAGGAAGAAAGAGCCCTGGGGCTGATGGTAAACCCCAGGTGGAAGGAAGAGCACTGGGGTTTTGGTCTCAATTGTTTGGCCTGGTGTAAAGGGAGTTTTGTGTAAAGTTTAGGCTTAAAGACCTTGTGTGTTAAGTCTAGATTGTGAGCTATGCTCACCACTACGTAGAACTGTAGCATTGTAATTTCTAAATAGCCTTTCCATTTAAACTTACCAATACTATCCAATTAATTTTGTGTGGTATTCTTTTCCCCTTTTGGAGCAATAGAGCAATCTGTCCACTCATTAAAACATGACACAGGGGTATTGGACTGGGTGATCTTCAGAGGTCCCTTCCAACTCCCACCATGCAGTGATGCTTGAAAGTATCTCCTATGAAGAGACTGAGAGACCTGGAGTCTGGAGAAGACTGAGGTAGGATTTTATCAACATGTAGAATTATCTAAGGGGTAGGTGTCAAAATGGCTAAGGTGATGGTCTCTTTTTGGTGGTTCCCACTTATACGACAATGACCAACGGGTACAAGCTAGAAAAAAAAAGATTCCACTTCAACACAAGGAGACAATTCTTCACAGTGAGCATGATGAAGCACTGAAACAGGCTGCCCAGAGAGCACATGGAGTCTCCTTCTCCGGAGATTTTTCAAACTCTGGCTGGATGCATTCCTGTGTGACCCATCCTAGGTGAACCTGCTTTGGCGGGGGGATTGGACTTGACGATATCTAGGGGTCCCTTCTAGCCCCTAACATTCTGTAATTCTGTGAAAGCAGCTTCATCACCTTTACTTCCATGAAGCAAATGTAACTGTGATTTTTTTTTCCCATGGGAATGTGATTTCTTTTTTTATTAAAAAAAAAAACACTAAATATATAATTGCTGTAAGAAAGGCTTTACATCCCTGCAGTATGTGAGATTACCAGTTCTTAGAATACCAAGTTGTACTCCTGATTCTTAAGCAAAGTATGTTTCATTCTGGTGGTTATCAGTAGTGGTTTGGAATTGGTTTTCAAAACATGTAAGTAGAACAAGCAACCCCTAAGGAGATACTCATAATTCTTAAAGAGAAAAAGGCATTTGAACTCTGTAACTTTATCCCATCTGCGTAATTTGCAATACTGTTTACTGCAAAATTCTGTGTTAGATGCTTCATCTATTATTGCAGATCTATATTAATAATTGGGTCATCAGAGAGTGGGAGCATTCCAAAGTTAATTATATCTTATTGGCTAATTTGACTGGAGGCACTTTAATATTGTTTCAGTTATGCCAGAAATCATTTAACTAGGAGAATCTCTCAATTTGCCATGTAAGGGTGCAAAGCCTCACCTGACTGTGCTGGTTATCAGCTGACACATATCTGAAAGTTTCAGGCATATCATATCCTTTGACTTCTCCTACAGTCAGTTTTCAAAGCTTTAAATGTTAAATAGCAACTGTCACTGTTTTCACTAATTTTCCCCAGATCCATGTTGCATCCCTTTGATGGCCTTGTCCTTCCCATCTCTGACCAGTTAAACCAACACGCATAGGGAAGTCTTAAGACTTCCTGTGTTCAATTTGGAGAAGGAAAAAAGGAAAGAAAGCAAATACAAGCAGCTCAATTTTAAACCACTGGTTGTGAAAGTGATTTCCTGCTATAGGCAAATGATTCTAGGATTATTATCACAGTGATGTCAGCCCCTGCTGTGGGATAGGCAAATGTAATTCTAGCATAGGCAGTGTGATCCTAATGGGAGATATGTCTCCTAGTTTGAAAACAGCAGGACACAGTCTTAACAATACAACAATAGGGATAGATATTCTACATTTAATACTTTGAAGAAAGTTGGATTTGATACTAGAATGGGGCATAAAACAAGCTCTGTAGAGATGTGGGTCCAATCCTAATCAAGTATCTCTGTATGAAGAAAAATAACAAGCCAGACAAGCACTTAGTTATAGTTCGGAAAATGGAATTTACTTTTACAACACTGAAAATCTCCTAATTAATATAATGTTTATGGCACACAAAGAGCCTAGAGTTTTTCACAGTCAAATCCCTAGACTGGGGAAAAAAAAAAAAAAAAAGTAATAATAAAAAGTCCTTAGTGTTTCCTTTTTCTGGTCTACTTTCAGAAAATATATCCTCTGAATCATGGCAAGAAAAGAGAATCATGCACACCCCTCCAAAAATGCTATGTGACTTGTGGAAGTGGCACTCTCTGGTAATATAAGAAGCAGAATATAGATGTAAACCATCATTTATGACTGTCCTTTGTTATTAATATTTTTGTTGCTTCCTGCAAACAAAGTCTGTAGGCACCCATGTTCTAGGAAGGATTTCAGGCTGTTGATCCTAAGATGTTAGGGAATGTCAAGATAGACAACAGGATTTGAAACATAACCCAACATTCAGTATTTCCTATTAGATAGATAGTCTGCTGATTGCTGAGGCCCATGTTGATAAGGAACTTAATTCTGCCTTTAAATGTAACTTCCTCTGCAGAGACCTTGAAGAGTTGGGGAGAGCGGAGGAAATCTTTTTTAGGCTAAATTTTCTAAATAAGTTGCTCAAGCTACATTCACACAGTTCTACTCTGCATCTTATTTATGCACTCCTTGTGCTTATAAACCCTCCTTTTATGTCTATAAATGGAGAGAGAGACCAGGTTATGCACAAGCAGAAAGCATGTAGATTTACACATTTTGCTCTTCTCCCGTTCCTGAACCATACCAGGTCAGGTTGGACAGAGATCTGAGCAACCTGATCAAGCTGAAGATGTCCCTGATGACTGCAGTGAGATCTGCCTAGATGACCTTCAAAGACCCTTTCCAAACAAAACCATTTTGTGATTCTATGATCATTTTCTGGGTAACACTTTGAGGATAAACAGCACCAATCCCAACATGTTCAGGTCTGACTGCTAATCTAGAAACTAACTCCCAAGCTCTGCTTTTTGCACCAAGACGGTAGCAAACTAACCAGTAGATTTTTTGTTCATTATTAGCCAAGATTCATAAGCTCAGTTTGAACTAACCTTTGAGGTCATCACAATCTGAAAAAAATACTCTGCTACTGCACACCCATACAAGACTCCTTCTCCCACGAGAAACTCAGAAAAAACACAGCAAATTAAGTTGACTGAAGCCAGAAACAGCAATCAATGGACAATTACTTTGACTATTCCCAGTTGCTAGGCATGCATCACCACTGAGCTCATTTTATGACCATTTTTCCCCTGTTGGGTAATGCAAGAACTATTATTCTAAAATCCTATCAACAACTAATCAATCCTGTTAGTTCTACACATATGGTTTATAAAGAGTTAAATTGCCAAGTGCAGCCTAGTCAATGTCTTCATCATCAGCTACTGCTGATGGAGCTATGTGTGAACAGAATCATGAGATTAACAGGAAAAGAAAGGACAGGTTTCAGTTGAAAACCAATAAATATGAGGGTATCAGTGCTGTGGATGAGACATCTAACAAAGCCTGTTTGTCGTTTCAGCAATGCAATGGAAATGTATGCAGATGCAAATGATGTCACAATAAATGGTACAGAATCACAAAACACTAGGGACTGGAAATGATCTCCAGAGGTCATTGAGTTCCAACATCCCTGCAAAACAGGACCACTTAGGGCAAGTCACGGGAATTTGTCTAGGTGGGTTTTGAAGCTCTCTAGAGAAGGAGACTCCACAACTTCTCTGGGCAGCCTGCTCCAGTGCTCCATCTCTCTCACAGTAAAATTTTTTGTCATGTTGAGGTGGAATTTCCTGCGATTGAGTTTATGTCCATTGTCCCTTGTCCTATCACTGGGTGTCACTGAAAGAGACTGGCTTCATCCTTCTGACACCCACCCTTCAGATGTTTGTAGACACTGAAAAGATCCTCTCTTAGCCTTCTCTTCTCCAGACTAAACAACCCCCGCCTCTCAGTCTTTTCTTGTAAGAGAGATGCTCAACCATCATTGTAGCTCTCCAGTTGAAGTCTCTCCAGTTTGTGCCTTTATTATCTCTGGTAGTTCCCTATTGCTCTTGAATTTGACGAGGCCCTGGGCAGCCTGGTCTAGTTGAGGATGTCCCTGTTGACTGTGGGCAGGTTAGACTGGATGACTTTTGGAGGTCCCTTCCAACCTGGACCATTCTATGATTCTATGATTCTAACTGCAAGCCTGGAGCTGGACATAATACTCCAGATGTGGCCTGCCTAGGGCTGAGCACAAGGGGAGCATAACCTCCCTTGACCTTCTGGGCACACTCTTCTTAATGGACCTGAGTGACCATCTTGGCCACCAGGTCACATTGCTGTCCCATGGATAACTTATTATCAACCAGGACTCCAAGGTTCTCTCTGCAGAGGTACTCTCTAGAAGGTCAGCCTCTAACCTGTATGGTGCATGGCATTGTTCTTCCATAGGTGGAGGACTGTACATGTATCCATTGGGATGCTGTGTTTTTTCCCTAACAGCTTTACTACAGTGTGCTTAAGCAAGCTGCTGGTCTATTTTACCAGTGGCAACAGGAGTTTTCAAGGGTTCAAGAGATAATCAGCAACTGTCACCATTAAAACATAGTTTGTGAACAAGTCATGCATGCAAAGCAGTGGAAAAACTGCATCAGTCAGGCAATAATGAATTTTGCAGCAATAGGGAAAATATATGATAAATTTCAAGATGTTTTATAGATTGCAACATTGAGGGACTTGGAGAAATTCTTTTGGAAACCAAATGCAGTATACCTTACTCATCCATTTTTGAGATATAATCCTTTGACTGCATCTCCAATACAAGAAAAATTAATAACACTATTACTGAAATTAGTCTTTGTATAGTAATGTGACCAAAGAATAGACTGCTTCAAGCAAAAAAAGAACAATTTCATTAGACCCCAGGGATTCTACACGGTGACATCTTCAGTCAGTCAAAATACCACTGCTGTGAACATTTTAAACACCTTTTTAGTCACTGTAAGACACTGTGATTTTGCTGGCAACAATTTCCAGGTTACTAGAAGAGGAAACTGGGATGGCAACATAATGCCTGGAAAAAAAAAGTCTCAGCCAACTACATGGTGTTATGCTGATCACAGGCTGCAAAACATTGTGCAAAACAGTTTGTATTTCCCCTTAAATCCTCCATGAACGCTAAAAATGTGCTGCAGTGTTAAGTGCCCCCTTGACCTATGTCAGCCACATCTTGAGCACTTACATCTAGCATCAAGTGTATTGTCAAATCATACCCTCCAAAACAACTTCTCCACTTCACTGAAACGTTTTAGAGCAGCGGTGACTGATCCAAAGAAAGTGCAAGGTATGACACACTGTAACACATTGTTTGGCACCAACATGGCATTATATTGGATACACTGATTGAACTGGAAGAGTTGTCACTCAAGCTGCAAAGCAGTCTGTGATGTTAACTAATGCAAGGTGAGTGGATGTAAGTGCTGTGCAAAGGAAAAGAGGTAGAAGTCTCTCCTGCTGTGAAGCAATGAATCCTGTGTTTTGCCTTTCAATGCAAACACTGGACACCCACAAAATTTCCTGCATAGTGCATAGGGCACTAATTTCCTGAAAGATGAAAATACTATAAATTCACACAGACAATATTGATCAGAAAAATATAGAAACACAGGAGAAGTAGTGGCATGAAAAATGTTGCAGTATGATGGTAAGTAATGGCCAGCTTTGGCAACCAGCACTACTCTGTGGTAAATGTTTAAGCAATTTTTAACTTTCCTACTGAGAGATTAATAGGAACACTCCCCTACTTGGTCTACAGTACTGGCTCAGGAAATCCTGTCAGATTCCAGGTGTATTCCTATGACTAAGCAATGTTGCTTTTTTGAGTACTATGCAATTTTCCTCTTTGTTTTGTGGTGTTTTTTATAAGTCTATGCAGATGTATTTAATTTTAAATATATTACAACAAGCAGTACAGCATCTGGAATGAGTAATTCTCAGTACCCATCTTCATTCACAGTATCTCAAGCCTCAGTTAGCCAAGGACTCAGTGAACTGAAACAACCAGGCTGAGGTAAGTCTGTTCTTAAATAAGGCTTTGAATTCTGGAGCTATTCTGGTAGTTTGTGAGGTGGCAGGCTTCCCTCTGCATTGCTGCAAGAACAGATGCTTTGACATCATGCTTAATAGCCTGCTGAAATTCTGTAGTCAGGGTAAGATGTAAAGTTGACATACTGGGTTGTTTAGCATCAATGTTAGCACTTGGGCAAATTTCCAGATTAAATTATGACTGGGTATAGCCTTTTCTCCTGAAATTTTACAGGACAATTTTTCTATATGTTCTCCAAAATATGTATTTTAATAACAAAATTCCCCACGCTTCAGAATATATATACTTATATATCAATTAGTTTGTCCCTGAACTTGTAACAAAACAGGAAATGAAATATCAGAGGTCAACCTTTTTGTGAAGACCTTAAAAACAAGAGAATTTTTTATCAATTTCATGAATATCTGCTCTTGAAATCCCTCCTACTGTGTCCATTTACTAACCTACATAGTACTCTGGTAGGAGATGCTTCCTAAACAGATGTTACTTTCTGAGCACTTTTTCTACTTTCTTCACATCTTTGTATATCTGCAGAGAAACATAAGCAGCTTTTTAAAATAAAAAAGCTAAATTTAACATTTTCTTCACACGGGCAACACTGCCACATTGGAGTGTTAACTGCTCCTAAATGCTTCTGTAGCACATTTCCTGCCAGACTCCCGTATGAGGTAGTGTGGCATGCAGCAACTGAACATCAAATGTGTTAGATCTATCAGCTGCCTTGGTTAACCCCCAGCAAGTCTTCATCATGACCCATCTGCATATCAGGGTGAAAAGATTATCCTTGGTTTTCCTTACTGATTGTTCATAAAAGACAATATAACTAAGAATTCTGTAAAATTAATTTTGAAAAAAAAAATAAAAAATAAAAAATATGTTCAGTTTAAACACAGTCTAATGGGGAAAGCAGAAAACACTAAGCTGGTAGAAAAACTTGTATTTTCTTGAAAACAGAAATTTGTGAGAACAAAAATAAGTCATTGCATGGCACACATGAAGTCAGTAACACTCATCACAGAAAGAAATGTGATGATTTTTTGGTTTTGTTTTATTTTGTTTGTTTCAAAAGTAGAAAGGATCCTGTGCCTCCTAGAAAGCAGCAGGAGGGTTTGAGAATTCTGGAAAGAATTGTGAGAAGTTTTTTTTCCATTCTTCTGCTGCAAAGTGTTCCAGGTAAGGCTTTTGTGATCTCATCAGCAAGAAAAACAATTTCACTCTTTAATGAGAAAGAAGCCAACCTATGTGCCCATGCAGTCAAGAGTTGCTCTATCAAGAACAGCAAATGTACTGATATCAGTAAGTGACATGATTGTACTTCAAATGCCCAGTGGTTAAAGGGCTTAAATACACCAATACATATTTTAAAATAAAAATAAAAGAAAACAAAACAAAAACTTCAAGTGTTGGATTCTTTTTCCTTTTATGCAATGACCTTAGTGAGTTTATTACATAATTATTGAGTTATGGTCATGGAAATTGATTTTGAAAATGGAATTTTGATTGTAGTAGATATTGTGTTCCCTGCTTAAAGTAAGAAACAGATTATGATGGCCAATATTACAAATATTACAGAGAAAACTGTTGATTTAATTCTTCTGTAGATTCTAGACCACTTCAGTGAGACCTGGACAGACAGAGAGCTGGGCAGAGGAACATAATGAGGTTCAACAAGGATAAGTGCAGAGTCCTGCATCTGGGAAGGAAGAATAAACTGCACCAGTTCAGTTTAGGAGGTGATCTGCTAGAGAGCAGCCACATGGTGAAGGACTTGGGAAGGCTGGTGGTTAATAAGCTCTCCATGGGTCAGCAATGTGCTCTGGTGGCCAAGAAGGTCAATGGGATCCTGGGGTGCATTAAGAGGAATGTGTCCAGCAGATCAAAAGCAGTTCTCCTCCCCCTCTACTCTGCCCTGGTGAGACGTCCAGTTTTGGCTTCCCAGTTCAGGAGGGACAGGGATCTGCTGGAGAGAGTCCAAGGGATGGCTACCAGGGTGATTAAGGGGCTGGAGCACTCCCCAATGAGGAGAGGCTGAAAGATCTGGGGCTTTTTGGTCTGGAGAAGGGAAGACTGAGAGGTAATTTAACAGAAGTTTATAACCACCTGAGGGCTGGGTGTCAAGAAGGAGGGGACAGGCTCTGCTCAGTTGCACCCTAGGATAGGACAAGGGTAATGGATATAAACTACAGTACAGGAGGTTCCACTTCAACATGAGGAGGAACTTCTTTGCTGTGAGGGTCACAGAGCACTGGAACAGGCTTCTAAGAGAGGTTGTGGAGTCTCCTTCTCTGGACACTTTCATGATCTGTCTGGATGTGTTCCTGTGTGACCTGTGCTGAATTCTATGGTCTTGCTCTGGCAGGGATGTTGGATTTGATGATCTTTAGAGGTCCCTTCCAATTCCTAACATCCTGTAATCCTGTGTAATTGAAGATGTTACAAGGCCCAAGCACTGTACATATGTATGGAAGAGGGAGCTAGGTACCTAGAACGATGAATTAAAATTGTTACATGTTGGGGAAAATCTGGAATTAAACTAACTCTAAAACCATCTCTATATGGAAATAAATTATTCTAGTTTCTTTCAAATAAATCTTCTGCTCCTAGAAGCGAGCAAAGAATTAAGAAAAAAAATTTCAGGATCAAAGTATCATATAGTTGCCTTGATTAGTGTCACAGTTTTCATATTCCACAGAAAACTTTTAGCCAGGTAATTTTGATTATATGCTGCTGCAAAGAATGAAAACAAAGCTAACCATAGAATTGTCTAGGCTACCTGAAGTGTATTATGAAATCATATTAATATAACCTCATGAGGATTTCCTTTTATCTTAATTAATAAAGAAAACTAAATTTTGGCAGTTCATGTGAGTAGCAAGAGTAAACAGACCAGTATTGCCTTCATTAAACAAATGACCTTACCAGTTTTGATTGCTAAATGGCACTTAACACAGCATAACACAGTATTCATGAACTGCACCTAACATTTAGAGTTATGGTGTCAACTGCAATAGAAAAGATAGAAAAGAAAAGACTGAAAGTTAATCTCCTTCACCTTGTGGATTTCCTTGCCAAGCTATGAAAAATTTAGACCTGGAATCCTTTTGAATTCTCTCAAATGCTTTGTGACACCAAACGTTCAAGAGCAATGAGTGAAGGAAGATATCCGTATTATTTTTGGTTAACAATGCATTTCAGGTGCAGTTCTTGCATGTTTGAACTGCCTCTTTGCCACAAAGAAGCTGATTTACTTGACGCAAACAATCCTCAGGAATGATAGGAACTAGAAAGCTAATTAAATCTGCAGGCTGTTCTCCAGACCTGGGGGCTAATTCTCAAGTGCAAGTCATGACTTGAATTCCTGTTATCTGTGAATTATCTGCTGCCTGTATGATCCTAAATAGCAGATACGAGTATGGAACTAAATAGTCGGCTGAAGTGCCCTTCAGGTAACAGCTTCACAGGAAAGGTAAAAGAAAGATGGTAGCAGGGTTTTCAGTATATTACCTTTAAATTTCAATTTTCTTTTTAATCTGGGTCAACTCTAACCTGCAAATTCTTGGTCCAACATTATAAGAGGGAGCAAACTGTTAGGCAACATGCTTACAAAGGGTTCATTTTATAACACATACAGTAATTTCTCAAGAAGGAACTAGACCTACTTCAAAAATTAGAAGTGAATTAGAAAACTGTGTCTGCCTTTAAGACCTCAGTTCTTGTAGATAAATATAAATTGACCTTTTTTATTATTTTTTTTTACCCCCCAATGGAAAGTATAAAATACTGAAAATAGTTTCAGCTCTCTTCACAGGTGGCAATAATCCTTGAAAACTTGTCATTAAGAAGTGTATAATAAAAAAATGTTTTGACCCTAATCAGGTATTGAACAAAGTCCAGAGGGACCTTGACAGGCTGGAGAAGTGGGCACAAGCCAACTTCATGAGGTACAACAAGACCAAGTGCAGGGTCCTGCATCTGGGTCGAGGTAATCCCAGGCACAAATACAGGCTGGGCAGTGACTGGCTGGAAAGCAGCCCAGAGGAGAGAGACTTGGGGGTGCTGGTGGAAGAGAAGCTCAGCAAGAGCTCTCAATGTGCACTTGCAGCCCAGAAAGCCAATCAGATCCTGGGCTGCATAAAGAGAAGTGTGGCCAGCAGGTCAAGGGAGGTGATTCTCCCCCTCTACTCAGCTCTGGTGAGACTCCACCTGGAGTACTGTGTCCAGTTCTGGAGCCCCGATTACAAGAGGGATCTGGAGCTGCTGGAAGGTGTCCAGAGAAGGGCCATTAGGATGATCAGAGGGCGGGAGCACCTCTCCTATGAGGACAGACTCAAAGAGTTGGGGCTGATCAGTCTGGAGAAGAGAAGGCTCCGAGGTGACCTAATTGTGGTCTTCCAGTATCTGAAGGAGGCCTCCAAGAAGGCTGGGGAGGGACTTCTCAGGATCTCAGGTAGTGATAGGACTAGGGGGAACAGAATGAAGCTGGAGGTGGGGAGATTCAGGCTGGATGTGAGGAGGAAGTTCTTCACCATGAGAGTGGTGAAGCCCTGGAATGGGCTGTCCAGGGAGGTGGTTGGGGTGCCATCCCTGGAGGTGTTTAAGCCCAGGCTGGATGAGGCTCTGGCCAGCCTGATGTAGTGTGAGGTGTTCCTGCCCATGGCAGGGGGTTTGGAACTAGATGACCCTTGTGGTCTCTTCCAACCCTGACTGATGCTATGATACTATGATAAAAGAGGGAATACTATCGGATACTATGATAAAAGAGGGAAAGAAAGCTTTTTAAGTACTTAACAGAGTTTTAGCACATGAAACTTTGGTTTCCTATGGCCACAGGACTCTTTCTCTGTAATACCCTTTACCATTCCTCCTGGAGGACATCCTTTCCAAATTAGCTTCAAGTTAATCATCTTGTGGCTGGCTAGTTGGCTGATGGTAAACCAAGCATCTATCAGCAGAGCTTTGCCTGTCCTTCACTCACTATGAAACACCTGGAACTAGACTTCACATTGCCTTGATTGAATAAGACACAATTCACTGGTTTATTCTCAATATTTTTCCAATGTAATTGTTCCAATCAAAATGCCACAAGGGCTACATATTCTTATTCTTTGCAATTTAAATGAAAGTCATTAGATAGCTTTGAATTCAATTCCATAGACATAACATACATCTTTCTTCCTTAATTACTGGGCACATAGTATGAGTCAGGCAACGCACAATCATACCTAACTTATAGCATTCACAGACTCGGTGGATAGTGCTAGATGAAATTCCTCAGTTGCAAGTCTTGTAATTATTATTTAATCTGTTTGTCTGCCTGGCTTTCAGTATACAGGGCTCTGGCAGCCCTTAAAAGGAAAGGGATTTCCTGAATGATCAAGTGAAGAGAACTGAGCAGATACTGAGAGGAAGACATGTAAGCTACCATTGCAAGGACCATGGGGTCATGGTAAGGAATCCTGAAAACTGAAAATCTTACACATCAAAAAATGTCCAGATTATGCATCATGTTTATTTTATTATTGTATACAACCAACTAATTTGTTTGCACAATGCTAACAGATTGCAGTTCAGGGAAGAAGAAGGGAATTTTTTTACCCTTTTTTTACAGGGATGAATTTAATGAAATTCACAACCACTTTATATTGACATTGTGGATTATGAATGAAAACAAGTATTGAATCTTTGCAATCAATTAATGCCTAGAAAGTGTTTAACAAGAAGAAGATATTAAGAAAATTTAATTAGATAATGGTTTCCTAACTTATCATGACATTCATTTACAATGTGATGAAAATATTCTTGCAGCCATCCATATTGTCTAGTATCTTAGATGCCATGCCACTTCATTTGCATTCCTGTAACAAAGGACTTCATTTTCTTGAAACATGTTATGGCCTGGCCTCATTAATTCATAAAAAAAAAAGAAAAAAGAAAAGAAAAAAAAAAAAAGAAAATACAATTAAAGAAATCTTCAGGGGTTCTAAAGTCATCTGAATTTTGTGCTAGCTAATGGCATGCGGTATTATTAGCTTAACTTAATCCTGTTACTTTACTGTGTTATATATAAACTACTCACATTTTAATCCAAGTATTTTACTATAATTTCACTGTGAGAAATTCAGATGTGGAGTCAAACAGACATTCCTGATTTGATGGTTATATCATGAAATATTAACAGTAAGTCCTGGCTGAATCAGTGTAGCCACTGAGCCTAACTTCAAAACAATTCTACTTTAATATTTTATCTAAATATCCATCATATTTTCTCTTTTGTGGGATGAAGTCAGTAGACAAAACAACTTTTCTCTCTAGCCAACAAAGACAGAAAAAGCAAAGCAATAGCTTATGTCATAGGCAATTAATTGCTATATAAAGCCTACACATATTTATTATACTTGTGAATCCACTCCTCAAATTTCAATCCTTAAAGTTTTCATATCCAATAATATCTAAATAGAAGTTCCTGTTAACAGGTTACAAGTGTCCTGAGACCATTTTGTTTCACATCTAATATGCTCAGCAGTTTCTGTCATTAATTTCATCAGTGAGATTGAAAGTTTATAGGGGTTGTCCTTTCATTTTGTGCTAGATGGTACAAAATAAATTACATTCTTGACTGGTTTTTGAAACAATACCATTTTATAAGTAAATATCAATTTTGTATCTTCATACAAATAAAATGAAAACGTTAGCATTGTTAGTGATTTACAACTGGTATATTTATGACTTTTAGCAACCATCTAAAAATGTTAGATATATTATCACTACCTGAATACAGTGGCTTGAGATCAACATTTTTTATTGCCTTACCACTTGTCACTAGTCTAGTGTGGCACAATTCTTAATGACTTGTGTAGGAGATTTCCTTGTGCATAAAAAGCTGGCCAGTATTTAATACACCAAATTTTAGATATTTACAAGTAATCAAAATATTTGGTTTAATACATTAGAAAACATTTGCTTTTTGCATTGAAAATTACAAATTATTGACAAGGCAAAATATTAGATGCAATGTTTGGCTAATGGGATATAATGAAACATTCCCTTAATATGCATTGTTGGGTGGTGTGGGGTTTTTTGAGACTATAAAAAATAATGGTGTAATTTGATATTAATATGTATGAATTAATCCCAAAACTGCATTGTCATATTAATGATTTGAAGAGTTGTTTGTTGGGCCTGATCAATTTATTGATTTAAACATGTAGGAATGTTCCTGTTACTTAGGCAGCTTCCTTTTGTTATGTCAAGAATAGTAATTTTAATGGAGAAAAGCACAATAGAAGATGATTGATTGTCTGCTTTTGTCATGGAGATGAATTATTGCAGAATGCAAACTTAAAAAAAAAAAAAAAAAGATAGAAAGCATTGTTCTATAAACTGTCCCTTGATTCTTTGCTCATTTTGGTGTATTGTTTGCAGACTGTGGCATAGGATAATACAAAATAGCACAGTAAATAAGGCATTTTGCTGAAATAAAATTACTTTCCCTACCAGTGAAGCCAGGCTTCCAAAAAATCAGAGTACTGGCCTGCATGCTCAATGTAAAATGTGCAATTTAATCTATGCCAAAAGCAGAGTAACACAAAGTTCTCATAGCTATTATCATTATATTAAATTAGTAATGAGAGAACATAATGAAAGATGAAAAACTTTATTTAAGCCATAATGGAAAAGCTGCTCACAAGCAACACAAATTAAAAAGTAATACATTTAATTTTAGACAGCTGGTAGAAATAATTATATTTTTACTTAATTGTCAGTAATTTGTGAATGAAGCCAATTTTTTTTTTCTCTGTGTGGTTTCCTTTTTTATTCCTCAAGATAGATCAAACTGTGGTCTTAGAACTGTCACACAAGTGATGGAAAAGAAGAAAATAAGGAAAAATTACTGTAACATAGTCTAATTTAAAAACACTGGGTGACTCAAGTTTGGGTGGAAAATCCCTGTCCAATGGATTCACACAATGGTCTTTTAAAAGACACAAATATTCTAAATGCAGAGGGTTTTTTTAATACTTGAATTTCCAAGAAAACCAGAAAATGGTAAAATAAAGTCTCAGAATTAGCTTTATTTTGAATGCCTTCTGGGTTCAAACTGAGACTCATCTTCAAAGGCCTCTGTAGGATACCACTGAATGTAATTTAATTATTAAGTTATTTTACTGAGGTTAATTTAGAAACAATATGGGGGGGTATGGGGGGAGAGAAGGAGGGATCAGATAAATCTAGCAGTCTGCTTTTTTATATCTATCTCTGATTCACTGCTACTGTATTTGCTTGGAGACAGAACACTTCATTCTAGATACAGCTATCACCTGGTGTTTGCTAAATTGCTGTGAAATTTTTGCAACAGCTGTTTGTTCCTGGGGAAACATTCACTTCATATTGCTGCAATAAACTGATCATTGCCAATTAAATGCCCATTAATTGTGTAAGCAAGGATTACTGCCAGATGTTTACATTAGAAAGAAAAATATCCTTTGCTATTTATTTTCCGCTTATAAGCATCCCCTTTCATGTAGATAATTATATGAAAGTGATTTTTTTTTTCTTTTAATATTCCACAAATTTGGGTCTGAGAATTAATGAAATACACAGTCCCCTTGGAAATTGTTTAGGATACTGATATATATGTAATTAAAACTGAATGCTTTATTAAAAACTGAAAAGTGTACACTTCACACAGTTTTCTATTAAATTTATTTCTAACACATATTGATGTGTTTAAGTTTCCCATTAAAAAAAAAATAAATTAATTGTTATTAGCTTTTTGAAGAAATGGCCAACACACCTCCCCATCATCCCTGACCATCATTTAAACCCTGTAGAATGTGAGATGATAAAAGAGAGCTCTGATGAGGGTCTCTGTCAGGAATGGGTTTTACATAGAATACATAGAATACATAGAATAAACCAGGTTGGAAGAGACCTTCAAGATCATCACGTCCAACCCATCAACCAATCCAACACCACCCAAACAACTAACCCACGGCACCAAGCACCCCAGAAAGTCTTCTCCTGAAAACCTCCAATGATGGTGACTCCACCACCTCCCCCAACAGCCCATTCCAATGGGCAATCACTCTCTCTGTATAGAACTTTTCCCTAACATCTAGCCTGAACCTCCCCTGGCGCAGCCTGACACTGTGTCCTCTTTTAAGTACTTCCCTTACCATCTGAACTACTAAAGAAGTTCTAAATAAAGATATGCCAGTATCCTGCATAACCATTCTCTTGTAATGAAAGCTTGAGAAAGCAAGGCTGCAATTTCAAGCACGACATTTTGTTAATCGTTGCTCACAAATCATAAAGCATAGAATCATAGAATGGTTTTGGCTGGAAAGGATCTTTAAAGATTATCTAATGTATCTCCTGTGTAATTGGCAGGGAGGTTTCCTGCTTACTCATATAGAATAGAATAGAATAGAATAGAATAGAATAGAATAGAATAGAATAGAATAGAATAGAATAGAATAGAATAGAATAGAATAGACCAGGTTGAAAAGAGACCTTCAAGATCAAGTCCAACCTATCATCCAACACCATCTAATCAACTAAATCATGGCACCAAGCACCCCATCAAGTCTCTTCACAAACACCTCCAGTGGTGGTGACTCCACCACATCCCTGGGTAGCACATTCCAATGGGCAATCACTCTCTGTGAAGAATTTCTTCCTAACACCCAGGCTGAACCTCCCCTGGCAAAACTTGTGTCCTCTTGTTCTGGTGATGGTTGCCTGGGAGAAGAGACCAGCCCTCACCTGGCTACAACCTCCCTTCAGGTAGTTGTAGAGAGCCTCCTCTTCTCCAGGCTAAGCAACCCCAGCTCCCTCAGCCTCTCCTCAAAGGGCTTGTGTTCCAAACCCTTCACCAACTTTGTTGCCCTTCTCTGGACATGTAAATTATTGCTCTAAGCAGTTTCCTGAACACTTGAAATGGTGACTCTTTCACAGCTTCTCTGGGCAATGTGTTCCAGTGTTTCATTATTCTCCTCACAAAATATTTCTTCCTTACATTTAACCCAGGTCTACCCTCTTTCAAGTTAAAATGGTTATACCTTATCATGTCACAATAGGCTCAGATAAAAACTCTTTCCCCAGCTTTATGATCAACCCCTTTAATCACTGAAAGGCCACCATAAAGTCTTCCATGAGGCTTCTCTTCTTCAGGCTGAACAACCCCAACAACTTTCTCAACCCAGCCTCCCAGCTGACAGCTTCCAGTCCTCCCATCATTCCTGTAGCATCCTCTGGCCCTTCTCCAACAGATCTATGTCTCTGATGTGCTGAGGTCTCCAGAGCTGGCCCCAGCCCTTCAAGTAGGTTCTCAACAGAGCAGAGGGGCAGAATCCCCTCCCTTTACCTGCTGTCCATGCTGCTGGGGATTAGCCCATGACATGGCTGGGTCTGGGCTCTGAGAGAAAATTGCTGGCTCACATCCAGATTTTCACTCACCTGCATCCCCAGGTTCTGTACCACAGGGCTGCTCTCCAGTACTTCATCACCCAGACTGGACTGACATTGCAGGTTGCCTCAACCCAGGCACAGGACCTTACACTTGAACTTCATTCTTATGAAGTTCACACAGATTCATTTCCCAAGCTTGTCCCTGTCCATGCAGACAATATCCTGTCCATCATACATATCAATTGCATCACTTAGCTTGGTATAATCTGAAAATATCTCTGTAGGACAAGTCATTACCTGTAGTCCTAAGTATCACAGAAACATTCAGATTGAACTAGACCCTCAGGATCACCAAGTTCAACCAATAACCCTAATCTGAAAAGTTCACCCCTAAGCCATATCCCTGAGCACCACATCCAAACCACCTTTAAATGCATCCAGAGTTGGTGACTCAACCACCTCCCTGGGCAGCACATTCTAATGCTTGACCACTCTTTCTGTGAACAACTTCTTCCTAAGGTCTTGTCTAAACCTACCCCGTCACATCTTGAGGCCATTCCCTCTTCTTCTATCACTAATCACATGTGAGAAGAGACCAGCCTCCCTACAATGTCCTTTCAGGTAGGCTGCAATGAGGTCTCTCCCTCAGCTTATTCTTCTTCAAACTAACCAGCCCCATCTCTCTCACAAGATTTGTTCTCCAGGCCATTCACAGCTTCATTGCCCTCCTCTGCACTGGCTCCAGTGCCTCCACATCTCTTGTATTGAACTGCCCAAAACTGGAGACAATACTCAAAGTGTGGCCTCACCAGAGCTGAGTACAAAGGGACAATCACTTCCCTACTTCTACTGGACACAGCATTTTTGATACGAGCCAGGACACCATTGGTTTTCTTGACCACCTGGGCACACTGCTTGCTCATATGCAGTTGCCAGTCGACTGGAACCCCCAGCTCACTTTCTGCCAGACTGCTTTCCAACCACATTGCCCCAAGCCTGTAGTGCTGCTTGGGGTTGTTGTGATACAAATGCATGCCCTGGCATTTGGCCATGTTGAAGCTCATCCTATTGATGTTAGCCATGGATCCAACCTATACAAGTCCCTCTGTAGGGCCTCCCTACCTTTTTTGCAGATCAACACTCCAGCTAACTTGGTGTCATCTGCAAACTTACTAATGACACACTTTCTGTCTTCATCAAGGTCATCAATAAAGAATTTAAACAGAAGCATTCCCAACAGTGAGCCCTGGGAAGTCATATACATATCAGGGTAAAAAGCAAAAAATGCCTTGAACAAATGCACTTTGTAAGACCTAGTCATCATATTGTGAATTGCATTTTTATATTCCCATCAACATGGCCAGTAAGTGAAAATTCAAAACTAGTAAATAAAATGACAAGCAAAACCAACTAGCCCACCAATCAAAATCAAACCCCACACAGTACCCATTTACCATTATTAGAGTCAGACGTTTCATGCATACAACAAGATCTGCATATAGAGGTAATCCAGTAACTAAGTTTGACTCAGAATGAAATTTCACAAAGAGCACAAAGAGGATCCACCTCTTCTGACTGAATCTTTAATTCTTCTCCCCAACTACTGAGTGCATCCCTGTGCAATATCCAGCATCCCAGACATATATTTGAGATAGCACATGGCCTAAAATTTCATCCACATTTTTTGTAACAGCAATGAGCTGAAAAATGCAGCAAAAGAGAAATGTTTTCATTAAAGCGTTTGAAAAGTACTGTAGGAACTGGGAAAGCTGTTACGATTCCATAGGTGAGGTGAATTTATACCATCTCCTCAGGCAAAAGACTGCATCCTCTCTCCACCAACTAGCACACAAAGTAACTGTGATACCATTAACGCAGGTGAAAACACAGTGATTCAAAAATGTACTGACAGGTCTCACCGTAATTGTAGATAGAAAGCAAGATGATTTTCTCCTGAAATACTTCTGGAATCAGTTCTTACCTCAACTTTATTTAACTATGATTAATTGAATGTTTCTGTATGAGTCTAAATTTGAAACATACAGGGAATACATGTGAATATATGTATTTACAGGAAAACATATCCACCAAAATTGCAAGATGGGAAATATTTCAGTGGAAATCCTCAGTGTGTGGTTGTTATGTATTTATTTATTTCCTTTCCTTTTCTTTTTTTTCTTTGTTTTTCCCCCTTTGATCCTCAAAATGAGTTATTCTTAAAAATTGTTAGAGCTACTGGTACCTTTGTCAGCTGCATAAGAGCTCATGATGTGATAGAATTGTTGTTTATTCTATTTATAAGGAGTGGGAAGAAAGATTATGTTAGGTCTGAATATGGTGTTCATGCACTCAGAGTTCAAGAGATGTGAAAGACCCTCAGCAGTGTTGGTAGAAGAACCATGGAGGTGATCAAAGGCTTGAAAATTTTGCTTGACAAAATACCATGCTTAAAAATGTGTTTGGTCACTTCCTACAATTAATGCTAACAAGTCTTAGTCAAAACATATTCAACTTTATTTCATGAAAAACAAATAATCTATTAGTTAAGGCATTTCCTCTTGAATTGTGTATTCCAATTTTATTACTTCATTTCCTCTCCTGAATAACTGTACTGTTAACAACCTGCTTCATAAGGAAAACAAACCCTGAAATCTGAAATACTCTATGCAAAGCAGAATTACTGCTTTCTTACTAGTTTTAAACTAGAGTGACATAATCCCATTCAGTGAGCAGTGTCATGGATTTAAAAAAAAAGAATTCCATATAAGGAGCTACTGACATTAATCATGAAGTTTTATAAAGGGTCAAGAAAGAGACCTCAATCCTATATGGACTCAGGTCAAAAACAGAGTGCAAACGTGACTTTTCTGCTGGTGCAGATTTAAATTATTCTTCCTTACTGTCTAATAACTAATTGGCAATATAAAGGATACATACAAAGAAATTCAGGACAGATAAAACATTCCCAGACCTTCTTGCCAAACAAGCCAGATACAGGGTTTAATCTGCTGATCCCCTTTTTGCCTGGACCAAAACCCAAAAGCTAGCAACAAAACTGTTTTACATTTGAAGTGAAATTACTTGAACAGAAATATACGACTGCACTCATGGTGTCTTGCAGTTTGTTGTCTGCTTTTTGTTTAGTATTTATTTAATGTACCTGTCCAGTAATTTATGCCCAAGTAAATTCTAAAATAGATCTGTCAAATACAATATCAGGTGTGAAAGCACTAAGAGGAGAGAAGGTTGGGAGGTTTGTGTGAATGTGTGCATATACATATATATAATTGAATATATATGCATGTGTGCATAAATGTATATGTATATACACACACACATATACGCACCTATAATTCTGTGTACATACAATTGTTACAAGAATGCACAAAATGCATTCATACTAACTAGATGGAATATTGTTAATTACAGTATATCAAACCACACCCTTTGAAAGGTGATCACAACACACTCTGAGCTGCCGAAGACATAAAGCAGCAGCGTCTGCCTCCTTACATATCTCCACAGGCACTTGCAATGGCATCTTTGAAGTCATCTGTGCATCTGTCACATGTTTAGTCTGCTTGTTGACTGCCCCAGCTGAGCACCATTTTGAGTCTTTTGGATGATGAATAATCTGAGAATAAATATGAGGAAAATCCCTTATAATACAATACACATGCTCTTCCCAAATTACTAAGGGGAAAGGACACTGTTTCATTTCTACATATGATTTTCTTCTTTAAGTGATGATAAACCTTTCCTTTAACAATTGTTTCAGTGTGATTATGCTCTGTACAGTTTTTTACTGTATTCTGTGTAATATTGGTCAAGAGATAAAAATTGCTATCAATCCTTTATCCCAACTGTAAAAGTCATAGGAGTTATTCTTTCCACTGATGCAAATCATGAACTTCAACATTGTTGGTTGATAAACTTTTGCAGAACAAGATTCTGTTATTTCATGTTTTCCCATGCCATTTTGTTATTCAATATCTCTTCTGAAGACTTACTGTGATTTAGAAAACTATATACAAAATATGAAATAAGTGATAATGCATTGATATAAAAGATGAGCATTTTAGGCTGTCTGATTTCCCAGTCATGATCTTAAAACATCCCAAAACACATTTTTGTCTCATACATTCTTTTAGGTATTTGATAAATCAGCCAGTGTAAGAATTTTGAAGCTGGAATTCCATTTTCTGTCTACATTAATCTGAAAACTCAGGGCTCAGAATTTGGTCCATAGAATAGAATAGAATAGAATAGAACAGAACAGAACAGAACAGAACAGAACAGGTTGGAAGAGACCTTCAAGATCATTGAGTCCAACACCATCTAATCATCCAACACCATCTAATCAACTAAACCATGCAACAAAGCACCCCATCAAGTCTCCTCCTAAACACCTCCAAACAATTCCACCACCTCCCCGGGCAGCCCATTCCAATGGGCCATCACTCTCTCTATGAAGAATTTATTCCTAACATCGAGTCTAAATCTCCCCTGGCACAGCTTGAGACTGTGTCCTCTTGTTCTGGTACTGGTTGCCTTGGAGAAGAGACCAGCCCCTGCCTGTCTACAACCTCCCTCAAGGTAGTTGTAGATAGCTATAAGGTCTCTCCTGAGCCTCCTCTTCTCCAGGCTAAGCAACCCCAGTTCCATCAGCCTCTCCTGTTACTTGCATTATTGATTGATTTGGCCAGATGTTCCAAAGTGGTGGGATGCACCAGGAGCTGCATTGCTGTAGCAAAATTTGAGAGTCTGGACAACTTTTTCACAATAAGTGAAAAATTTCATGCAGAAGATTAAGCCAATTTTAAGTGGAAAAGCAAGGAAAATGGTTGATCCTGAATAATATTTAAAGGTCCCTTCAACTAAAATTCCATCTGAGTAGAAAACAGATTGCTACAGAAATTATCTCAGAAAAGAAATGAGGGAGAAAGACAGTAGAAGGAAAGAGAAATATCTGTTGAGAAAAGTGAAGATGTTACTAGAAATTACCTTTTGTTCTAGGTCAACAAGAGTCAATGATATGGAGAGATCATAATCAGGTCTAGCACCTTGTATTTAAGAAAGCAAGACTAAATACTATCTAAATATCAGACTAAATATCATCTGATTTGTAAGAATGAAGGAATAGTATGATAAAGAAGTCCTTTAACCCTATTCCTCCCCAATATGTAAAGTAAATGATTCTTCTGTTAAATTGTCATGTTTTATTTTTATAGTTCTTTTTTTTTATGTTATATACATATTTTTTAAAGGCACTAAAGTTTCAAAATACACAAAATGCAACAAAGGTATTTCACATTGATTTTCATCTCCTCTCCAAGTGTTTTAGCCTATCACAGTGTCACAGTGTCACTAAGGTTGGAAGAGACCTCAAAGATCATCGAGTCCAACCTGTCACCTAACACCTCATGACTAGACCATGGCACCAAGTGCCACGTCCAATCTCCTCTTGAACACCTCCAGGGACGGTGACTCCACCACCTCCCTAGGCAGTGCATTCCAGTGATGAATGACTCTCTCTTTTATTTAAAAAAAAAAAAAAAAAAAAAAGTGGTTTTTTTCCTAATTTTATTTTTCTTATCCATGCTTAACTATTTGCATATTTATTTATTTATTTGAGGTAATTTAAAATGTCTTCCACCTATGAAGTAGCTTAATAAAATTTCAGTGTTAAGTGTAACTCCTATCACCACCAAAGACCAATTGCAGGTAAATTCTAGCCTTGGTAACCTCAATAGCCTTCTCGGGTGTGTTTACCCTGCCCTATTACACACACAACACTTTATGTGTTTGTATGTTTAAGGCAAATCTAAATGAATGTCCACATAAACTAAAATCTATCAAAAGTTATTCATGGTAGAGACACTCAGGGAAATCATATTACCCTGTGACAGCTAGAAGAAATTACTTTATCCTGATTGTAATTACAGAGATATTATTCAGGATATGAAAAATTTCTTAACATAAAGAAATGCCCCTCTATCTTATCACCTGCTCACCTCTACTGGTGAATCTGCAGGTACATCTTCTATACTCATTTCTATTCCCAACAGGAGGTCACACCTTGCAATAACCCACATTGGAGGGGACTTCAACAGATATCGAGTGAAACTTCTTGATCAAAGTAGGATCACCTATAAGAGAGAACAGGTCATCAATAGCTTTATCCACTCAGAAATTGAGAATCTCAAAGGACAGAAACTGTACAGTCTCTCTGGAAAATTTGTGCTGATGCCTTGTTTCCCTCAATGGTGAACAGGTTGCCCAGAGATGTGATTGAGGCCCTGTCCCTGAATACATTCAAGGTCAGACTTGATGTTCAGCCTGATCTAGTTGAAGCTGGAGAGAGTGCTTGCCCATTGGAATGGGCTGTCCGGGGAGGTGGTGGAGTCACCGTCATTGGAGTTTTTCAGGAGAAGACTTGATGGGGTGCTTGGTGCCATGGTTTAGGTGTTTAGGTGGGTTGGATTGGTTGATGGGTTGGACACGATGATCTTGAAGGTCTCTTCCAACCTGGTTTATTCTATTCTATTCTATTCTATTCTATTCTATTCTATTCTGTCCCTGCTTACTGCAGGGAGGTTGGACAAGATGACCTTTGAGAGTCCTTTCCAAACTGATACAACCTGTGAATCTGAAATTCCCACTTATCCTCTGGCCACGCACCATAGCAAAAAGCCCCACTCCTTATCGATCTTTCTTATAGTTATGGACAGGCTGCAGCTAGGTCTCCCTAAAGCCATTCCCTCAGCTTCTCCTCCTACTGTAAGTTGCCCAGTTCATAACCATCCTGGTGGTTATCTAATCCCTATCTTCACTGTGAAGAGGAGGTCAAGCATAGCCTTGCCCCCGGTAGGCTCTCGCAGCACCTGGGATATCTATGTGGTCCCATCACCTCAAAGGCTCCAATTACTACAGATCTCTGCCGTTCCAGGATGAAGAGTGTTTCTGAATTTCTGAGCTTCTAAAGCTCTCTTTTGACCAAGTCAACCCTTCCAAAGCAAAACAATCCAACTGATCTCACTACCACACCAATGAGAAACCCCAGAATAACTAAGGTTTGTGTGATCTTCTACTATATACTTTGAAACATTGGCAAAGTAGTAAATTATTTAAGGTCTCAGAGGCTAGTATCAGGCCTCAGGTTGTACCAGGGGAGGTTTAGGTTGGACATGAGGAACAATTTCTTCCACAAAAAAATTGTCAAACCCTGTAATAAGCTTCTCAGGGAAGAAATGGAGTCACGGTTATCCCTGGAGAGATTTAAAAGCCATGTAGATGTGTGGTCGTTTGAGGCTGTGCCTTTAAGAACAAACACTGCTGGAACACACTGGCTAATGTTTTTGGTACTAGAACCAAAACATTCTGATATTCTAAACGAATTTCATTGGTTGATATACAAAAATTCAGCTTTAGATTGTGAAGCGGTTGGAAAATTTTTTCCTCAGTTCAGTTGGGTTTGGGAGTTGGGGGAGTTTGGTGTTTCAGCCTGTTCTCCCTGCCTGCTTCTTCTGCGAACTGCTGGACTTGGCCTTCAGATAAGCAAACACTAATCCTGCATGGGCTTTTGAAGCTTGCTAACAACTCTTTTCCTTAGTAACTTGCCTTTCTCTCTCTCTAACCCCTTTTTGGGGAAAAAGGGAGGTAAGGGGGGGAGAGAGGGGGTTCCAAAGAGGGGATCCCTCCCTGAGGGAGGGATTTTTGTTGTGTTATTTGTCTTTGCTGTGTATTTCTGTGTATATATTGTAAATACCTGTATATATTGTGTTATATATAACCTGCTTTCCATATATGCTTGTAAATATATAGCTTTTGCTCTTCGACTGAGTTAGCTGTGGTTTCTTACTCTGTGGAGGAGGGAGAGCTAAGCCCTCTCTCAACCTACCACATTTATTGGCGCCCAACGTGGGGCGCCAAAAATGTAATGGGTTGGGGCAGATCCCCTCCCCACCACAGGCAGAAATAACGACTCAGGCAAACGGATTGCAAAGGTGATGAAAGTTTAAATAGAAAGCAGTGAATGTTACAGAAAACCCAAAGCGCAGTGACAAAGAAAGATCCCATCCCCACCTGAGGGTGCATGCAAAACCCCCAGGGCTCCTTCTTCCCCCTCCCTCTGCTGGGCTAGTCTCAGCTGGCCAGGCCTGAGACTGCCCATCCCCCTGTGGCCTTGGGCCCAATCAGGCCCATGGCCGGGAGATCTCTCCCCCAGTTACCAAGTCTCGGAGAGGGAAGGAAAGAGGAAGTGCCAGACTCCGCACTGGATCTTATAGTGGTGCAAAGAATTATGGTAGGAAATACACAATTTCCTGTGTCCATCCCTCTGGGCTGGACTTCTGGACACAGGAAGTGAATGCACCAGGGGGGCACCCAGCTCAAACTACAACAAGATGTGATGCTAAGGGGCATGGTTTAGTGGTGGAAGTTCTGTGTAAATGGTTGTACTTGATCTTAAAGGCCTATTCCAACCAAAGACAAAATTCTATGACTATAAAAATACTTCTGCTTTGATTAATATTTACTGTTTATCCTTCATCTATAATAACAAAAAGAACTTAAAGAGCGTATGACACATTTACTTTCAGCTTCAGTTAAAAACAATATGCATTCTCTGACACTGCTTTTTTCTTTTAACTGCATTGGCTTGAAAAATCATTTAACAGTTTTGTTTAATCACCATTAATGTCCCACCTTGAACACACTGCATCTTATGCAGCAGTGAAAAGCAAAGCCTTGTATAGACAGATGTACTCTATGATGCTACTTTGTATGTCAATAAAACTGACAGAACAAAGGAAGACTGAGAACATGTAATCTATTTGTCTTACAGGACCTCTACAGAGAAGACACAACACCTGTTATTGAATCTTATTCAAAAAACAAGGAAGCATTTAATAACTAGTGTCACACTCAGCACAAAAGACAAATGCAGACTACATCTATTGTGGGCAGCAAACTCCACTGCAAATACTTTTGATAAGCACACCGCTAACCTGGTACATCCAGGAGGTACAGCATATCCTTGTGTAGCTCTGGTCAGCTCCACAGTCTGTGCCTGAGATGAGGAATGCTTCTGAGAGGTCACAGCTTCCCATGCAAAGTTCAGTGCAACATGCGCCCTTGCCCTTAAAGAAACCTTCTATCCGTGAATGAAGACAGTTGGTCCTAAACCAAACCTATTGTTGACAAGTATTTATATTGGAGATGCAATATTTCCTTTTCCTGCCTCTCCATCTTTTCTTTTCTCTTGTCTCTTCTGATTAAAAGCTCACAGCATGTCTACCCAGAGAGGGAATTTATTCCTTGTAGTAATGATATAATCACAATGCTTTTATTAAAAGTAACTCATTCAGCTACTGAAGCAACATTTCCTAGCAGGCATTCTGCATTATTTCTTTGTCTGAAGATGTCACTTTTCTGTATCAAAAGGTTTTCAGCTTTGTACATGTTAAAGATGAGAGCTAGCTAGGAAAACAAAAACAAACAAACAAACAAAAATCCCCTTATTTTTATAGTGGAACACTAGGCAAAATTTTCAGGGCAAGTTCATTCATCTTACATATGTACCCCGGACTGACTTAGAAACAGAAGTCTTCTATGAAAGATCACTCTGAAAAAGGAAAGAGGACTCATATTTTCCCCATAAGTACTTCCAGGATTTTTCTTTAAAGGAATAAAATTGTTCACAGAAAAGTTCCAAGACATTTTCCTGCCTGAGAAGTTTTACTGAAACCCTCTGATGTATACATCTTACAGAGCAAGCAACACATACTCCAAGATATGGAAAAGACTTTTCCACTCTGTACATTGATTGGCTTCAAAATTTTGAAATCATAATTAGCCTCTTGATAAAGGAAGACTGCAAAATGGATGATGATGGGAGGGTCTACAAGAAATCATCCATCCTAATCACCGGGCTCAAAGTTGAGTCACCAATAGAAGGTTGCTCAGGATTGTGTCTGTTTAGAATTTTAGTATCTCCAGAGATGGCCACTTCTAAATCTTGCTGGTCAAGCTGTCCAAGCTTTGACCCCTTTCACAGCACAGAAATGTATTCTTATGTTTAAATGAAATCACCTATATTTCAGTGTGTGTGCAGCCAAGAGTCAGAGGTTCACTTTCCAATTGTGATAGACTCTGTAAATCACTTTCTGAGACAGGCTTCTTGTGAAACAGGAATAATAGCATCTAGTCTCTCTGACTTGTGTTGCAGGATACATCTATTAGAAATGTTAAAGCACTGAAGATGTTGTGAAGACACAGTTTAAATGAAGAGTCCTAATGAGACAAAAAATACAGGTATGATATCCTTTGCTTCCAGGAAATGGGTTTTCCAAGATGGTCAGAACAGAGGTGTGCAATACTTTTATCAAAACAAAACTTGATCTGAAGCAGATATTTAACTTGCTCATTCAGAATACTAAGGCAAACAATACTCTCAGAAAGGGGAAAACGCTGAGCAGGTTATTCACTGCTCCATTCACTAGGGAAAACAAACAAACAAACAAACAAACAAAAAAAACAAACCAAAAACAAGATAGCATGATAGAAACAACAGATCACTACAATCGTACAAAAGATGTCTATTTTGGTCCGAAGATTTTAATGAACAAAATAAGACCTTAATTAAATGTCAGTGATTCATCTAGTCTAAATATATATACACCTCAAGCGACAAAGCTTCTGTGAATAGATTCAAGGTGAAACCATGCCAGTTTTATTGATGAAATAGTAAAATTTTGCTATCAGACAGATGGAAAGGCAGCTTCATGGAGGGACAGCTAAAAATATGAGTTGAAATCACAAAACGATTAGGTAATTTTTAGAAATGACATAAAATGTTATTGTTCTTGCTTGTTTAGCTTCATTTTCACAAGCAAAAACAAGTTTGCCCTTCTGCTGACACAGTTATGTCATCTCTGGGAATTGTGTCAGTATCTGTTTTTCCAGAATAGCCACCACATTGTTTCCATCATAAACCATAAACCTGAGTCTGTTTCCTTTTCCTCAAGTGGGGAAGTTTTATTCCAAGCAACTCTCATCAAAATCAATGGACAAGTAAAATATTTCTCAAAGTGGAGCAAAAAATTACAGGATTTGACATTTGCCAGATGTTATCATTGCACATAAGAAGCTAGATGGACAGGCAATGATTTCTAAAGTTATGGAGGCACCTTAGAGGGTTTTTTTGTAATCTTATTAAAAATCAAATTCACAACATCAATAGATCCTTCCTGTGCTATGTAATTACATTACAGGCATTTAATTGAAACTAAATAGAAATGAAACTTTGCCTAGCATAGACATGTTCTGATGGTAGAAACTCAGCAGGAGGGTGCTAGTTTATTAAAGATGTTCTTCATCTGTGTAGCACTTGAGGATTTTTTTTTTCTTTTGAAGTACTCTTTGTCATTTAAAAACATTCCAGCCACAAAACTAAGATTATTTTTTTTTCATTGCATTTTAGAAATGTGAACCATTGAATTAGAAAGGTGGAAGTGTAGCTTTCTTCAAGAAGGGTTTCAGGTGGAAAAAAATAATAATAAAACAACACACACAGGCTCACCATTCAGTTGTTAGCTAGCAAGGCAACTGCTTTTACTCGCATTAATATGAAACATACTTACTGCAAACACAAACTGCTCACTTTAGTGGAAAATTTGATATATTGCTCATGGGAAGCAATTTTTTAAAAAATCTGAACTGTCTTGAAAACCCTTCCAGAGGGGATCATAAGTGGTTCCTGGAAACAGAACTACGTGTTTTGCACAAAGAAGAATTCCCAGTAAAAATGGACAGCAACAACTTGCTACAACGTCCTGCACATGGGCTGGGGCAACCCTCAGTATCAGTACAGGCTTGGGAATGAAGGGCTGGAGAGCAATCCTGGGTAGAAGGACTTGGGGACACTGGTGAGAGAAAAGCTGGATGTGAGTAGACAATAGGTGCTTACAGCCCACAACCAACTGTGTCCTGGGCTGCACCCCCAGTAGCATGGGTAGCAGGTGGAGGGAGGGGCCCCTCTTCTCCACTCTTCTGAGACCCCACCTGCAGTGATAGGGCCAGCTCTGGACTCCTCATCACAGCAGAGACATGGACCTGTTGAAGCTGGACCAGAGGAGTCCACAGGGAGGATGGAAGGGCTGAAAGCCCTCTGCTGTGAGCTCAGGCTGAGAGAGTTGGTTTTGTTCACCCTGGAGAAGTCTCCAGGGAGACCTTCTGGTGGTCTTATGGTGCTTAAAGAGCCTAATCAGAAAGCAGGGCACAGACTATTTAGCACTGTTTGTTGTAAAAGGACAAGGTGTTATGAGTTTAACCTTAAAAAGGGATATTCAGACCAGGTAAAATGAAGAAATATTTTACATTGAGGGTGGTAAGACCAGGCCCAGGTTGTCAGGTAGGTGGTAGATGCTGCATCAATCCCTTTGACTATCTGTATATCAACAAAAGAGCCTGAGTTAAGTAATTATGTAATGTTATTTCCACATGCTGTGCTAATATTTACCAAGAGAAATTACTCGCCAACAAATAAACCTTCTTAAAATGGCCAGTCAGATGATGATAATTTAAAAGTCTTTTTCTCAGGGAAATTTCAGTGCTCTCATGAATCACTCAGAACTGCATAAAGACTGATTTAGTTGAGATGTCAGGAATGAGTTAAATAGAGGTCTGAATTTCAGAGCAAAGTATCACAAAGTTGCTGATGTAAGAATCCTCTCCTGAGGAGGCAACATATAGACTGCACCATTTACTTGCCAATTAATCCAAGGAGATACATTGACATTAGTTCCAGAAGGAGATGCTTGCCTGCCCACTTGCCTAGAGGTAAAAGCTAGGTTTACAGCTACCAAACAATGGGGTGGTGGAAATAAATGGGGGGAGAAATCAGGAGAGAAACTAAAGATTTTTTTTTCCCCCTATTGTTGTTTTCTTCAAAAAGTGATCTAAATGTCAAGCAGCTATCCTCTCTGATACAAAGCAAACAAGCTTCATTTATCACTACAATGACTTAAAAGTTGTTAGGTTCTCTTACAGGAATAATCCAATGCCTACAAACACATATTTGTCCTAACAAAAGAATGGTGAGTCACTGCATGCACCATGAAGAGAACACAAATAAAAATACATTTCCTGCATGCAAGAGAAATATTGATATATCTAAATTTATATTTACCCTCTCTTGCCTGTTTCAACCTCATAAGGAAAAGCTTTGATGAGACGAACGGAGTTACGTATTCTGTGCAGTATTCAAATCAGCCCACATTCCTGCTTGAAATGGTTCCAGGCATATGAAACAGGTAAAAATTTGATACCTGAGGCGTATGTGGCCCATCCCCAGCAGCAGTGGTAGGTTTCATTAGTTGCTAATCATTCTCCACATGGCTTGATGTCAAAGTTCATTGGGAGCTGTTGAGATGAAGCCACAGAAAGTGGACCTCTCTGGTATCTAAAGGACCAGCACAGAACTTAACAATCTCAATGGGAAATGCCTCTTTCCGGGGGGGGGAGAGGGGGAAGGACTTCTTATCTTTGTTGCTGTAAGAGACTAAATCTTTAACATTATAACATTAAAATCACAGAATTGCCAAGCTTGGAAGAGACTTAAATGATCGTCAAGTCCATCTTTTCTCTCTTGATGTGAATCAACAAAGATAAAATCACCTTACTCCTTGCCCAGTCAACAGCTGCCACAGGAGGGGATAGTGAGCAGACACCACCAGATAATGACTCTCTGGACTGTGCATAGACAAGATCATCTCTACTCATCAGCTACCCTGGAAAGGGAGGATGGTGTAAAGGACAATGGATTCATCACCTGGAGAAATACCTAAAAAAACCTGTAACTAAAAAACTTTATAAAAACAATGCCAGCTTCAGAGAAGAAAAATGGAGAAGAAAATACAAGGAGAGAAAAGGACAGACACAGGTGAAAAGACATTACCGTATAGCCTGGAAGCAGCAGACCAGGAGAAACCCTCTCTCTGTGTCCTAAGTTCCACCTGCTGCAACTCATGGAGCTGAAGAGGCTTCTCAGAGAAGGCTTGGACTTGGACTTTGGGATCTCTCCCTCCCCTCCTCCAGTGGAGAACAGCATAGCCAACAAGAACATCTCCACACCAAAGCAGCAGCAGCCTTCCTCCACAGATCCAAACCATCTTGGGGGGTGGTAGCATAATTCCTTTCCCCTTCTTTCTCCCTCTTTTGTGGCAAATTTTAATTTTTGGTAGGTATGCAATTTGTAGGAAGGGCCATGATTGCTTTCAATTTTTCCATAACCTTCCTCAAGCTTTTTAAACCCTCCAGTGTCTGAACTCCTTTGACTGTAGTTGACAACATTTTTGTTCCAAGCCAGTGGAGTCTTCCTGAATGAAGAGAACAGGACTGGCAGGGCAAACTACAGCTGAACTACTTGTTCTTAGTGAAATTCACTGTTGACTCAATAAAATTACATTCACATTTAGGAGCAACACAGCAACAATTCAGTTATTGAGTTATTTTTCTCTTTAATGGCTGTGTTGAATTAGCATTTTTGTTTACTATTTTGTGTATTGTCATTATGTACAGAGTACCCAGCTAAATGAAGAAGAATAATACACACTGCCATTTTCAAAGCCCTGTAGAGTCATTGAAACTTTTTATTGAGCCAATGGTTACCACACACAGTCATTAAAATGATTCAATTTCTCCTGGCCTCCCAAAGCTGCAGCACTTCTAGGAACAAAGTCAGTTTTGTGATTTCTATAAACAATGGAAAACAATTTCTCCAAGGCAGCAATGGGTGCCTCCTACCCTTGTGACTGCTCCCAGGGTCCCATTCATGCTAGGATGAACTAATGGTGAAAGAAACTGAATTTCTCTGTTTTATAACAGCTGCCAGAGTTGCAAGAGGAACTAGGGCAAGCCCTGGAAACCCAGAGAACTGAAGAACAGAATGAAAGTATAAAAAACCCACCAGTTGAGTGGCAAGATATCTTATAATCTAAAGGATGTTAACTTGATCCTGTTGCCCCTCAAACAGCATGATATGCCAGCTTAAATAAAAAAACACATAAAACATCAACACCTCTGTAAAGCCTCCTTTGGTACTGCTTCAAATAACAGGTATGTGCCATAGAACTATGACAGATCCTTGTTAGTCCATTTGCAAGGACAATGACACCATGCGAAAGTGTCTTGAAAATTAACACCACCACCCCTCCCCCCCACAATTCTGTATCTGGAGAGTCACAGTCATCTTTCAGAATTGCATCATCTATTGCAGAGTTTATATCTCTACTGTACTGGGGAAAAGAGAACACTCAGCAGTTTTTACATTTTCCTTTCTTTAAATATTTTTATGTATATGAAGAGTTATGGTGAAGAAAAACATCTTTACTTTTATTGCTATTGCTGCACACCATCATTAGCAAACAAGTTATACTACTCAACTGTACATTTCTATTTTAGATGCATTACTGCATCCTGCCTTCCAAATTACACAATAACCATGCTAAACAGCTTAGCTTTATTTTACTAAGAATAGGATAATTTGTAAATCTGACAAACAGTAATCATCTTACATTTAAGATGAGTCAAACAGACATTCTCCTTCAGATGAACTTTCTGATGACAACCTTTGAAATTGACAGATTAAAAGTGATTCGTAGCTGTCAGAACTGTATGGCTTGCTGAACAAAATATGCATAAAAAACTTTACAGATAACTGTCTGTGGGCTTACATGGCAGGTTATCTTCCTGTACCCACTGCCAGTTAAACTAATAGTGTCATAATCTATCTTCTCTGTCAGGTGTAAATGACTTTACCACATCAATAACTGGTTTACAATGATGTCCTTCCAATATTTGAGGCTGTATATTGATTTCACAGTTTGCACAGAATAGCACATATACAATCCCCATATTTTATGGTAGGATGGAATTTCAAATAAACCAAACATTTACCTATAAGTAATAAAAATTAAAGGTCTTTGCAGCTATCAATGTATCCAGTAACAGCAGCTTTTACCACTAGTGATCCTGTGTTGGTTTTCAGCTGTGTGTAGTCATGATAAAAAAGGCAATCTTTATAGCAGTCTTAGTTTATTGTTTCACATTTTAAAATGTCTCTATACCACAGCTGTCAATGAAAAGAGGACCAATAATAATTTTTTTTTTTTTAAAAAAAGAGAATCCACAAAATTTAAATTATGTCTCTACTAATTCAGAATGAAGTTTCTTTGCTATTGTTTTTATATGTGTGTGTATATATATGTGCATGTTTATATATATTACAGAATCACACAATGTTAGGGGTTGGAAGGGACCCCAAAAGGTCATCTAATCCAATACCCTTGCTAGAGTAGGACCACCTAGAGAAGGTCTGTCACAATCCAGTATCCTGCAGTGACCTTGAGCAGCAGGGGAGGCAATGCTAAGATTCAAAAAATTCCCTCGGAGTAAATAAAAGTGAACAAATCCAAACAGCTGATGAATTGAGTTTGTCAGAGCAAATGGAAAATCTTGGTAATGGACTGGAGCAGTGGAGGAAAAAAGAAGGAAAAGGAGAGGAAAATAAAGAGAGGGAGAGAGGCAGAGAAGGAGTAAAGAAACAGTTAAGAAGTAAAAGAAAGATATCACTACTCTAGGTTCCCATGAGGTCTTACAGGCATAGTCCAAGCTCTTGGTGGTGGCTATACATTGTGGCAATTGCAACAAATGGACCCCAAAAATTTTGGTCCTTTTATATCCAGCAGCTCTCCTGAAAGCAATTAAGACCATTAAAACCATCACTCTGTCTATTCAGACCAGGTTTGAGACAGTAGAGTAATTAGGGGTTGTCAGCCCTACCCTGCTTATTTTGAGAAAAGAGAGTCCTTGGGCTCTGGCAAGGCCACACAGGAACACATCTAGGCAGGTTTTTAATGTCTTCAGTGAAGGGGCCTCCACAACCTCTCTAGGCAGCCTGATGCAGGGTTTCACCATCACAGTGAAAAAGTTTTTGTTTCTATTGATGTGGAACCTCCTATGCTCCAGCCTGCAACCATTGAAAGTGTTTTGTGGCAGTTTAGGCTGGTTGTCTCCTGTTGCTGCTCTGTGACTGTCAATGAAGTCTGATTCAAACATCTGATTCAATATGAACCTCTCCATGCTCTTAATAATCTCTAAATTAATACTAAAATCTTGAAATGGTGTGGCAGTTTAGGCTGGGTGCCTCCTGTTACTACCACATAGGCTACACCTGCTGTGTCCAGAGGGTCCAGCCTAGTAGCTGGACACAGGAAATTGCGTATTTTGCACCTATAATATCCTGCACCCTATAAATCCACGTGCAAAGTCTTTCTCTTCCTCTTTCTTCCCTCTCTTCTCCCATGGGAGATGCTCCCTATTGGGTAACAGTGGGGGAGTTATCTCAAGGCCTCTTAGGCCTAATGCTAGGAGGAGAAGGGGGAGGGGCAGTCTCAGACCTGGTAAGCCTGAGACTAGCCTAGCAGTAGGGAGGGGAAGAAAGAGCCCTGGGGGTTTTGGCTATACCCTGAGTTGGGGAGATGAGAAGCGTTGTGAGGCTTTTGAGTGTGGTGTAGGGGACTCTCCACACTTTGGGATATCTTTGGTCACTATGCTTGTAGCTCCTGTAAAACACTTACTGCTTTTCCTTTTAAGCTTTCCACCACTTTTGCAATCCTTTTGTGTGAGTGCCATTCTTTTGCCCCTCTCAGGGGCAAGAGAGAATCTGCCTGGCCTCAAACCAGGACACGTATATATGTGTATATCTCTCTGTGTGTATATAGAGACAATAGAATAGAATAGAATAGAATAGAATAGAATAGAATAGAATAGAATAGAATAGAATAGAATAGACCAGGTTCGAAAGACCTTTGAGATCATCAAGTCCAACCTATCACACAACTGGCTGGAGGCTGGAGGTTAGGAGGAAGTTCTACACAGAGTGATTGCCCATTGGAATGGGCTGCCCAGGGAGGTTGTGGAGTCACCATCATTAGAGATGTTCAGGAGAAGACTTGATAGGGTGCTTGGTTGCATGGTTTAGTTGATTAGGTGGTGTTGGATGATAGTTTGGATGCGATGATCTTGAAAGTGTCTTCCAAACTGGTCTATTCTATTCTATTCTATTCTATTCTATTCTATTCTATTCTATTCTATTCTATTCTATTCTATTCTATTCTATTCTATTCTATTTTCTATTCCAACACCATCTAATCAACTAAAACATGGCACCAAGTGCCTCATCCAGTCTCCTCTTAAACACCTCCAGTGATGGTGACTCCACCACCTCCCTGGGCAGCCCATTCCAATGGCCAATCTCTCTTTCTGTGAAAAACTTCTTCCTAACATCCAGCCTAAAGCTCTGCTGGCACAGCTTGAGACTGTGTCCTTTAGTTCTGTTGGTGGTTGCCTGGGAGAAGGGACCAACCCCCACCTGGCTCCAACCTCTCCTCAGGTAGTTGTAGTCAGCAATAAGGTTTCCTCTGAGACCATATATATATAAAAGTTTTCTGTTACAGGATAGGAGGAAATAAATTCAGTGATGGTTTGAGTGGCCAGAGTGCCTCAGCAATCTTTTTGACCACATCTTGGCTTTGTTTCTAAACAAGTGTTGGTTGTCCAAATAAAATTCAAATTCAGGAGCCACCCTGAAAGTCATATGAAACACATCTAGCTGTTTGAATGTTTCTTCCTAACTTATTGAGCACTCACTAAATTTCTAGCAAGATCGGATAACTAAACTATCTGCAAGGCCCTAGCACAAAATAAATTTAGAAAGGTGATGTTTCCCCTCTCATTTTGTGAGTTCATTTGAGACACAAATTTAATATTGGTGTCACCATAAACTAATCTATCTCCACAAAACCTTGTCTCAGGATTCCCGGCATTCTCTCTGTGCCTTATCAACATAACAAAACCTTATGATTAGAAACTAGAACAGCATCCCACACTAAACTTCCATGCATTTAAAGATCAGGTTTTATGTTCATAGTGACTTTGTGCAACCATGTTTCTGTAATCCACATTTTTATTAGTCTAGCTTAAATCTCTTTTCTTGAGAAGTCACAAATGACTGAAGGAAGAGCTTTAATACTCTCACAAGATTGATTATTACATCTGGAGCAGAAAAAAAGTCTTGCACAAGTGTACACACATACACACACACTGTGCTTAGTGTAACCAGATAAAATTTCTGTGAACATAAAACATTGACTGCTAAATTTATGTTTATATACATGGCTAAAAGAAAAAGCTTGCATGTTTTCACAGCTGCTAGTGAGAACTTTTGAAAAGTTCCTTTAATTCCCAATTTCTTAAAGGACTTTAAAACCAATCATTTGGACAATCAACTTAGAATCATAGAATCATTCAGGTTAGAAAAGATCATTGAGATCATCAGGTCCCACTATTAACCCTACTCTAACAAGTTCTCCACTAAACTATATTGCTAAGCACCACGTATAAACCACCCTTCAAGGCACACAGGGATGATGGCCCCACCACCTCCCTGGGCAGCCTGTTCCAATGTCTGACCACTCTCACTGAATAAAGTTTTCCTAGCAGCTAGACCAAACCTACACAGGCAGCTTGAGGCCATTCTTTCTTGTTCTATCACTAGTTACATGTGAGAAGAGACCATACTTCTCTGTGCTGTCACTTCAGGTAGCTGCTATTTTCTTTTTTCCAAGAAAATCCTTTGGCCAACCTTGCTGCTATACAAAAACATTCTGTGTATACACATTTTTGTTAAAAGATTCTATAATCTTCATGATGCAACTTCTAGGAAAAAGCAGCAAAGACATTATTTCAACAAACAAACAAACAAACACAAAATTTATTATTAATGTGTGCTCATTATGAAAAGAAAGTTTTGTGTTTCTTACATTACTCAGCTTGAGTTGCATGATACTTGAAGTTAAAAACAAGCCCAGGACAACATTGCCTTGGATGTGCTGTGAGAATACAGAAAATTTGAATAACATCCTGAAGGTAAAAGAATTGGTGAATAAAATGTAGATTACTTTGGTCTGGTGAGACCTCACCTAGAGTTCTGCATGCAGCTCTGGAGCCCTCAGCATGGGAAGGACATGGACCTGATGGAGCAGGTCCAGAGGAGGGCCACAAAAATTATCAGGGGGTTGGAGCAGCTCTGCTGCACAGCCAGGCTGAGGGAGCTGGGCTTGTTCAGCCTAGAGAAGAGGGAGCTCAAGTGATCTTCCAGTACATGAAGGGGGCTACAAGAAGGATCCAGAGAGACTGTATACAAAGGCCTGTAGGGATAGGACAAGGGGCAATGGCTTCAAAATAGGGAAGTGGAGATTTTGGTTGGATGTTAGGAACAAGTTATTTACCATGAGGGTAGTGGAACACTGCAACAGGTTGCCTGGGGACATGGTTGAGGCCCCACCCCTGGAGACAGTCAAGGTGAGACATGACAAGGACTCCGGGCAACCTGATCTAGTTGAGGATGTCCCTGCTGATTGCAAAGGGGGTTGACTAAATGACTTTTGGAGGTCCCTTCCAACCCAGACCGTTTTCTGATTCTATGATTCTGTGTGCTGTGTTAACCATTTCTGTTCCAAAATAAAATGTAACCTACTGCTCTCCCTATCTGGTGAAGAAAGGTAGCACAAAGTGTTCACTGAGTTCCCCCTAATACACTGAGAAAACTCAGTATGTTCTTCTCAATGTAGTTTATAAAAGACTAAAAGACAAAAATAAACCAATTAAAAAAAAAAAAAAAAAAGGGAAAGAAAAGCCACCACTCTCATTTTCCTTTTGTGGGTTCATGCATCACAACAGCCTGTTCATGTCCATCCTGAGTTGTTCAATTTGGTGCCATAGCAAGGTGGATAGAAGTCATCCATTTCTCTGCATGCGTGTACAGTGTTCACATGGGGCTATGACTGGTTTCATAATTGCTCTGTCATTTGTGATGTATGTCTAATTTGCATCACCCAAGATCATTAATGAAATGAAGCTATGTTTTCTCTTTGGATGTTGAATATAAATACTGCTGCAGGAAGAAAGGGTCAACACGTCTTCTAGCTTGAACAGGTGACTAAGCTAAAATGTTAACACATCTTTGAGAGCTTTGTGTCTAACTGCTTACTACACACTGTTAGTATACAAACATTTCTGCTAAACCTTTCCATAAGCTAAGGTCCACAACATGATTGTGTAGATTATATCATTGTTTCAGTGTCCATTTTAACCTAAAGTGCATGCTTAATAATGTGTGTTACTTTAAAATAATAGAGAAAAGGAGCAAAAGGTGTCATAATTGCTTGTGATGTTCAGCAATTTACAGATCTTGACTGGTAAAGATTTCAATTTATGACACATGGCTTCCTCATTTTTATGCATCCAACGAAGGCATGAATTAAACAGCAGATCTGATTCATGCTGACATGAAGTAAATGGGTGAAAGAACAAACGTTAATGCAACAAAACAGAAGCAGAGGAATGCCATTGTGAACTCCAGATTTCTGTATCATTACGAATGATAACAGAAGAGTCACCAGTTGCAAAAACAAAACAAACCAAAACCAAAACAAAACAAAACCAAAGCAAGAAAAAGAGAAGATTCTTATAAAATACAAAGAAAAAAAAAAAAAAAGCTGAGAAATTCTCCCTCACCTATTGCCTTGCCTTTTCTAGAGTGACAGAGGCTTCTTAAAGAGGCAAGTTAGAAAAGTCTTCAGTGCAACCAAGAGTTATTGTTACTGAAAATAGTTTCTTCCCTATATTTCCTCTGTTCAGCCAATGCAAGTAACTCCAAATATTGACTACACCATCATTCAGATCTTCTCACTTACTACTTGAAACTGTGGTATGAAGCCATTCCAATTTCATGCTCAGACAAGAAATTCACAGGAATATGTACATTTTCTTTGAAGAATGTTAAACAAGATTCAGTTTTAATTATATTTAATGGATATAAACACAAACATTACTCAAAAAGTTCCAGATGATGGTCAGCTAATCAGACAGTAGTTTGCATGATAAAACAAAACCCAATCATCTCAAATAATTTAACACTGCCCTCTAGAGGTGATATTTCTGTCAATAACATCTGTTTAGAAAAGCTAAACTTTATTGAAGAGGTTATTAAAATTACTCATTTAAATGTAACCCCTTAAAATTAAACTTTGTCCAAGTAAGGTATACATTGAGACACAAGTTTTACATTAAGAAACCCCAAGCAATCATCCACTAGATTTTGAAACCTAGAATGGGACTTTGAAAGGTATTTCAAGTTGATTTTGAGCTATAAACAAATAATATGGGGGGGGGGGTAGGGGGGGTGGATTACTCTTCCAGCTGTTTTGAGGGAATAGTTTGTAAAGCTGTATTTCTACTTTGAATGTAGAAGCTCTGGAGTTTTAGCTATCCCAGCAAAGGGTGGGGGGAAAAAGATAAAATAGAAAAATCTTGCACAAGAGTGACCTGGCATAAAGCAAAAAGGTGGAGGTGGGAGGTGAGACAAAGAAGAAATCAAATTGTGTGGCAATTTCTCCAGGAATATTGAATGTTTCTTTTTGAAGCGTTTGAATAAGGCCTTTGCTTTGTTTTGAAATTGCAGTTTGATTTCTCTTCTTTTTCTTGCTAAGGAGACAAAGAAACTATTATTCAGAAATACAAAGCAATGCCTTTTTTTCTACAAGAGGAGAAGAAATTGAACACGTTTGTATTGAAAATATTGAGTGCTATCGATATAAAGTCATAAATTACTCAGGAATTATATACAGCCATTTAAAGAAAAGAAACTGTTAGCTGAAATAAATTGCTGCATCATTATGTTAAAAAAGAATAATTAAAAAAAATGATTACTTCCCTTCATTTCTCCATCTTGCTGTTTGTAGTCCATGCCTCTTTTCCACAAACAGCAATCCTAGGTGTTTATTCTGTCAGCAAGAATTTTCCATAAACTAAAAATTAATGGTAGAAGTTATTCAAAAGCAAACTTCATCAAAGATAAACTGTTTTGTTTTGTTTTATTTTGTTTTGCTTTGCTTTGTTTGCCTGTGTGGCAAGGGGCTTCTGTTTGTTTGTTTGTGGGGGTTGTCTGCTTGTTGGTTCATTGGGGTTTTTTGTTTGTTTTTCTCTGTACACAATTTTACATATTCTGATATTCCTCCTTCACTTGGAAATCTGAAAATGGTCTCTGAACATATATTATTCCAGCACTAAAATAAGCAAAAGATAAAAATTATGTTTAAAAAAAAAAAAAGTTGAAAAAAAAAACACCACCAAACAAACAAACCAAAACAAAACAAAAATAATTCTAAAAGAAATCTGATTGTTAATCTATGACCATGTCATCTTGTCCACATTAAAACATGGTCATGTTTAAGTTCCACTAATTCTTCTCACTGATCACCTTGCTCTAGACACTGATCCAAACTGCTAGATTTAGTCTGGTTTCTTTAAGGGTAAAATCATAGAATCACAGAAAGGTTTGGCTTGAAAAGGGCCTTTAAAGGTCATCCAGTCCAATCCCCCTGCAGACAGAAGTAACATCTTGTATCAAATTGCATTGCTCAGGGCCTTAAGCAAACCTGACCTGGAATGGTTCCAGGGACAGGGCCTCTGCTACCTCTCTAGGCATCCTAGGCCATGGTCTCATCGCCCTCAGTTAAAAAAAAAAATAATTCTCATTATAAAAAACTCTTCCTTCTATCTAGTCTAAATCTCTCATATTTTACTTTCCAAGCATCATTCCTTTTTCTGTCACAACAGAGACTACCAAAGAAGTCTGTCTCCATCTTTCTGACTGGCTCCTTTAAGGCTCCTCATGAGCAGAGTGAGTCTGTATTGAAAACAAAGTCTATCTAAAATAAGTAATTTCTGAAATGGCTACATCCATTATGTTGTACTGGAAAATCTGTGAACCCATTCACCCACCAGATCAAAGAAACATTTTGCTTTCAAGGAGATCTGCATTTCTTCGTCAGCTTCTTTCTCCTCAAAGGGACAAAGGATTTCAATCTTTCTCAGTGGTGGAATTCGCTGATGAAGTAATTTCTGTCCTTTTGTCCTCCTACCACCACCTCGGAGATCTCATACACTAACATGAGACTATATTGTCTGGGTTCTGGTTTTCACTTTTTCTTTTTCCCCATAATTACTGTGCAGCTCATCTTGGACATTATAGCCTGTAACAACAAAGCAGTTAAGCACAACAAGTTAAGCTGACAAAACCTGTGAAACATTAGTATAATTTCACACATTTTTAGTTAAATCTATGAACTTTCCTGGCTGTTAAAAATAAAAATTGTGTTTCAGAACTTCAGAATCTCATCCATGCCAGAGCAAAGGGCACTGGTGCATGACAAAAGACTTCTGCTCTCTCAGGCTCTCTTATAATCATTCTTAGCCCAAATATTAGGAAGGGAAATATTTTCCACTACAGTTTAAAGGGAAAAAAAAAAAAAAGCTTTTGCATAGCATCATAAGAAAGAGTTTGGCTCTGCAGAACCATAATACCTTCCAACGGAAGAGTGAAAGCCATAAGGAATTAGTTTTGCACGTCCATATTAACCAGTACAGCTTTGTTAATGCATGGAAGTGCTCTACAGCAGCTCTTCAGAGAAGAATCTGGAAATGCTGGTGGACTTGAGCCAGTCATGTCCCCTTGTGGCCAGGAAGGCAAACAGCATACTGGGGTGCATACAGAAGAGCATGGCCATTAAGCCAACAGAGATTCTTCTCTCCTTCTCTGTCCTGGTAAGGACATATCTGAAGGACAAGCTCCAGCTTTGGGCTCTCCAGTTAAACAGAAATAGGCATCAGTTAGAGTCCAGAAGAGGTTATGAAAATGATGACTGGACTGGAGCATCTCTGTGAGGAGGAAAGGCTGAGAGATCTGGGGTTGTTTAGCCTGAAGTAGGTTAGACTGAGAGGGGATCTCAGCAAGAGGTAAAGGGCAGAGGACAAGAGGATGGGGCCAAACTCTTTTCAGTGGTGCCCAGTGACAGGACAGCCTCTGATTTTTCATTTAACCTACACTGATCAATGGCACTTGCTTCAAGTATTCAAATCCATTCACAGGTTCATATTATTAAACTGACAATGATCTTGAGTGTGTCTAATTTAAAAAAAGCCTGCTACTCAGGGGCATAATTATAGATATTTTATGACTCACACCATTTGGAAAGGTACTTGAGAGTACATGCACTGTTTGAAGGATACACATGGTCAGTTGCAACTGGCATCAGTATAAGTGAGACATGTAGAAAAATTTTTTCCATTTTATGTGATACTTCTGAATTTTCTTTGACACACCAAAGTGTATCTTTATTTTCATAAGAAAAAAAAATAATTGAATATAACATTCAAGAAGTGAAATTTCTTCAAGTGGGATATATTAATCACCTTAAACATGGGGCAATAGACTGAAAAGGAAATAGTATGGCAGTCATAAATCAAAAAGTGTGGTGGACATATTCTGCCAGATCCTTTAAAAGACCTCTTTTGTATTTGTTCATTTTGTTTGCTTTGAATTAAAATTATTTGAACTCAACTACATTAATGAATAGGTCTTAGGTGCACTGAGATTAACTTTATTGGTTAATTAAAAGAAAAATAATCCATATTTTCTTCTTCCATTGCAAGTCCCTAGGAACTTCACTACAACGTGAAAAAGCAAACAAACAAACAGGAAAACAATCCCTGCAGTGAAAATAGTGCTTGCTTCAACACACAGCCATACTGCTATCAGAATAGGCATGATCAATTAGATAGTTGATTTCCCAGCTCATGATAAGAGATAGGTGTCATGCCTGATAGGTTTTCAAATAAGCAGAAAGACCAAAAATGTCTTCTGAGTCTGCAATAAGTGAAAAATAGAGGACTCAGCCATTCAAGCATGACATTGAAAAACTGACTTTTCCTTAATATTCATGTAGAATTTGTCAAATAAGATTGGGTATTTAATGTACACATCTGTTTTGGAGTTTGTCTCTGAATCTTTCATTCTCTGTCAAGGACAACAGAAAAGAAAAAAAAAAGAAAAAAAAAAGGAGCCAGGTACTGCAATGGAAGGAATAGATATCAGTTTGGTTTTATTCTTTTCTCCCCATAACCTGGACAGTCTTTTTCAACTCTCAGGAGACAAGATGTCTCTCAAGCTTGTGTTTCTGACTGAGAAACCTTTAAACTGAGTGAAAAATAACAAACAAAAGGTGCAGCTGAGTATATCGCTAATGGTACATTGTGGAGACTTAACAATTCTCCATCTGCTAAGTGGGTCCAGGCTGACCAGGATTTCAGCATCGTAAAAATCCACTTGCAAAGGTAGGGCCTTAAATGTCAAAACTTTTTCTGAGGGTCTTATGAATATATATGAATGTGTCTGACTCAAAATATGTCATTTATTTAAGCAAACAAACAAACAAAAAATCTGAACTCTGAATGGAAAAACAGCTGAACCACACATTAAAAAAACACAATATATTGTCTATATGAAGTGCAATAAAAGTAAGGTTTTTATTTGCATGAGTATCAGAACCTGGAATTAAAAAGACTCTCCAAATTATTGATGTGCATACCAGCTGTTGTCATGCACCTTTTCTCCTTATTGCTTAGGCCAGGACCAGAAGCAACAATGCTAAAATAAGAAGATAAATTATTTTCAATGCAGATGAAAAAAACATGAAGCTCTGGAAATCTGTCAAGGAAAGATCCATTCTCATAAAAATTCTAGCTCAGTTTTTCTACTAGGAGATCTGACTACAACTCATCATTCTCCATGTTTATTTTATTTGGGTTTGAATGAAGAGATCAATTAGAACTTTTTCTTTTCCCATTTCTGCTCAGTGTGAATGGCAATATTTGTGCAATCCTGTTTGTGCAGCAAGATAATGACTCAGTGATTAAAATAAATGAAAAAATAAACAACAACCAGACACCAAAAAAAAATAAATGTCACTATAGAGCCTGTGAAAGAGAGTCAGTGCAGGAATAAACACAAAAGCTAAGAGAATTGCGGATGTATTGGATTGACCTATTGCATTTACAGGTCAAGTTTTCAGAACTAGCCTCCAAAACTGCATGTATTTGCTGTTTATGCACATAATCAGATACTTGTGCATTCAGATCAGGCTGTGAGATCCAGGCAGCTTGCAGCTGGACAAAAAGTTCACAGTATGCTCCGGTTTAGGGGTCAGTTGGAAAATATATCTAGAATAGCTGTGGGATGAGTTGGGGGAGAAGGAAGCAGAAAAGTGTGGCAGTTTATTCACATGACCTCACTGCTAGTAAATATGTCTTACATTGGATCAATTTAGCTTCATAGCTTCATTAAAAGCAGTAGCAAATAGCATCTCTGGAGAAGTAACAGAAGAAAAACGCTGAGAAACTTGGCTGTTGCCAACTTTATCAGAAGCAGTGACATAGAGTCATAGAATCATAGACTCATAGAATCACAGAATCATAGAATTGTTTTGGTTGGAAGAGATCTCTGTGATTGATCATCAAGTCCAACACCAACCCAGCAACACCATGGCTGTTAAACTATGTCCCAAAGTACCACGTCCACACATTTTTTGAACACGTCCAGAGACAGAGACTCCACCACCTTCCATAGCAACATATTCCAATGCTTGATCATTCAGGTACAAATGTACCTGAGTGCTTCAGAATTTTATCAGCATACACCCATCCTATTCAAGCTGGACTAAGCATGATTCTGAGTCCCCCTGCTTGTTGACTAAAAGGATTATGGCAGTCTGACCGTACAGCTGTGCCAGGACACTTCCATGCTTTTCCCAGAATAACATAAGGTTTGGAACTTTGTTTGTTATTCGAGTATGCTCCTCTGCCCCTTACTCCAAGAAAAGTCAGGCTTGCTGGGAGGCATCAGAGGAAGTGCCCATCACTCTGCATCAACTACTGGAGTTCAGCCAGCACAGAGACTTATTGCAAACATCTGCAAATACACAATTGCATATACAGATGATTGTAAAGCAGACTGTATATCACCCTGATGTTGAATTTTTGTGGAATTGAGAAAGATACCATTGTTTGGAAAAGGAAAATGTTTCTCCTCTAAGGATCCAAGCCTAAATCTGTCCCTTTCTTGATGAGGGATGCTTGATCTATTCTCATTTTTTTGTCATGGAGTCATGAAGCATTGTGTTCCCTTCATCCACCCCCTGAGCTACTTCTGTGCTTACTGTTCCCTTTCTGTTGATGTCCTAATAATCAAGTATTTTTGAGCAAAACATATTGGAAGTATTTTTGCAGAAAACACTTCTAATCCTGAGAGAGCAATACAAAAACTAACACATCCAGAACACATATCTTAGTTCCTCAAAAAATAATATTTTCAGGAAGCCCATTTGGGCCTATGATTAATCTTGATTTAAAGCATACAGAAGGAAAATTATTAGTATCACATGCTAATCACAAGCAGCCCTTCTCCCAGTAGGTGCCAACAGCCCTGTACTTGTGGATCTAGGGAATGGGATCCCAGTAAAAATCAACATGAATGTCATCCTTGCCACTGTAAGCCTTCCCTAATAGATCGATATAGCAATTTTTTTCTCCCCTTCAGTGTCTACCTGTCATGGCTCTTCAATCTCTCTTTCAAATGAAAAGTAGAACTGTCTGTTAAGGTTTCCTTTTAAGAAGTTAAATCGCTTGTTATTTTCAAGCCATTATGACTGCAAAGTACTGTTGAAAACTCACACTAACGATACACTTGTAGGTGGACAGCTGATGTAAAAGTTCATCCTAAGTAGATGTACCAACAGGTTGGGTTTTCTTGTCCCCTCTTAAAGAAGGGTTTACCTTAAACACCTACCCTTCCTGGTCACCATCTCATCCATTTGCTTCACAGATCCTCAATCTGCATTATTACAAATCACTAGAGTGAGAGCTTTTAGCAACATATTTGGAAGTTTCATTTGTAAATTCTCAGCTCTGTAAGGCACTATGGAAGCACTGATTGCTGCATGACACATGAGAGAAATTAAAAGAAGACATGAAAAGAGGCAGCACAAAATTGAAACTTCTTCACAAAATCCCAGAATCCCAGCATGGTGGAGACTGGAAGTGACCTCTGGAGATCATCCAGTCCAACAGCCCTGCTAAAGCAGGGTCACCCACAGCAAATTGCCCAGGATCAACAATGTCCGCATGGACTTGGAATGTCTCCAGACAAGGTGACTCCACAACCTCCCTGGGCAGCCTACTCCAGGACTCTATCACTCTCACAGCAAAGAAGTTTATCCTCTTGTTCAGATGGAGCCTCCTGCATTCCAGTTACTGCCTGTTGGCCCTTGTCCTGTTACTGGGCAGCACTGAAATGAGTCTGGCCCTATTCCTTGTCCCCACTCCTGCTGAGCATTGTAAGGTCCCCTCTCAAGTCTGCTCTTCTCCAGGCCCCATGTTCTTTCAGAGAAGTGTATTGGCTTAATTTACCAGCTGTGACTAAAAATTCGTGTCATGAATTGAGGATCTAGAGAAGAGATTTGTATTAACAAATGCTTCATTTATTCCTCAACCAAGCTTTCTTCTTCTAACTACTATGAAAGACTAGCAAAACCAATTTGATAGATGCAGTTCGCAATAAAATAGCTGCGGAATGTTTTCTCAAATTAAATTAGTGGCAGCAGTCTCAGAGAGATATAGGTAATGAAAACATTTCATGAGGGTGCATGTGACCAAAAAAAAAAAAAACCAACAAAAAAACCCCACAACCAAAAAAAAAAAAAAAAAACCAGAGAAAAACCAAACAAAAAACCCCAACATGTGCTCCAAGCCAAACTTGCTTTTCATTGCTCTTTTGTCACATCAGATGTTTTCATACGAAAACATAGACTGTCCGTGTATTCACCACATCTGGTGTCCCAGTTTGGGGGTTTTAGTGACAACACACAAGAATGTGACAAACTTTGATTGATTAGCTAAAGAGAGCAACAGCTTCCTTCTAAGTGCCTAGATCTGATATCGTGCACCAGCACAGAGGAAGCTGAAACATAGGTGTCAGCTGAGTGCAGCAGTGCCTCACGCTAAGTTTCACCAGGAGATCCAACCTTCACATCCTGATCACATAGACGCGTAGAGCTGAGCTCTAGGTTATTCCAAAAAATTGTCAGAGCCTGACTTTTATTAAAGCTCACTTTGGCTGACAAAATGCTGACACTTCTCAGAGAAAATGCCTGTAATGTTATACAGTGTGAAAATGTTCACCAATAGGCAATGAGTAATCTTTAAAAAATATATATATACTGTTTGGAAACTAATGTAATCATAATACTAGCAAAAATAGCAATGTTAAATATGTAGAGAGAAAAACACATTGAGTAAGATCTTTGGTGCAGGGTCCTGATAGATCACCCCTCTTTGTGCCGGGATTTTCTGGTTCAACAAAACAGACCTGGAATACCTGAGCACAAAATGATCAGCACCTGGTACAGCTGTATAATTTATACACAAAAACATGAAGTATTTTTATAGGCTCGTCCATTCTAAAACAGGCCTAGTTTCATGGAAAAGTTATGTACATTTTTCTAAGCAAAAAAAACAAGGCCAATTTCTTCTCATATTTTCTTAAGTGTTGCTAGATGATATTGGCAGCCTCTTTTCCCTTTCTGGCAGGACTGAGGGTGAAGAATGAAGGTTCACTCCTCGAGAGTGTGAAAGAGATGTTCATATTTTCTGTTAGAAATGAGACCCTTAAAATTAAATTAGAGATGGGCAGAAAAGGTTTTGAAGGATTTTTTTCGTCTTACAAAAATAAAATATTCCTCTTTTGCAGTGGATTGAGAGTCACAGAAACAGTGTGTCCAAAATATCCAGTAACCTGTTGTATAACATCTTTCCAGGAAAAAACTTTATGCCAGGCCTGCCCTGCTCAATTCAGGAAGAACTTCAATAATCTTCAGAAGTAAATATTGCTCTTTTTCTGCACTTATTCATTTACAAGAATTGGAGAAGAGTCTCTCTGAGAGACCAGAAAATTAAAGCTTCTCAGGTATTATTATTGTTTTGCAGATCCGTGTTTTCTAATCAAACATATTTCCAGAGTAATTTCTGCTGCCCAGGGAGGTGGTGGAGTCACCATCACTGGAGGATGTTAAGGAAGAGACTGGATGGGGTGCTTGGTGCCATGGTTTGGTTAATTAGATGGTGTTGGATGATAGGTTGGACTTGATGATCTCAAAGGTCTTTTCCAACCTGGCTTATTCTATTCTATTCTATTCTATTCTATTCTATTCTATTCTATTCTATTCTATTCTATTCTATTCTATTCTATTCCATTCCATTCCATTCCATTCCATTCCATTCCATTTTTTCTATTCTGGGCTCTGAACTGTGGACAAGCTTTCTCTTGACAGTGTTCACACCCACTTCCCATACTCCACTCCTGAGCACACCAGCTTGACCATTTGTACTGCTAAATGGTCAGAAGGGCTTTGGCATTACCAGCTGCAGGTTCCCCAGTCATGTTGCAGCAGAGGACCAAAAAAGAGTCTGTGAGGCTGTGCAGTTTGAACAGCCTTCCAGCAGAGTTATTAGCTGCTTTCTGACCTCTGTTCTGGAAGGTTTAACTTACTAGGGTAGATTTAACCTTAAGCATTGGATTAATTGCATTTCTCAAAACATAGCACAATTGCAACAAAGGAAATTAGTCAATTAACTCATAGTTAATTAAATTAATTTATCTGCCCCAGCCATAACTCTAATAAATTAAAGCATCTTAGTTTACCTAAATTGGGTTTAATCTCTGTAAAACCACAGATTGGTAGCTAATTACTAACACACTCCACCAATACTCCTTCGGTGAAAGGGTAAGTAAGAGTTGGACACAACAGAGTTTCCTTCCCTGTTTTTCCATGAAATTAAACATCATTCAACAGGCATCATGTAGATACTTCACAAGCCTGGGTCAAAAATAGATGTCATGGGATGTACACAAATGTAAAACATCTCACAGTCCTTGCATTAGCACTATTCAGACTGGATACATCTCATTTTCATGCACTTATTTTTTAAAAAGAGCAGGAGAAACATGCCCCCATCTAAGCTAAATACTTCAAAATTCACTGTGTGTTTGAAATCCAGACATACATTCAATTCCACACTTTACAGATGTTCCCTCTCTATGTTACAGTCATGCAACAGGCTTGGCTGTTGGATGCTTTGGGTGCTCACATTCTCATTTTGCACTTGAGCCCAAATTTCAGTTTTCTGCGCATATACTTTGCTGCCTCTCAAATTTTGCTGCAAATGACATATCCCAAGCAGCTGGCTATGTAATTGCATAAAGCAGGCATACACCAACTCATCAGCTGGAAACAACCAAATCTCCTTCTGTTCCTCCTTTGCACTAGCTGGTCACAGGCTGACTAAGGCAGTAGTGTAATGCAGCCATGAAAAAAAGCCAAACGTAATCCTAAAATGTATTCCTGTTAGACCCTAGGGAATATTAATATCACTGCTCCAAATACTGGTGGCTTTCATCTGGAGTATTTTGTGTCGTTCTGGTCATGCATTTCAAGGGAGATTAATCCAAAGTGGAACATATGCAGAGAACAACTACTAGGATGATCAGATATAAAAGAGAGAACCTACTTTACAAGAAGCTGCAATTATGTGGTTTGTTAAGCTTAATTAAAAACAAATTAAAGCTATTGAATGATAGGAAAGAGTGGGAAAAGGTTTGTGCACATATCAGAAGAGTAGAGGGAGAAAAAGCACACAGGAAAATTATTTATCCTGCAGAACACTAAAGGAAGAACAAATGTGATTAATTGGCCATAAATAAACTCAGCCTGGTAGAATGCTTCCCAGTCATCACAGTAGCACCTTTAAGAACAACCTTTAGATTGCAATAGCAAGAATACAAACCCTCAAATAAACCTGAGGAAAAAGCAACTCAAAGACCAGTCTTCATCATCCAGTTTACATTTAACCAGTTCCTGATGTAGACCATGTCCATAAGTGAAGATATGCAGTAAAGTCCCTCCTTATTCATATGTGTCTTACTTGGACTCCATGCTTAAAATTTTACTTTTAACAGTCAGATTCATTAGGTAGCAGGTCCCAAATATAAATATAAAGAGTGACATCAGATTTTGCATGTTGTGTACTAAGATGGCTTTAGACAAATAGGTTAGTGAATAAAAATTCTGGGCTTAGACTCTGAGTCCATGCACAGCAGCAAAAGAAAACAGCTTCAAACTCTGGTTTAAAGAAGAAAACAGCCCAAAATAGTATCTTTCTGTGTGTTTGCTTTCAGTGAGTAGTTGAAGATCAAGAGAAAAAACAATAACAAGGCCTGAGATGATAAGCCAAGCTTCATTTCAAATTGCGTGGCCAGCCACTCTTACACAGTTAAGATCATCCAAGCAACTGGGAAAATGAAGAATAAGCACATGGGGAGAGAAGAAACTTTTTCTTTTTTCTTTTTTTTTTTTTCCCTTTACAAACTAGTGTTTGTTTCTAAGCCTTCAGCTAACACAAAATTTGTAAAAATATTACTTTGTGATAATCTCTGAAACTGTGGAGTAATTTAAAATTCATTTGCTAGTTCAGATATAATGAAGCCACAAGATCTCACTATCTTACACACTGTGCATGCAGAATTATGCAAATTAAAGGCATATCAGTCTAAGTCAAAACTTCACCATTAAAGATTTTCCCCATGTGCCTTTTAATAGCTTTTTTTTTTTTTTTTTCCCCTTTCTCTTTTTCTGGTAAATGTGTTCTCACTCCTTTTATGGATCTACCTCCAAAGATTTGATTTTTTCTGATTTTGTTCTTTTAGCATCTCTTTTGGGAACTTTTTAATGTATAGTTCAATAACTTACAGAAAAAAAATTAAAAGAAAAAAAAAAAAAGATAAACACTAAATCCTTAACTACTAAGGTTTTTTTCCCCCTCTGAATACAAAGCAAATACTGATTTGATAATTCAATAGAAGGATAGCCTGAACAAAGTCTCTGTTGTGAATGTCACACCCACCAATGTCAATAAGTATTATATGTTCATAAATTAAAGCCTGTTTAAGGCCTTCCCTTGAACACAGTCCCTTGAAATTGATTGCACTTAATATGGTGTTTAGGTTACAAGTGTCATTATCACTGAGCTTTCAGGTTAAATGTCTAATTCTTCAAATCACTATAATAAAACATGTAGAACTTTGACAAATTCTGTGTTTTTTTGATGAAGCAGAAAGGTTATTTCAGCAGAGCAACAACTAGAGACATAAGAAGATGCTGACAAAATCTTCCTTTTTGAAACAAAGCATATTCTATCTCCTCAATACCAAAACACAAAGCAAGTTTCTGTATGCATCTTGAATATACAATACTCACACATATCAGCTCTGCTACTTAAAATCCTGGGAAAAAAGCTGTTACCTGGTGTTTACAGGGGGACAAGACCTGTCCTGTCAGGGACAATACCTGTCCTGTCCTGTTGGACAATACCTGACAATACCTGTCATCTGCTCCCACCACTTAGCTGTAGTCCAGATGGATGAGGATAATTGTTTTCCAAACTTCCTCAACTGATAGCATTAAATGGGTAAAAGAAGGATGAAGAGAGACTGCACACAAAGGCCTGTGGGGATAGGACAAGGGTCAGTGGCTTCAAACTAGAGAAGAGCAGATTTAGATTGGATGTTAGGAACACGTTCTGTACCATGAGGGTAGTGGAATACTGCAACAGGTTGCCCATGGAGGTGGATGGGGTCCCATCTCTGGAGATATTCACAGTGAGGCTCAACAGGCCTCTGGGTAACCTGGACTAGTTGAGGATGTTCCTGCTGACTGCAGAGAAGCTTGGACTAGATGACCTTCAGAGGTCCCTTCCAACTCACATCATTCTATGATTCTATGACTGTAAGTTACTCCTTGGGAGATTCCCGCTAGACTCCACAAGAAAAATGTTCACCACAAGAACAGTCAGAATTTGGAATCAGCTCCCGAGGGAAGTAGTGGATTCACTCCATTGGACCATTTCAAGACTCAGGTTGACAGGGTCCTGGGCCATCTCATTTCAACTATTACCTAGAAAGGTTGGACCAGATGATCCTTGATGTCCTTTCCAACCTGGCATTGTGTGATTCTATGAAATGCAAACTGAGTTCAGAAAAATAATAAAAAGAAAAAAATATGTAAACCACAGATGATTGTCTGAAGTTTTCCATTGTTTCCTTATTCCATAACAGAAGCCTCCCCTGTGCACAGACATGCTCATGTCAAGTGTAGAGCACCCATCTGTCATGATTTGTGAGGCATGCACAAGCAAGAATTTGCACACTTTCTGGGTAGCTGCATGTTTAGGAAAATTGCCCTATGAATGCCCCCATTATTTCATTGCCACTTCACCCAGAATTTACTTTCTGTGACAATATCCTAGATGCACCTTGCAAAATACTCCCAGAGGATACTTGCAGGAATCTTCATCCAGAAAGTGTCATGGGTGACAGAATTAGGTAGGTTCCAGTTTGGTCTTCTTGCATATGGGCTGGGGTGGAATTCCATCTCAGACAACAAGGCTAGAATGCATATCTCAAAGAAAAAGGACTGTAAATCCAGTCTGATCTCTTTCAGTGGCCATCACTGCAGCTTTCAGTCTTTGGAACCCCTTTCTACCGTATTGTTTTCCTTTACTCACTACAATCCCTCTCCTTGTCTTGCCCTTTATTTCATCTCCCTGGACCTTATCCAGGACAGCTTTCACCATACCTCTTTGTTAAATTCTTTTGTCAGGGCTGCAGGGTTTTTCAGAGCAGCTGTTGCTAACCCAACAAGAGGGTTACAGCTGGCAGAGGTAGCAGGGGCCCTGTCATGTCTGCTAGCTTGCAGGGTACCCACACAAGAACAACAACAAAACAAAGACCAACCAACGAAACAAACAAAGGTGGAGTCAAGGAAATGAATCAGGGGGTCCATCCTAAAAAGTGTAAGTATAAATAGCCTCCATTGTGTATCCTGAAGCTGTGAGCTTTTTCAGTTGGGGTTGGTTTTATTTTGTTTTGTGGGGGTTTTGTTTGTTTGGGGTTGGTTTTTTTGTTTGTTTGGTTTGGTTTGGGTGTTGTTACTTTGGTTTAATTTTGGGGTTTTTGATGTAGAGGATTTAATAGAGACTGAGTCTGATATTTTATGAAGTTCTGCCCTAAAGGCACAAAAACTCAAGTTATCAGTGGAAGGAGCTCATAAGACAGGGAGCATCCTCTCTTCTTGACCCTAGAGAGTGGGTGCAGAAAATAGCTTTTCAGAGAGAGTCAACATAACCTATTGAATGTCCACTTACATTTCCACCTGTGCTCAAAATCATGGTAATTTCTAATGCATTGTTCAGTGGAGGTATAGAAGACCTCGGTGTTGGATTCAATGATCTCCGGAGGTCCCTTCTAGCCTTTAACATCCTGTGACCCTTCGAGCTTCTTCCTTTATCCAGGGTCAGGGTCCAGCATTTTCCACTCAAAACGTTCTATGCAAAAGTAGCAGACAGCACAGGTAGCAGGCTGTGCACCCCTGACATCCAAGGTGCTGGTGATGCAATATTATGGACCTGCTGTTGGCTTTCTTGTTCCAGCCAGGCACTCAGAGGTACCAAGTCCTTCAGACACACCCTGTTACTCCACCAGCAAAACTGTTCCATTTGTTGAATTAAAAGCACCTAGGCAGCCTACGTGTAAAATTCACCTATCACCTACCACCACATCAAGACAGCTTTCTAAATTTTTTGGTAAGATGATGTTTTTGATGGCCATTTCTAAAGATGCAAATTCATTCTAACAAAGCTATGAATTGTTTATAGACATTATATCCTTTGGTTTATAACTTACTAATTTGTGCCTATACTCACCATTTTTCACTTTCTGAAGAGGTGGAACACAACTCTGAGTGCCAGAGCACATGCTTTCCTCTGCAGAATGACTTTTCCAGCAATTACTCGTTTATCACCATGTTTAAGTTACTTAACCCATGATTTATATCAGGGCAGTAAAGATAAGAAATGGAATAAAATGGTATCTTAGTGGAGGATACAGGAAGAAAATACAGTCAGTGGTGGCAGGGCAGCACAAATCATCTTTCCATTTAGAAAATAACTTTACGCAGTTGTACTCAGAAGTACGGAATAATGCAAAGTATTTAGGATATCATGTGTAATATAATGAACATCCAGAGCTTTTGGTGCTTGACCAGTTTTCCCATGACTCAGAGAAAGGAAAAGTAAAAAGGGGAAAAACCTAAAGGCTCTCCTCAGAAATGGAGTCTGAGTCTTCTAGCAATTTACTATAGTTTGTGGCTCAAAAAAAGGAAAAAAAAGGAGAAAAAATATTGCTATTGTTATATATAATATATTTAACAACAGCAACAACAACAACATAATAATTATAATAATAATTATTATTAATAATAATAATAATATTTTAAAAGGCAGTATCATGCAATTTCAGGCACCTGGCTGATTTGAATGAATGCAGCTAAGAAAAAATCAAAACATGTACTGCGGAAAGCAGTGGTGACATTTTTGCTGACATCCTGATCTCTTTCTCTCAGCATTTATACCTTGATCATTACTGATAGCCTGGATGATTTTCTGTGCTAACTTCAACATTTTCACACAAATGGCAAATTTAAATAGACAATGCATTTTCACTGGAGCTGTGCAATGACAAAAAGCAAATTGTGAGAGTTTCCAATTTTACTGGAAACAGGATGCTTTCTGGGAACAAGATACAGTCAAAGAATGATGCTTGCTTTTTTTATTGTTTTTGGTGAGATATAGAATGACCAAAGGCTGTGGATAGTTTAATGTAACAGATATTGTACAGCTCTGCTTGTTTGCAATGTTAGACAATACTATGGTAGAAATTTGCAAACAGCTTTAACACTATTGATACTTTAAGCTTTACAATAAGCACTTTATATAAATTAAAGTTATATCTATATCATGGCATAAAGGAAGCCAAGAAAGTAATTGCTTTAATATTCCAGGGGTGGAATAGGTTATATCTCAGTACATAAGCACTGGCCATTACATCTTTATAGAATAACTTCACTACCAGTTAAATAAACCTTTCCCTAACATTACTATTAACATTTCTAAGGGCCTATGCCTATATGTATATAAAATATTTATGCGACAGTGTCTTTAGAAATGAACTGCTTTTGAGCAAATGAGTGTTAGTGAGCCTGTCAAAACACTCTCAATTCTTTTATGTTTGCTTGTATTTAATTTTCTACCTGCTATAATAAAAAGATTTAAATGGGATGGCAAATAGGTAGTGATTTCTCTGCAGGGTTTTTCACACTGCTTTGTTAGCAGAGCATACAGTTTATCAAGCAGCTGAGGTTGCTTTCCATTTATTCATTTAAATTAAATAAAAATGTAACCAAAATAACTTTCATGCCAAATTTCTGGCTGCCCCAATGCAAAAAAAGCCAATGATATGTAAGAATAAAAATAAAATAATAATAATTAAAAAAAAAAAAAATCCTCGTAACTCCTTGCCTGATAAATTATAGGGAAAGTTTGACAGATCAGAATGATATGAAGCAGCCTAAAACATTTGGCACAATGTGTGTCTGGCATACAGAGACTGCCTGTCAAATGCCTATGACTCCATACAGCAGCTAGGGACCCTATGGAGCAGCAGATGGACCATTAAGGTAGTATTAATGTAGATGCCATCAGTTTTCAGTTCTGACTGGGACATACTCTTTAGAACTATGAGCAGCTGCTGCCATTTATTGTGACAGCTTCCTGCTAACTTTTGCCAACTGGCACAATCTGACTCTTTGTACCTGAGCTATTAAATGTGTGACTTCCACCGTTTTATTCCTCCAGAGAACTCTTTTAATAATCCTCTGAAGAAGGAATGAGGCATTTATCACCAAAGTGAATACACATACCATACAGTTCTATTGTCCTTCCACACTACTGTAGGTTTTACATCAGGTGTAAACATAAGTGAGTTTCCCCTGCCTTACATAGTCCCCAAAACAGCAAAACTGGTGAGTTCATAAACTGTATGTAAATGTACTGCATTTCAACTACTGTTTTAGATTGCTAGCTTACCTTGGAATCTTTGTTTTTTTAAATGAGAAGTTCAGGGAGGAAAAAGAAAAAAAAAAAAAGAGGAGGAAAAAAGACAGAAATTTAAAAAGGGCTTTTTTTGGTAATACACACACACACACAAAAAGGAAAGTACTTTCTTTTTAGCTGCAATTCTTTGAGTCAACGAGCATAGGTCAATATTACAATTATAAAGGGATTTTTGAACACCCGCTGTTCTACTTAATATCTAAACATTCCTTTTGTGGCAAGCAAAGCTGTCCATTCTTGTAATGTCTTTACTGCATAGCAGGAACAATGCATTATAAATGATAAGTGATCATGTATTTGTTATCACCTGCACTATAATTTTAGCAAAATATGCAACAATATTACTGGCAGGGAAAAGAAGAAAAAAAAAAGAAAAAGAAAAAAAAATCAACACCCTGTTGTACATGTCTTTGATCCAGCTAGACTTCTAGGGATATATTACATCATTTGATTGTGCCAAACAAGAAAGCTTACAGTACAGCACAGCATAAGGTTTGACATACAATAAGAACTGCAGCTAGTCATTATAACAAATGGCTGGCAGACATTCATTATGCTGAGCTAACATCTTTTCTGCTTCAAGTCTTCCTGCAATCTGACTAATAATGTAAGCATGGGCTTCTCTTGCAGATCTCCACTGCTTGATGTTACACTACCCATGTATACATGTATTATCTTCCCTTCCCCCACGCCCCTAAAAAAAATAATTCTAAATGAGTCCAAAAAAACTTCTAAAAATTGACTGTGCTAACGTGTGAGAAGTGTGCACACTATTGGAACCACAGAGGATGAAAGTGTTGAGCCAACACATCATGGGGGAAACGTAAATTTAACATGAGTAACCATTAATAGTGATAGTTTACTTTTTTGTATGAGCAGAAAACATTTGAAATAATATTAGCAATTCCAGTAGAAACTTCCACAGAAAATAAATCCTGCATATTGGAAATGACTTCACTTCAATTTATTTGTCCTAATGTTAGCATGGAGTATACACCAGACATTTCAAGGGTTTTTTTCTTTATTAGATTTCTTTTCAGCCATCTTTTATGATACCATTACACATGAAAGTTTTCAAGGCCAGGCTGGATGGGGCTCTGGGCAATCTGATCTAGTGTGTGGTGTCCCTGCCCATAGCAGGGGGGTTGAAACTAGGTGATCATTGAGGTCCCTTCCAAACCTGATAATTCTCTGATTCTGTAATGTAAAGGTTACTTAAAACTGTCACTGTTGATCTGTGTCAGAATTTAGGAAACTGTCCAGAGTATGCAGAATAACAACTCTTCTAGGAAGTCAGGAGAATGTAAGGTTTGTAGAGCAGTACCAGTCCTAAGAAGTTAGAAGGAATTGGGACAGTCCCAGCATTTGTTATTATTATGCACTAACACCCTGATTTTAACAATTTATTCAGCAGTAAATAACAGCAAATGCTTAAATCTTAGAAGACAAAATGGGCCTAAGAAGGTTGAATGAGAAAAGCATCTTAGTTCAAGGAAAGCCTTTGTTATACAGCCAGTCTGCTCAAGTCCCACTGAAATGAGTGTGCTTATTTATTTAAATAAAAGTAAACAAGTAAAGAGTATGTTTAGCTCTTCTGGATGTAAGCCTGGGCAGAGAGGTGGTGGGAAGGGAAGAAGCGGAGGCAGAAAAGAGAGGCAGGAAAATTATTATAGGAACTTACATGAAGTGAGTATGTAGACATCATAAGTATATTTTTTTACCCAGTTAAGAACACGTTACATGAAATGGTAAATAACATCCTACTGAAATTTAGTAAATGTCTACTCAATCTTCATGCACATAATGCAGCAGATGACAACTCACATATATGACAAGCAGTTTCAGAGAAATACTTCCATACTTTACCAACTCTACTTACAGAAGCCTTTCATAGGCAATATTGTTCATGACCCACTCATTCTCACTTGTGCCAAGGAAAAATCCATTTTTTCTCTTTGTAGCTTGAAAAAAAAAGTATCCATTTATAGAAAATAATCTGCAAATGAAGACTGTTGTTCAAGACCTCAGGCTAGAGAAGTAACTCTGAGACTATGAACTATATGAAGACAGAAGGAGACTCAATCAGTTAATGCGGCTTCCAAAGACATTATTGGCATTGAGAAGTTGCATGTATGAAAATGATTCTGTCACCAAGACTGTAACATAAGCTACACAGAATTATTTAGGCTGGAAAAGACCATTTACACCATCAGGTAATTTTGAATTCTTCGTATGTCCCCTTCAGGGCAAAGAACTGCAGCACCAATTGTTTACAAACTTTCTACACCTTATATAGATGTTACTTTTATACTTGACTGTTGCAGGTTTATATACTACACTGTACTCTACCATAAACTAGGCATGGGGATAAAAGCAACACCATGTAAGAACTCAACTCAGGTTTTAAACCCAAGTATTAAATGACTCCCAGGTTATAAAACTGGCTTAAGCTACAGAGTACTTTGTTGCAACAATTACATGGAGTCTAACTTCAGACCTAAAACGTAAGGAACTACTTTGTAGAGTTCTGTGTTTTTGGAATTTCTAGATAATGTTTCTTCCACAGACATAAAAGATGAAATGTTTGAGTCAAGCTTTGACTTCAGTTTTTTTCTTTTTTCCTGAGCAGTCACACCAAATGTATGCTACAATAGTTATGTAGGTTTTAATATGAAGAATAAGATTCTAAGTCTATGAATTTAGACAACAGCTTAACACATGGTTCCTAAAGTGGAGAGGGGGAGAAGTGGAGCAACTATTACATTTAAGAAACAGAAGTTCTCAAAACTTGAGCTGATTTTAGACTGAGCTAAAACATAATAGCTGAAAGTTAGACATTAAAAAAAAAAAAAACCAAACCATTTTTTTTTGTTTATATTAAAATATTCAATACTTATTTCCTTAGTGATCATTGTCATAATAACTCCATGGAGCATGATGCTTTAAAAGACAATGTATACCACCAGAACCTTTGAAAATGTGTTGGAAGGAGTGGGATATGTGGATATGTGTGTGGATAAGTGTCTCTCTCTCTCCCAGGGGATCCTTGAAGGTTATCAATATGACTATATTTCAAAGTGTTTTCCTCAATTTACCTCCTTTCCTTGTTACTTCTGGATTTTACCAGCTTGGGGGAAAACAAAACCAAAAAACAACAAAAAACCCTGTGTATTTTTTCCCTAAGATCACCTGTTTTGTAGTCTTTGAAATATGTTGAGATTATAGCCTCAACTTAATTCCCAAAGGCAGAAGTTCACAGTGTAAAATTAACATCACTATTGGCCTAAAGTGACGCCCATATCAGCAATTCCCAGAACAGCGGGCAAGCACTGAGCTGTCAGTGGGACAAAATGACCTTCTGGCCTTTCTAGCTCAAAGGTTGAAATATGTTGGCAAAGCAGCATGAAAAAAAAGTCTGTGTTTTAATGTACATAAGAATGGGTCAGACTGAAGAAGTCCATCCAGGCCAGTATCCATCCTCAAAGTGACCAAAAGCCTGAGAAAAGAGGTAAAGCACACAATGATAAATCTTTCTCTAAATTCTTGTGGCATTTTCAGCACAGGGAGGAAGATCTGAGACAGATTTGCCATTGTGCTTAACAGTGCTCCGTGAAAAATTCTTTCATGAATTTGTGCAATTGCTTTTTAACAAATTTTCATTTCCACATCATGCTTTGGGGGGGGGAAAAAAAAGAAAGAAAAAAAGTTAAAAAAGACAAATCTCACCACATGCTGCACTGAAAATATATTCCATCGTTGGTTTTGTTTTTCAAGTGTTGGCTGCTAATTTCTTTCATGTACTCTTAGCTTATAGATCTATACAAAATACGACAAACGTGTTTCTATTTACCATCACTTTCATGGTTCTTTCAATCCTTGACCATCTCTTCTCCACTTCAAATCTGTTTGCACAGGGTGTCCATCCTCCATAATGCCCAGCCTTGGCTGACAAATCCTAAGCCTACCAACAGGCAACAGATCCAGATGAAAATGACCCCAGAAAACAGGTAACTAAAAATAAATGTAAAATTGCTAATTTATAGATGCATAATCTTTGGTCCAACTGCCCATACAACCATATAAGTGTCCACACCAATACAAATGGAGCAAAAGGTCATCATGGTTAGGTGAGAGATGGGTAGGACTCCCTCTGAACAACTTCCTCCTTGCACAGAAAGTCTCATTGATCAGCACATGGCTAAGCACAGCTCTTGTATACTACAGCGTGCTGCAAAAATTTACTTCAGAGTATATTTCTTCTTGACTTGGAGCCTTGTTGTTTGGAGGAGCAAATCGTGGATTCGATCCTCAGACAGCCAAAGCACTTCTCTTTTCTATGTAGAATGAAGGTCTCCACCAGCACACAGCATCTGCCACAAACTTCATAATTCAAACAACAAGCAATGCTCCTCTCTCTTGTTCCACTCTCCAGAAACAGAAGAATGGCACATCTTTTATTTCCACCATCCATAACCCTCAAATAGAGTTCAAAGACTTACAGGTGCTTTAAAAAAAACACCTGCTTTTCATCAATGTGCATATTTTACCAGTTTCAAAAGCATATTAATATCCTTTGTGACTTTGGTTAAAGTAAACAGAAATAATTGGAAAGGTGACAGATAAATTATTAGAAGACAGTATTTAAGATTTGCAATACAAACTAAGCACAAAAGAAGGCAGAAATTCTTCACAGATAAATAATTTAAAAGAAAGTAACACTTTTACCTCAGCAGGGATGGTTTATTTAGGATAAGGGTTTATATATGTGTGTTTTAAGAACACTGTGTTTTCATTTTGTCCTAAGCCACACATACAGCTATCTACTATGGTCTGAATTTCAACACAGGTTAATATGTGAAACAATGAAATAGCTGTCTGTAACCATTATTAATGAAACATGTTTTTCTGTAAACTATACATTACACCAAGCTGATAGCTATCTCTGTATTAATTACAGCACATTGCATCAGATAAATACAATTACTCTAAGGTAACTATTTCAAATACCCAAATAAGTACTACAAAGTTGATTAAAATCTTAAGGGTCTTTTGTTCACTTAAAATTTAATTTTCTTGTTAGAAATCCTTTACTACTTTCAAAGGCAAAGGATTCACCTCCCATTTTGAAGGAACAAACCACCTTTATAATTAATTTTTGTCTTCTACAATTAAGGTGATGCAACTAAAGGAAATCTATGGAAAAAGGCAGCAAACTCATGTGAGACGGCTTTAATAAATAGCACCAATTAAGACTGCCTGCATTGGTACTTACATATGAAAGGCTATTCAACTGGAAAATGTTTGATTAAGGCAATTTGCAAAAAAAGATGCTTCCTGGATATTTTGTCACCTGAAGTTATGCCCCTTCCCCCAAGCAGGAACTGTATTTTGCAAAGGACATATCTCTTGAAATGTATGATAACGACAGATGGCACAGAAACACCTGGAACAAATAAATAAAATGCTTGAGGTAAAACTTCCTATCCCATAATATGAAAGCCTGCAACATGATTTTGGACACCCTAATGTCACATATTACATATATTATCTCTCTGCTGGCTGCACTCATCAATTGTGTTTGTTGTCAGGGGCTGTGCTCCAAAAAAAACACAAAGAGAGCAGGAACACGCAGAACTGTGCGACACCTCAGTGGAGGAACAGGCATGTCACATACCTGCAGCTTCAGCTGTGGAAAGCCACCAAGCTGTGCCATGTCACTGCTACCTTCTGCAACACCTCAGTTCAAAGAAAGGTGTGTGACATGCCTGCCTCTCACTTCAAAGACACATATGCCGCGTGGCAAAAGCTGCTGCAAGCCTCTTTCTCATGTTTTAGATCAGCATTTTATATTTGGGTTGAGGAAGGATTTTTTTGTTTTGTTTTGTGGTGTTGTTTTTTTGGTTTTGTTTTTGTTTTTTAATTCCTTCTCCCACATGGTGCTAATAAATGGAGGAAAATCGCTTCCATTTTGCACACCCTGAAAGTATCACGTTTCAAAAGGTTGTGTCAGGCTTGTCACCTTCCATGTATATGTGGTTTTGACTGCTCACACTGAGCCTGGCTTTTTCATTGCACCATGCTGAGCTGGCATTTCTGAGAATATGCTTGCTTTAAGTAGTACCAAACATACAGACACGAGATTGTGCATCATGGGCTGATACAGAGAATTTTATTTAGGGGAAATAGATTGCTGAAATGATCCAAAATCTGCCAGGCAATGGAGCAGGCCTCCTACCAGTAAAATCAGTGATGCTGCACTACAGCCAGTAAAGAAAAACTGATTTATACGAGTTGAGTATCTGACATGTTCCTCTCCTTAACACATTTACTGCAAAACTTCTGATCAATCTGAATGGTCTACACATTCATATCTAGAGAACCTTGTTTCTGAAAGTAAAACCTTCACAGGGATAATCTTGTATCTGAGATGAAAACATAAGATCACCATCACAAGGTTTTCATCATGGAAGATAAATAGTTTAGGATAAATAGTTTAAATAAATAGTTTAGGATTAAGTCTCACTTGTCTGAAGTACACACAAATGAATTAGGAAATGGAACTGTTGTAAAGAACATCGTAATAATTTGTAAGCATTTTTTATTATTACTATTATTGACTGGAATAAGGTGTCCAGTTCTGAAATTCCCATTTTAAGAGGGACAGGAATATTCTAGAGAGTATCCAAAGACAGCTATGAGGATGATGAAGGAAAAGAGTGTAATGTCTGATGAGGAAAGGCTGGAGACCTGGGGTTGTTTAGTCTGGAAAAGAGCAGACAGAGAGGAGTTTTTATTAATGATCATAAATATCTGAAGAGTGCGTGTTAAGGAGCCAGACTCTCCTCAGTGATGTCTTGTGATAGGACAAAGGGGTAACAGATGAAAAAAGGAACACAGGAGGTTCCACCTCAACATAAGGAAGAGTTTCTTTACTGTAAGGGCGACACAGCACTGGAACAGGCTGCCCAGAGCGGTTGCGGTGTCTCCTTCTCTGAATACTTTCAAGACCTCTCTGGGTGGATTCCTGTGTGACCTGCCCTAGGCAATCCTTCTTTGGCCATGGGGTTGGACTTGAAGACCTCTGGAGGTGCCCTCCAGCCCCTAACATTCTGTGATTCTTTTAGTCAAAATCCTGTACTGCTAAATAATGTTGAGGAACACCTTAGCTTACCAACAACACTGGAATGCTACTTGAATGCTACTTGAATACTGAAAAATTGCGTATTTCCCCACAGGATGCTCTTTTGAGAAACTTTCTATCCACTGCATGAAGAAAAGCAGTCTCACAACATTTCACATTCTGGCTCTCACAACTTTCCTGAGCAATGTGCAGTTTGTGGGATGGCTTTCACAAGGAAAACTTCCCTGGAAACCAAGCTTTCAAAAATATATTCCCTTGAAAACAAACAATTACTTCAGGGTACCTTCAGGCTGGTAAATTACCAATATAACTGCCTTAATGCAGGTTTTTTTACCCTATTATAAATATCATTCCTTTTACCATGTACATTTATGGGCAGGTATCATGGTTCAGCTGGTTGATTATGGTACTAAAAATAATTCTTACACTGTGTTCTTCCACTTTTCTCCATATTATTATATTATAGTAACTTATTAAGACAATTTCCAAAATCAATACCATCTAGTTTTTTCTCTTATGCATTTTTTTTCAATTCTACAATTTTTAACTAGAATTAAAAGTAAATAAATAAATTAAGATCTGTGCTTTATTTCCAGAATTTTGAGGGGTTTATTATTTCTATTTCAAAAGGGGTTTTTTCCCCCAGTACTTTTGTTCCTGTGCTGAGTTAATTGAAGAGTACTTGCAACATGACTTATGTCACACATAAGTGAACGCAAGTGAAAGAATGAAGCAACTTCTATTTGGTATTTGCACCATCCCAATTAATACCGTTATTGCTTCACTAATATCATACTACCATGGAGAAAAAGTCTAGTGGATACTCAGACAGGGATTATATTTCATCTTTTTACAATAAACTAGGTTTCTGAATTCTTATATGAAAGACACCAATCAAACAGAAACCCAGAATGCTTATAAATGATAGTTGATATAATTTCTACTTGTGTGTGTGCCGTTGCATAACTTTCTTTGACAACAGAGAACTGTGAATTCAGATATCCATATTTATTTATAATAGAAGAAACAGAAACAAAGCTTAGACCTCCTGGGAGCTGCAGCTACCTAGATCTTTGGAGGATTTGTTTTATTTTGCATGGGCCAAATCCAACTTTCACAGATGTCAGCAAACAGACTCTCACTGAATTCGACAGGATTCATTATGCTGTTGATATTTATGGAGTACAGTTTGTACAAGTTGGCAAATTTCAGTGCTTTTTGATGGTTATTTTTGCATGTATGGGTTTAATAACCACTATTAACTGAACAACTGCATTCTTATTGCTTCAGACCTCTCATTACATCAAATTCCTTCTACTATTGATAAGTCAGCAATAGTTCTCCCAATATTCCTGTAATTTTGTTGCCTTCACTATATTTTGTCCATTTCTTTCTGCATCATGGATGGTGCAGTGTGTTTCTAACAGGGTATACTTTTGTTCTTGAAAAATACAAAGAATTCTTAATTCTAAATTTCTAGTTCTAGCCTTACTCAATAAAAATATACTTCCACAAGTCATACTATATCAAATTTACTACCATTATCACAAGAGTCAAAATGACACTGTTTTCCAAACATGGACACTTAAGCCTTACCTATTCTAAAACACTTTAAATCTGAGAAGACCGAGAGTTGGTCAGCTTCTTTTTATTCACTAACATATAGAGCATATGAGTCAAAAACTTTGGCAAACTGGAGAGCTTGCACCATACACTTTTACAATATATTGATGTAGAAACTACTTATACAAAAATCCAGTAACAAAAGGCAGGTGAACAAGCCAACAATCCTCCGGAGAACAAGAAAGCACAAAGTAAGACAAATAGAGGCGTAAAGAATCCAAACATAATCTCATCCTGCTGTCATTCATAGAAAGACACACAGGCACAGAATCTGACACAACTTATTGATATAAAACATATCCAAGAGAGCCTGTTGGCTGCAATCAACATAGTTCTGTGAGGCAGAAATCTGACCAGCAGTCTCTAGGGAAAGGTAAAATATTGGACAAGGTCCTTGTAACCTCACTTGTTTTCTCACAAAGTCTTCAGTTGCACAAACAAGACAGAGCAACAAGAAAAAAGCTGATCTTCCCACGTCTCAAACCACTAGTGGTGACTCTGATCTTTCCATACCTCATAGATGTTCATAAAAATGGACCGAACAGCTCAAACTCCTGCACCTACCAAACATTTAGAAACAAATGCACTGTATTTTAAAACAATATTACATAGAGTAATTGTAGACATACTAATTCAATGTCTTTTTGACATGACAAGGATGCATTAATCGATTAAACAGGACTATTTCAAAGCAATAGCTTTTGCTTGTGTAAAAGTCTTTTCTTCATAACCAGAAGATAATCTGAAGAGATCATCAAAGATGACCTTCATGTGCTTCAGCACACTATAACCAATTTCATATCAACAAGGCTATTTCTTCAGGATTTCTGCAGCACCAAGTGCTAAGGGTCAGAATCTCAAACTCATTAAGTTAATGAAAGGACAATCTTCATTAAAAACTTTGCCATTTTAGAAAGTCTGCTTTGTCCAAAAGTAATATGGTCTTATCTAGCCCCTTAATTATGTTCTCTAGGTCAGTATGAACACCAGCTAAGCTTTAAATGTACCAATTTAATTTTTTTCTGTGTTTTGCTCATATATACCAGAAAGCTGTTACTTCTGTTCTTTGCCCCCACATTGCCAGGCCATTCTTAATCACCTTTGAAGGGATGAGGCTGCTGGGGAAGGTTTCTTTCCTCTTAAGAAAGGATGCACATGAACTGAAACACAAGAAAGTCTATCTGAACACAGGAAAAAAATATTTTTCTGTTGTAAAGGTGGTACATTTGGTTAAGTAACACAAAGAGGTGGAGGAATCTCCAGTATTTCAGGTAGTCAAAACCTGACTGGATATGGTCTTGGCAACCTGCTGTAGTTAATCCTGCTTTGAGCTGGAGGATTAAATTCAAGGATCTCCAGGGGTCCATGCTAGCCACAACCATTCTGCAATTCATATCTATTAGGTAACATAATTTTGATAAATTAGTAGGTGTGAAAGAAGAATCAAGCAACAAGATGAAGGTATGTATCCACACAAAAAGATTACAGAAATTATATACCAGTAAATGTGTTCTTTGAGCTTATTCTACTAAACAATGAAAATCTCAAAAAGGTCACATTGAGGTAGGAAGATGTTGCCATTCTTATTCAAAGTCTGATGTGAAATACGAAATATGTTGTTACCTATCCAAGTTATGGACACAAGTGGATTAGGTTATACTGCATAAGATCTATTCCTCTGTGCAATTTTATTTTCTAAAATAACTATCATCTCATGGGAATCCATGATTGGAGCTTTGTGGTTTACAGCTGCAAAAATAAACAGACACTACACTCTGTTGTGATGTTGCTCTTCAGAGCAGCATGGATAACCTTGACTTTTCTTTCCAACAGTCTATTTCTCAGTTTTTTGAGAGTACACGTTACCCACTGGGAAACCTTTTGCTCTCCACAACTGGGAGCTTCATACCTTCAGAATTATTTAGACAACCACAACAAGAATAAAGTGAGAATGTACAAATGGCATTATATTCATGGGCTGAAAAATATATTGGTACTTTTTATTGTATACAGGACAATCCCCATCAGTTCAACAGCGGAGACTATTATCCTTTGCATGGAGTCCACACATTTTGCCTTCATAAGCTGCTGCACAGAATATGACAGAAACTATTAGGTGCTATGTCTAATTAGTACAATTTTTCCTTCTGAGCTTGCTTTTACAGCTACAACTGAAACATTTAAATCTACCAAGAGAAATGGGCAATGTCTTCTCATACCATATTTCTCACAACACTTAGTTCCCTGCTGCAAATCATTAAACAGCCAACAGATGCATTTTGCTTTCTGCTTGCACACATGCAACCAATTCTTGAAGGACAAAAGCATAATTAGTTGTGCCTCCATTATAGTTCATTGTAATGTCATCACTAGAGCTCCTGCCCCAAAGTAAATGTTAATTTTAAAAATGAATACATTAATATTTTTTATCCTCTCTGAGCATCTTAAAGTACACTTGCCAGTGCCATGGTAAGTGGCATTCATCAAAAGGTTTGGGGGAAGGTGGTTTAAAGTTCACAGGGAGAACAAGGCAGTGACAGATTGTTCATAGTAGGTAACGACATAAGCCCTACAGGCAAAAAGGTGAAGACCTGACGATTATTATCTTCCAAGAAGCTACACAAGCCTGTCTTTGCTCTGGATCTGAGGCAAACAACAAGAAAGTTTTCTGTTCTCCTCCTCCCTCTCTTTTGTTTCAGCAGTGAAACGCAAAGCAAATATACTTCAGTGTCATGATTTTTTTGTTGGCACCTTTCCATAGCCAATTCCATTCATGCAGAAAAGGGATGAAATTCCATCATTCGAGCATGACATCTCAAAATTCAAACTTAATGAGAGCTTTGGCAGCTTCTGTCGAAGGCAGACAGTGATTAACAAAACACTTCAGAGTACAAGGCACAGCAGTGCTCAAAGAAAACAGTGATGATCTCCACTTAATTGTAGAAAAGCCCAAAGCATCTGCCAGCAGAGGAGAGCTCGAGCCATAAGGAGCTATTGCTCAGATAGGCTGTCATCTCCAGAGATCAACAACCATATGCTCAGCTCAAGCGCAAACTCCAAAGAAGTTAATTTTCTGACAAAATACAGGGATAAATATGACATTCAAACAAGTGTGCTCACTCATCCTGAACACACGTTCATCTGCACGTATCAGATTTATGCATCGTTTAAACAGAAGCAAACATAATTTGTTTGGAACACAAACATTACTGTATGAGCACAGGTATAATTAATCTTTGTCCGCTCCACAGGTCCTTGTGTTCCGCTGGTTAATGCTTGCAGTAAACTTTTGATGAATGAATGAGATCACCTGTTGCACACTGGCTCAACACATAAGATAGTCTCACTATACAAGATACCCACCTTTGCCTTTCCTGCTACCTAGGACACACATAACCATTGCACCCTCAGCTGCAGCAATTGATTTTTCAGCCTAGAGTTTTATAACAGTGTAAGGTTCATTTCTAAATGCCAAGGACAGGGACTTCGGATTATTTTAGGAAAATTGTCACCTATAGTGTGCAGAGCTAAGAAAAGCTTAATTAGTCTACAAATATATTAACTCTTTGGTGCTTATTTAGTGCCTCGTAGTCAACCAATGGAAGCACGTTAATAAAATGCATACGTCTGGCAGCAAGTCATTAACAGAAGGGAAAAGGTCAATCTAAACGGGGAATGTACTAGCAAAACACATGTTGTTCAATATGAAGTTAAATGTAGTTTAAGTTTGTCATGAAACTTCTTTTTAATCTTTTATTTTAAAATAAAAATTACCTCAAATGCCTTTTTGCTACATCAAGTATAGATTATTCTGACTTTGAAAATAATTTGCCCAAACACCTTGGAAAGGTCCTGTGTACTGACTCTATATCTACTTGAAAGGAGGTTGTAGTGAGGTGGGGTTTGGTCTCTTCTCTCAAGTAACTAGTGATAGGAGGAAATGGCCTCAGGTTGTGGCATAGGAAGTTTAGATTGGATATTAGGAAAAAAATTTCTTACTGAAAGAGTGTTCAGGCACTGGAAGAGGTTGACCAGGGAAGTGGTGGAGTCACTATCCATGGAGGTCTTCAAAAAACATGTACACGTGGCAGTTTGGGACATAGTTTAGTGTGTATGGTGGTACTGGGTTGATGATTGGACTTGATGATCTTAGAGGTGCTTTTCAATCTTAACAATTTAATGATTCTGTGACTGAGACAGGATCTCCTGATAGGTCTAGCTAAAGTAGTTCACACCACCACCTCTCTTAAATGTAAGCATGTGACACCTTCATGGGTCTGAATTTATGGGTCATGGCTCTGAGCAACCTGATCTAGTGTGAGATGCCCCTGCCCAAGGCAGGGGGGTTGGAACTAGATGATGATTGAGGTTCATTCCAACCCTAACAATGCTATGATTCTATGATTCTGTGATTCTGTCCTAATATTATCCAAACCCGGCACTGAAATTCTCATCTTGCAATCTGTGCAAGATGGCTTTGGGATAGCCATCTTGAAGCATCAACTCTCATCATAAAGAGGAGTTTTGAAGAAAAAAAGGAAATTTAAAAAAAAAGGGAGATCAGCCATTCATTTGATACATTATTTTAACAAATTTCATGAGTCAATGTAAGTGTATTTCTAATAAAGATGTGTGGAATGTATGAGATGTTAACTCAGTAAGTAGTTGAATTCAGCCTCACTGCCAAACAGATGTTTATTTCCTTAATTGGGAGACAGCCTGAAGAAACCAGGATATTGTCAATATCTAAAACTATTAAAGTAAATAAAGCCTGTTCCTAGCAGCGTAGACACAATGCTTCCTTCAAAGATTTCTGTCATATATATAACAGCAATGCTGTAAGTGGCATCGATGCAAAAGAAAATTGTAATCAACATGTGTCCTTAAATGAGTGGAAGTAGAAAATTGGCTGCAATTGTTAACTTTCTCGTTTCAGTTGCCTTTTTTTTTTTTTTTTTTCTGGTATTGATTCTCAAGCATACTTCTTGATAAGCTGCTAAAATACAGCAGCACCATACAACATATGGAAACATCTGAAGGCAGAGAAGGATCCTTCATGCTTTGGCAGGATGAGGTGGAACATAAAGGAAGAATGCCACATGAAACCCAAAAATTGCTTAGCAGCATAGAAAACATGAGCAGGTTGAGAAAGCCCTGGTCATCTGGTGGTGGACAAATTTAACATCAGCCTGTAGCAACCCATGATTCCAGTTCACACTTTGACCCTTTTCTGCCAGCAGCAAATGCAAAACCATCAAGACTCTTCAAGGATTGTCTGAGAAGTACTACTTCTTCAGGAAAATAAAATTATATCTCCATTATTTAGAAAATTGCAAGCTGTATATCTTATTTTCACTGAAAATAACATCTAGTGTGAGCTTTTTTAGAACTTCAGCTGCAACATGAGGGCTGAATAGCATCATTATTTCACAGAATCACAGAACTGTCAAGGTTGGAAGGTACTTCAAGAATCTTCTAGTTCCAAGCCCCCTGCCATGGGCAGGGACACCTCACATAGATCAGGTTGCTCAGAGCCACATCCAGCCTGGCCTTAAAAACATCCAGGGGTAGGGCTTCTGTCACATGCCTGGGCAACCTGTTCCAGTGGCTCACCACCTTTATTGTGAAGAACTTCTTCCTAATGTCTACTCTAAATGTCACCTCCTCCAGTTTGGATCAATTCCCCCTATTCCTATCATTACCTGACACCCTAGTAAGTCCCACCCCAGCTTTCTTGTAGGTCCCCTTAAAATACTGGGAGGCCACAATAAAGTCTCCTTGGAGCCTACTCTTCTCCAAAATGAACAATCCCAACTCTTTCTCTCTCTCTCTCTCTCTCTCTCTCCATATGAGTCAAGCTCCAGCCCTCTGATCATCCTCATGGCCCTTCTCTGGACACATTCCAGCATGTACAGGTCTTTCTTGTAATAGGGAACGGAACACTTTGTGGAGGAACACCAGTGGAAAAAGCAGAACACAGAAAATACACAACATAGAAACATTGCATCTAAGAACCTGACAAGGGACTCTGTTGTGCTATCTCACAGGCAGCCAATAACACAGTAAATGAAAAGAAATCTCTGCCAACTGCATGGAAAACTCAGCCAATGTCATGCCTTTGGTCTCAACACACAGTTTATCATGGGTAGATGGGCTTGTGAGAAGTTTTGACCAAAACAAAAAAGATCTGCTACACCCCTGAGCAAAACAGCAAGCAAACTATTTACAATAAAATTACTTAAGAAATAAAATTAAGTAATTTTAAAAATGCAATTAGGTCTGGTTTTAAAACATTGATATTTTTGTCACCTAGAGATGCCTCAAGTAGATTGTAGAATAACAAAAAAAAAAAAAAAATCATTTATCTTCTTTTTAAATTGTCTTGTACAGTAGCTTTGGAAAAAAATAATCTCCAAAAGGTGGTGCATAATTTTCCAACAAACTGAAGATTTTGAATTACAGAATAGCAAGCAGAGTACCAAAGAGAGGTACTGAAGAAAAAGAATTGATGTGACTTGCAAAGTAAATGAAGAAACAGTTACATGGGACCTGATTTAGCAAGCAACTTAAACATACACTTTATTTTTAGTACTTAGATATTCTAATTAAAGCGAATAGGATTTAACACATGCTTAGAATGAAATATATGCAAATTTTTTCCTGAATCAGAACCTTCTTTCAGACTCTGTCACTCATATTTCCAGCAAAGTTAACAAAATAAGCAATTAGCACCTCACACTGCAAATAGTCTTTCTGTCTTTCAACTCACACAAGGTGTCAGAGTCTGGCCCCTTAGGTAGCAAACATAAAGAGCACATATGTGCTTGTAATACCAACAGAACACCATCACGCAAGTATTAAAAGCATTTCTATGACAAACTTTAAGTATGCATGTGCAGTTGCCTAGTCTATCTTTGTAAACAGATCATGGAAAGGCAAGATAGTAGGTTTGCAAAAGCATTCAGCCACATATCTGGACTTGTTTCATTTTGGAATACAAGAATGCTCCTCGTATTTCTCAAGCAGCTCTTCAAACCATTTGGAAGAGATACATATGCTTACAAAGCATTTCCTCATTGGACATTCCCTAACTTTCACCTGCTGAATGTTTTATGGTGGTTTTTTTTTGTTGTTGTTGTTGTGGGGTAGGGGTTTTTTGTTTGCTTGTTTGGGTTTTTTTTTTTCAGTTGTATAATCCTTGAAAGCTTCTCAAGTCAAAGAAAATTGCTGCTACCAGGTAGCAAGGTAGGTAAATAGAAATTGCACATGAATAATTTGTGTTAGTCCCTTCTTGCTGCCTGGTTTGACTAGTTTAGAAGAAGAAAAAAAAAAAAAAAAGTATAAAAAGCAATTTGTTTCATCTCTATATAACTGATTTCACTTATTTATTCACCTAAAAATATTGCTGGACCTAAGCAGATTCTACCAATTTGTACCATTTTAAGCTTTTTATTGCTTGTAAGAAATGTGTTCTTAAATGACATATGCAGTGAATTAAAAACTTGCTTACTGTACAAAGAAAGCACAATCCACTAAATGCCTCTATAAGAGAAGCACAGATCTAAGGTGTGTTTTCTACTGGACATCAGAAAAAGTGTCATAAATGTGGTAAGGTAAAGTCCTCTTTATAGATAATGATGACATTTTTTGTGCAGGGCAGATGATTAAAGAATGTTCCTTAATCACTTCATTTCACACAGCAAAGCAGCTTTGTTCAAGAGAACAAAGTCTCCCCTAAAGATTAAATCAATACACAAAAGCAAGAGAGATCTCTGTGAGAGCTTATGAATATCAGAGTTAATATTGCAGTATTTTTATTTTCTTTTTCAGCATCTGAATGCATTTTCACACATTTTTCTGAACCATTAGAGAGGGTAACATGATAGATCAACAAGCATTAAGAAGAAGTCTTAAGTTTGTGGATGAAAAACTGCATATGAGTTGTTTCTATGCACTCACAGCCCAGAGCCAAGTGTGTCCTGGGCTGATCCCCAGCAGCCTGGGCAGCAGGTGGAGGAAGGGGATTCTGCCTCTTGCTCCACTCTGCTGAGACCCTTTTGCAGTGCTGGGGCCAGCTCTGATGTCCTCAGTACAGAAGCAACATGGACCTTTTGGAGTGGGGCCAGAGGAGGCCACAGCAATGATGAAAGGGCTGGAAGCCCTCTGCTGTGAGCCTAGGCTGAGAGAGAGAGGATTATTCAGCCTGAAGAAGGGAAGGCTCTGGGGACACCTTCTTATGGCCTTTCAGGCCATTAATGAAGTTGGGGGCAGACTTTTTACCAGAGTCTGTTGTGGCAGGACAGGGGGTGATCACTTAAACTAAAAGAGGGAGATTGAGACTAGAGGTAAGGAAGAAATTTTTCACACTGAGTCTGGTGAGAGGCCAGCCCAAGTTGTTTAGAGTGATGGTAGATATCTGTCAATGGATCCATTCCAGGTCAGGTTGTTAAGGGCTCTGAGTGACCTATTGTAGATGAAGATGTCTCTGCTCACTGCAGGGTGGTTGGACTAGGTGACCTTTAAATGTCCTTTTCAAACCATTCCAAGATTCTATAAAGTCCTTTCATGAAAACCACCATTGCTGTGCTTGCTTTGTTGGATCTGTTAATTCAATTCTTATACTTTCTGCTAAATGTTATGCAAAGATGACATGAAGCACCTTGCCTTTGAATTTACCAGGCCTCACTGTCAAAAGGCACTGCATTAAGTTTAACCAGTGCTGTAAAAAAAACCCAAAACAAACAAAAAAAAAAAAAAGAAAGAAAAATAAAAACAAACAACAGAATCTTTTTTTTCTTGGAGTTACAATCCTCTAACACAGAATCTGTCCTTGAAGCTTACTGGCAGGAACTGTCAGCATTTTTCAGCTATCTATACTAGGGGTTTTGCTTGAAAATAGTTAGAACATAAGTTAAAATACATATGAGGGTTGTTGGTTTTGCAAAGAATCTAATTAAGACAGGCAGTTCTAACCAGTCATTTGACTGAATGTCTGTGTAAACCTCCAGACCATAGCTGTTTTGTTTTTTATTAAACTGAACCTCCTGCTATTACCTCCTTCAGGCTTGATCCACTGAGAAATTTTAAAGCTATACTTCTCAAGTTAAGCCTTTTGCAAGAAAGCAAGAAAATACCATTCCCCTTTGAAATTTCTTAGCAGTTTAGATATAACCTTTCTTAACAACAATGACCACAAAGAAGCTCTTCACACAATGAGCCACTTTGTAAAAATATCAATTTAGAAAGATGATTTTCATACATAAGAAAGTTCTTAGTGTGAGCAGTCAGCTTCCTTAGTGATCATTTGAGTTACTTGCACATGACCACTAATTCAAGGGTTTGTCCAGGATGCCACTGAAACTGTGCAGCGATGTAAACCAGCTAATGAGGTGACTGGGGGTTGACTCTAAACTGAGACCTGAAAACTGCTGTGGGACAAAACTGAATGGGTATAAAAGCAATGCAGGTGGGAACAAAATAGCAAGTTTAAAATAATAATGAAGTTCCTAGAATCACAGAATCATAGAATGGCTTGGGTTGGAAAAGACATTAAAGATCATGTACGAGGAGTTGTGTGACAAGTAGAAAGTGGTGGAAAAAGAATCATAGACTCATAGTCATAGAATCATAGAACCATAGAATGGTTTGGGTTGGATGTGACCTAGTGGAAACCACATAGTTCAAACCCCCTGCAGTCAACAGGAACATCTTCAAGTTGGTCATGTTGCTCAGAACCCCAAACAACCGGACCCAGAATGTTTCCAGGGATGGAGTACCTACCACTTCTCTGGGCATCCTGGGCCAATGTCTCACCACTTTTATCATACTTCTATCTACTTTGAATCTCACTCTTTTAGTTTTAAAACCATCACCTGTTGTCATGAGCAGACTGCTAAAAAGTCCATCCCCATCTGAAAGATTGCCCTGAAGCCTTTTCTACTCCAGACTGAGCAACCCAAACCCTCTCAGCCTGCAGGTAAGCCCCATCACAGAATCATTTTATTCAAAAAGGACCTTTAGGATCATTGAATGCAACCACTACCTAGTTCTCTAGGAGCAGAGTCCTAATATGGAGACCCTTGCAATCTTGTAGATATTACACTACATAATTGCATATCTATATCTCATCAATGTAAATTATAGGAAGTCACCTCTGCCTTAATGATGTCTGGTGCTCAGCAGACCTATATCCAAACGCCTGTGTAAAAGCCCTTTTTCTGCCATCTTCCTCTCAGAAGACTTCCTGACTTACCAGCTACAAGGCATACAGAAGGGCTCTGCTATCAGGAATTTTTTTCTTTCCAGACTATTCTCTTTCATGCTGTGACTCAAATTCCCTCAAGACAGAGCATCTTGGAGCTGGTGGGTAAAACTGAAGAAAGTGAAGTTATTATTTCCACTTTTGTAGAATGACTCATCTGGAAGGCATATTCTTTGAATAACTCTCAAATTAATGGCCTGAAAATCAGATAAGTGCTGTAAGTGTTCATCTATTCCTGTACAGCCTCTGCTTAGGCTCTCTGGGAACTTACCTGGACAGAACTCCATTTCTTTCATCATAAAGTGATTGCTGAAGAAAGGTAGAGACCATTCAAGTTACAGACAATAGTGTTTAAAACCACAATTAGAGCCCAATTCAATAGATCTCCCTGCCTGTAGGTTAAATCCCTAATTTTCTAAGGTATGCTAAAAGAAATTTAACATGTTTCAGTTAAGACATCAAAGGAAATGAGTTATTAATTAATAAATAATATTGAAAAATAAAAATTGGAGGAGTTTCCATGCAAATGTCCTTCAAATGCTTTTTCACATATCCCAAGACAATCTTTAATAAACTTAAATGATCTTATTATTTCAGCTGGTCAATGGAAAACTATCATTCAAACCAGACTTAGTTGGTGTAGAAATGTGTTCTTTTTATGAAATAGTGAAATATGTGCAAAATATTTATGATTTTAAAAATTAGCAATCTGAATTAAAAAAAAAAAGGGGGGCGGAAAATACTAGTTCTGCCAAATACATTTACTGATTGATAATTTTGAACAATTTAAATTCATATTAATAATTTTTACTATAGCCTTGCACACATATACAATGCTCAACACAAATTTTCAGAACATATAATAATATGGAAATTTTCTTTTTATTTGTAATGGTCAAAATATTACTTTTCACCAACAATCAATATTTACATATAATAATTAAAGAAAAAAATTGTACTGGAATTTCAATGAAGGAACCTGGAAAACAAGTATCTACCAATTTAGACAAATGTCAAAAATGTGAAGACTAACTTTCAAAAATCTTGAACACAAGTTTTGAACAAAACCAACTGTCACCAGAAAAGCAAAATTCATTTTCTTTGAAAATGAGATTATGCTGAATCAGCAGCAATTTAGTAATAATTGAGATGCTAATTACATGCCTCCATTTCTGACAATGAATAAGTCTTTTACCATTTCGTCTTCTGTGCTTAAGTATTAAGTTGTGTTTATGCAACTCTTTATAATTTATCTATTAATAAGCCTCTATTAATGCCAAGTATTTCCTCAGAGTAATTAAAACTGGCAAAATGTTTTCCTTCCTTCCTTCCTTCCTTCCTCCCTTCCTTCCTCCCTTCCTTCCTCACTTCCTTCATCCCTTCCTTCCTTCCTTCCTTCCTCCCTTCTTTCCTCCCTCCCTTCTTTCCTTCTTTCCTTCCTTCCTTCCTCCCTTCCTTCCTTCCTTCCTTCCTTCCTTTCTTCCTTCCTTCCTTCCCTCCTAATTCCTTCCTTCCGAATTCCTTCATTCCTTCCAAATTCCTTCATTCCTTCGGCATTCCTCCCTTCCTTCAGGTAGGTTGGGATATTTTGCACTATACCCTTAGAAAATATAATTCATGCCCTCATTGCATCAATCAAGTCCTCTTCATACAGAGGAGGAGAAGTGGTATGAATGAAAAAATCAGATATGCTTTATAAAAACAGGATCATTTGGGGGAACAGATGCAACTTTTAAAAAGTCCTAGCACAGCTGCAGAAAATTAGCCACTGAAATTGCAATTTCTTATTTTCTTACCTTGATTTCAGGTACAACACTACGACCAGTTTTGCAAAATGAAAAAAAAATGTATTGCAAGATGCATCACATTTTGAAAGCAGGGGCTTGAAATATGCTGAAATTTTTACTTCTTGGAAGAATAATTTTAGGTCTTTTTTGGAAACAAAAACCACACAAAAAGCAAACCCAAGATCCTTGCAGACAGGTCAAGCGTAAACCCTGTTAAGTGGACAATTTACACAGCAGCTGAGGTGCTGATGAGAAACCCCTGTGCAAGACAAAAAATAATTAATGAGGTGCAGCATCACAGCACCATTCACTGTTGTGTTAGTTGGCTCACACCATGACTCAGAAGGAGATTACACATTTACATGGGTAACCAACCTATCTAGAGACACAGTGGCTAGGCATAGCCAGAATTTTACGGTTATTAAAATCATGGTTTAATTATTTTTTTTCTTGTATCTTCATAATTTGTAATTCCTGGACATGCATCTAGACATAAATTACTGGAGTAAAGTAACCCCAAAATGCCAAACAAATTCATTTATTGATTTCAACCACACCACAAATTTGTAGCAAGCAGATCATATTTCAACATCCACCAAACATATCCTCGTCGGCATCCTTACACAGGAGGAAGAGGAAGGCATGGAGATGCCCTCTATACTAGCACACAATATTTCTCCTAGACAAATATCAAATGTACTCATTCCCTCTCTTCACCACCTGTTTCATGGAGTATCTTGGATATAGAACTCCACAACACCACTCCAGTTTCTCTGACAGTCTCATGATGATTTCACAGAATCATTCAGGCTGGAAAAGACCCTTGGGATCATCAAGTCCAAAACATCCTAATAAAAAGCCTTACATTGAGCATGACCATGTAATTTCCACTGCCCTCAGTCACTCTCTGTTTGATGGAAATTTATCTACATGAAGCAGTTTGAGTGCACTGACTCTAATAATATATTAATAAGGAAATCTTCAAAGCAATATTTCTATGGTAATATAGTCTCTATCACAGCAGAGACATAGACCTGTTGGAGCTGGTCCAGAGGAGGCCACAACAGTGATAAGAGAGCTGGAAGACTGCTGCTGTGAGGCCAGGCTGAGAGAGCTGGGTTTGTTCAGCCTGGAGAAGAGAAGGTTCTGAGGATGCTTTCTTGTGGTATTTCAGTCCTTAAAGGGGATGATCAGAAAGCTGAGGGCAGACTTTTTGGCAGAGCTGCTTGTGACAGGACAAGGGGCGATGATTTGAAACTAGGTGCCCAGGTGGCCATGAGGGCCAGTGGCATCCTGGCCTGTCTCAGGAATAGTGTGGCCAGCAGGAGCAGGGAAGTCATTCTGCCCTGTACCCAGCACTGGTTAGGCCACACCTTGGGTACTGTGTCCAGTTCTGGGCTCCTCAATTTAAGAAGGATATTGAGATGCTTGAATGTGTCCAGAGAAGGGCAACAAGGCTGGGGAGAGGTCTCGAGCACAGCCCTATGAGGAGACACTGAGGGAACTGGGGCTGCTTAGCCTGGAGAAGAGGAGGCTCAGGGGAGACCTTGTTGCTGTCTACAACTACAAAGGAGGTTGTAGACAGATGGGGGTTGATCTCTTCTCCCAGTCAACCTGTGACAGAACAAGAAGACACAGTCTCAAGCTGCACCAGGGGAAGTTTAGGCTCGAGGAGAGGAGAAAATTCTTCATAGAAAGAGTGATTTGCCATTAGAATGTGCTGCCCAGGGAGAAAGTGAAGTTTGGTTGATTCTGTAATTCTGTGATTCTGTAAAACAGGGGAGATGCAAACTACATATGAGGAAGACATTTTTTACAGAGGACAGTGAAAATGTGGCCCAGGTTGCCCAGAGATGTGTTGGAAACACCCACCACTGGAACCATTCCAGACCACACTGAATGTTAGTCTGAACAAACTATGCTAATTTCAGATATCTGTGCTTACTGAAGGTTGTTGGACCAGGTGACCTTTAACGGTCCCTTACAACCCAAAGCCTTCTATGATTCTGTGGTGTTATGATCCTATGATAGCAGAAGTTCCACAGCTACCAGACAGACATCAAATTCACATGAACTGTTTCTACTGTAGATTTTTCCCCCCTTTGTCTAAGAGGGAAAAGTAATGTATCCATTTATGAATATCTTTACACTTACAAAAAAGACAAATATTTTCATGTTACATTTGTGATAATGTCAGAAGGTTCAATCACAGTTATTAGAAAACTTCATCTGAAGTTCCTAATAGGATCTAATGTTTTAAAAAGGGCATTATGGGATGAAATATGTCTGCTTTTCCAACTATCTTAACTCCAACTACATGTAAAATATGTGGACTAAGCTATAAAAACTATACATTCACATAGACCATTAGCCATTGTGAGAGACTATTCTTCTTGCATAGCAGCCACATAATACAAATTACTGGATTTCTATTTCACAGCTATATGATCACTCACCTTACCCTAAAAATCTTCATCTTGACACCTGATCATCCATCAGAGCAAATTTCATAACTGATAAGACTTAATTTTCAAGAAGGGATAATATACTTATCCAAAATACTATCAAATAAAAATAACCAGTTGCTGGGATTGAAGGCAAATCCCTGTGACAAAACCACAATGCTTTAGTTCATATGAAAAAGTGACTTCTTGGAGCTGAAAAGATTTGCTGCTCAGACTGATTCTGTTCTCACCTTTCCTTCCCTGTTTTATAGGTTGGAGCACTTGTGATAATATTTGCATTTTTATCTGTCTGGGATTCCTGGTAAAGAGCTGTATCATGCCTGCTTATCTTGTAAAAAACAAAAAGCACAAGTGGTTTGGACACACTTTGTATAAACCCAACAGAGCACAGGATAGTGCCCTTTCTGCTGGACAAATGAAATTAATCCTTTCAGCCACCTTTCTATTTTTTTTTTTTTTCTTCTTTTTTTCTTGTTGGAAACCTCTGATGTGTGAAAAGTTACCCTAAGGTATAAGAGGCAAGGATCCAATGACTCTTCAGGTCAGTACAACACTTTATCACAAGAAAATATCATTACTGACATTTTAAAAAGATCAGGTATAATAGTCTGACAATGGTAAGTATGTATTACCTTTGTTTCATCTTCTACCTCCTTTACACAGTATTAAATCTATTTCTTACACGGTGCCTCTGGATTCATGTGTACCAACACAGAATCTCATGACCTCCATCTTGTGCCACTAGGATTCTGTCTTTATGCATTTGACAGGTGCACCTCTTTTAGGAGATCAGGATTGCTGCTTCTTGTCCTGTTTGCATCATGAGTGATGAAAAGAGAAATGGAAGGGTTAAATAACCTGTTTGTTAATTGTGTTGCATGTTATTGTATCACTCTTATTGCATTCCTGGCAGGGAGAGGAGGAAAGGGGCAAAAGTTTTTGTCTGCCATTGAAATAGAAGGGTTTTCCACAAAGAAGGTATGATTTTATAATCACTTCAGGTGTGCAACTCTGGCAGCAATTAAAAAAAAGAAAAATAAAAAGGAAAAAAGCTCTCAAAATTTAAAGTCATGAGGAAATGCCATTCTAAAAACACCTGAGGGATTCCACATGAATATTCTTCTTTCTTGAAGATTATCTACAGATCCTCAAAACAGCTGGCTTGTCCTTCTCCACAGGTGCTGTCATTAAGGATGGGGTTTCCCCAGTTATAAGAATATTCCGGTGTCAAGGAGAGGGCAGCTGCAGAAACCTGGCCAGCACCTGCAGTGAAAGGTGCAGGTTAGGTTCTTTTGGGTATTCAGACAGATGAAGCAGAGACTATTTTGCCTGCATATGCTTGTGAGATTCACCACCATTGCATCCTGAGTTCAGCAGAGCCTTGTGGATACACCTTCAGAGCTCCTGCTTTGGAATTCTCCCTCTAATTGATGAGTAGGATAGGATTTAACATTAGCATTACTTCTTAATATCATCAAACTAACACTGAAGTAGGATTTCTGAGCAACTTAATTAATATTCTGAATATTTTCAGAACTCCTTTAAATATTTCTTTCCTTCAAGCACATGGTTAAGCACTTTAATATGATTCAGTGTAATGCGGACTAACAGAATTCATTAACATAGTATTTAATTATTTGGCTGTGAAATCTTAGTTTCCCCATCTAATTGTAAACACCCAAAATACAGATTGCAGTGACTGCCTGACACCCTTCTTATAGGAGAGGCTGGAAAATGATAGACAGGCAACAAAAGGAGAGAAATTTTCTTCTCTGAAGAAAGTTGTTGGAGGAGGGCATGAAGAGCTTCCACAGCTTGAGCACCAGAGTGGCCATCAGAGAGACGGAGGACTGAATTGCATCTCCCATCCACAATACTGTAAGTTGTGAAAAAAATCATAGTTATAAGGCAGTGATGCAAAACTGCTGTTAATATCATCATCAGGAAGTCACTTATGATTACACAGGGATCATAAAAGATGATAACTGGAAGTGCCACACAAAAGAAAGTCATATGGCAGCTCATAGGCACTGCCAGCTAAACCGAGGTGACGCAACTAAACTGACCTCTCGCCTTCTCTGTTTGTATTGTTTACTCTGTTGGTCCTTATAAACATCCCTTAGACTGGCACCCTGAAGCTACACATACTTTTCCCTCAAGCAGTGTGCTTTATCATTACAAACCTGGGATTTCTTGTGGCTCTGTTTTCATTTTAAACATTTACTCCTGTTCCCACACCATCAACAGTGGTTGTTTTTGACAGTCTTAGCAAGTCTGCTGCAGCTAGTCACACTCACGGTGAATAGCTTTGCATGAGTAGGATGGATTTGCATATGCTAATGTGACATCTGGCCATTGTGCAATTTCTTATTTCTGTAACCCTTGAGTAGAAGATCTTCCTAGAAGATAACTTAGCAATAATCACCATTCAAGATTTCAAGTGAAGTCTTTTTTACTACAGGTGTCAGTCTTAATGAAAAGATCTATTACACAAGAGCCTGAAGGCTCTTGTGTAAGAAAGCTACTTAAAATACTACTAGGATGTTCCATGTTCATTCAGAAACTGCTTATTTGCTTTTATTTAGCCAGAACTTTGAAATGAAGAATCAGAATTTAACCAAACTTGGATATTGCACATTTTATCTTTCCCAAGGTGAGAGTTAATTCAGACATAGAACAATATATAACACAATTATCCAACCACAAAATCTGCACTGTGGTTATCAGTGGTATTATAAAGACAAATGTAATTTATATGACAGCTTAACAAAGGTCAAAATGTAACCAACAGGGAAATAAAATATGACTTTTTAAGTAGAGTCAATACTGATGGTGTATTTTACAAATATCTTCTTTTGCCAACTACATTTAGGCCTTTCAATCCTAATTTCAGTTGGAATTTTAGACTTGGGCAAAAGAAAGTATGCTTTAAGTAAAGGAACATCATTAGTTCAAACCTTTGAAGTTCAGAAAGTATAATCTCAAGGGCAATTAAGCACTGAACAGATCTTCCTTATCCAAGCAGATTATTTCAGTTTGGTTCCAGAAATTTCCATGAGAGACGTAAGATTATTTTAAAGGCTACTGCCTGATCATATTTGGCCCCCAAATATTATCTTAATAAAAACATGTTTTAAAAATCCTAAAATCACCAACATATTAATGATAATTTTTCATTAACGGAACGATATTTCTTTTGGGAACAAATAAAAACTCTCCTGATTTGCTTTGTATTCCAAAATAAATGAGCCAACTGCAGCAACCATTACATTGGTAAGTAGGCAAAAAACTATATGGTTAAAATGAATCTCATTTTTTCATTGTTTTCTGGGAGAAAGCCACTTAAGAGATTCAGAAAATGCCAGTGTACCAGAAGTTGGGAACATAATTCTCAAATTGGGCCACAATCTCTCAAATAAAAACCAGATCAGGAGTTGTCTACAAGGAATTTGTACTTCCATTCTGGACCAAAAAATACCAAACTCTCTGTGCTTAAAATCCTTCATATAGATAGAAGCTATCTGACTGGAGATGCAGACATAAGCTTGTAACCAACAACAGGAGTTAAACTTCCCAACAGTGAGTGTCCTGATATTTGTTGTCATTCAGTTCTAGGTATGAAACTGATAATGGATGTTAGAACAGAAGTGCTACAGTTCTAGGCAGAATTTACCAACACTTTCCATCTTGCAAAGCATTGATGATCGACATAAGGACATCTCAGAAGCAGGAGAGCTACATCCTGCAGTGTTTATTGCATAACGTGTCTTGAAATCGTATCTTTTGTCATGAAACAGTTCTAGCAATCTCAGTGTGAGGAATTTTGAGTAGGTACTTCCTACTGAATCTGTGATACTGTATGTTCACAAAGGGCAGCAGTCATGAGTTCAAAGAACAGCCCATAACTAGCACAGCGATGAAGGCACCCAGCTGGAAAGGGCACACTTGGTATCCTTGATCTCATGCTTCAGTCTGTCTGATATTTGAGATGAGACAATTAGTATCACAAAGACGCAGAACCATAGAACACTGTGGGTTGGAAGGGACCTTGAAAGACCACCTAGTCCAAATTTTCATGGGAAAGGGAGCCTAGATGAGATCATCCAGCACTCAGGCAGATCTTGAAATACCTTCAGTGACAAGGGAAGGTTGTTCCAGTGACTGATTGTTCTCGTCACATGAAATTTCTTTCTTATATCAGGATGGACCCTGGTGCAACTAGTACCTATTGTCCTTTGTCTTCTTTATGTGGCTTTTTGCAATGGAAGAACCTCTGACATCTTTGTAGTCATCCTTATGTACTGGAATTCTGTGTTTCTCTTCTCCAGAGTGAAGAGACCTAACCCCCACAGTGAGATGATCAAACCACTCTCTCTGAGCAAAACCCCTGCAGATGTAGCCCAGGACTCAATTTCCCTTCCTTGCAGCAGCAGCATGCTGCTGACTCATGTTCACCTTATTGTCCACCAGGACAACCAGGATCCTCTTAGCAAGGCTCCTCCCCATCACACAGTCCCTAGCCTACACTGAACTCTTTGGTTATGATATCCCAAGTACAGGAATGCAAACAACAGAAATATTTGAAAAGGTCTTTTTCTATATAAGTGTTTTATAAAAGAATAAATTATTGTGATTTCCAATAGAGGCTTGAAATTGCTTTCACATTTAAAAAGGGAATTGTATTGATTTAAAAGATAAGTGAGAACAAAATGTCTTTTTCTTAAAATAAAATAAATAAAAAGATATTTTTTTTTCAAAACAGTGAATTACTTATTTTTAAAGAAAATTTTTAATTTATTATTATTTTAAGATTGTATTGTGACTTCAGCTCACTGAACCAACTTGGGAAGCAATAGGGAGCACCCAGGAAAAGGGGAGCTGGAATGGCCGAACTCCATGGTAATTTCTGAAAAGGCAGAAATACTTTTTCTGTGAGTTTGTGTTCAAATATTGTAGTCCAGTTACAGAGCCACAATTAAGCTGAATCCATAGAGCAGCTGCTGAACCTTCTCAAATGTAATTCTCTGTTGATATAACATATCTCTGCGTTATACATATTTCTTTTGATACATATAATATTGTTAGCCAAAAGTATACTCAAAAATTTAATCTGTGGTGTGTAAAAGACAAATAAAACATTTAGATATATTTCCAAAATAAAGTAAATCTACAGTACAAACGATGCTCTTATCAATTGTAATACATTATGTTTTCTGTCTCATTTCAGAAGGTATTATGGTAATAATTTTGGATTTTAGCCAAGCGGATTTTAAACATCCTCTGAACAGACACATTTAATAGCTTTTAACCGTACAGAGCACTGCTCTTATCAGCAAGTAGCAGGAAAATGATTAATACACTTTGGGTAAACTTACACTTGGTCTTCTTTAGGTGGAGAAGGAGGCATCACTAAAGGCTGAAATCTCTAATTATATAAGAGGATATAAAAGACAGCAACTCGCAGACATCAGATGCATATTCTGTAGGTCTACACAACAGATGGTGGTGTCTGGCAGTGTCTTTTCTTTTAAACAGAAAAATATTGTTATAAAAATATTCAGAATACATTTTTAGTTACTTAACCAAATGTGTGGATGAATTAGTGGGAAATGAAAGTCATGATGTGGCAATGCACACAGGAGAAAAATGTTTTATGATATCTTGTTATTTAGGATTCTTCCATTTTTATGCAGCTTTCAGCTTTAAGTCGCACTGGTGTGTTCATGTCCTTGGCACTCTCCGTTTAAATACACCCTGAACTTGTACATTTTTAATACATTTGATTTTGTACTGTAGTGTATTGAGATACCCTGAATACCGTGTTTTTACCCTTTCCCAGTCCATTACTGCTAAAAAGAGTCACTATTATCAGCCACAAAGGGAAATCTCTCTTGCAACCAAAGTTCTCTGAAGGGAGAATCCTCTGCAGACCTGTATTTTGAGTGACAAGTTCTTACACGTGTCTCATTATGAGTGGGTTAAATTAACATATATTCTGCCGAGCTGAAGAAAATAGCTGTGGCCAATGCAGAAAATAGTCTGTAAATCTGACTATGATGATCAAGGTGATCCAATACTTCTGGAGGTCAGATGATAATATTACAATTATGTTCAAATCTGAGGTAAACCCAAAGCATCTGGAATTTTGTGGTTTTTTTGTTTTGTTTTGTTTTGGTTTGTTGTTGTTTTTGTGTTTTGGTTTTTTTTGTTGGAACAGGTATTTGAAAAACTCTTCTCCAAAGAGATCAGCTCTTTCTCCTGCATTAATAAAGTACAGGATTTGAGTGATTAGAAAGAAAGTGGTTACACTGGCTCCTGAGACACAAACACGGAGCTTTCTGCATAGGTAGATACCCAAAATCTGCAGACAAACTTCACTGAATTTTCTGCTCAAAGACTTTTCTCAGCATGCATATTCTTTCTTTCAGTAAAACTGAATGTGACTACCTAAATCATTTTCCAAAACAATGGCTACAGGAATTACAGAATCACAGAATGATAGCATTTGGCAGAGTAGGATGTCACTCACAACTTGAGAAGGACATTGTAGGAGAAGTGAAAACAAAAAGATTTCCTGTAGTCTTTCTAACATTTTTCACACATGCTCCAACACAACACTATGCCAATATCGACACCTGATGGTTAAGGAGCAGTATCTTGCTTTACAGACAACTGGGAGATCCTCTGGAACCAAGATCCTGGACAGAATGATGTTAGCCTACTGGAAGGTCTTGCTGGAGAAAATCAAATTTCAGTTAAAGTAACAGTTGAGGCAGAATCATCAGTTCCCTACAGCAAACAACATAATCAAAAATGTAATGCATAAAGCTGGACACATCACTTTGAGAACAGCAGCTGTGACATCTCCAGCCAGAGGTCTTCTTCTTCTGAAGAACCTTCCAACTATCAAGATGGGAAGAGATGTCACTATGTCAGTGTTTTTATTGCAAAGACACAAAAACAAAAGCAAAATGAAAACACAGGGTAATAATGATTTGGAAAATATGCCACCACATCTTGTAAAACATTTATTACAGATGTTTGAAATCATCCAGAAGGGGGGGGGGGAAATGAAAATATCTATTGATTTCAGCAGTATTTAGTCATATCAATTAATGACTTGCTGTTATTTGCAAAATCTGCAAATACATTGTACAGCAGTATCCATTTGATGACTCTTACATGAACTGCAAAAACACATGATCAAGTTACCAAAAGAAATTAGATCAACTAGTAGCAAATCCTGCCAGCAAATCTCAGTGTAAAAGGAGATGAAGCACAAGACCATGATCAAACCTTTTTTATTCATCTGTAGATACCCCATGCCATCCATCCTAAATGTTAGAAAGGTCTTGAGCTATTTTGGCATTCATAAAGTGATACCAGCAGCATCCATAGGAGAAAAAGCCCATGCAGAATGATCTCACCAAGATCATTGTAAATAACTAACCTCTGCAGAACTAAATAAAATATGAATAAAACTCAGTGCTAACAATTGTATGTATTTTTACAGGGTTTTTTTTAATGAGCTTTATTGATCAGTGTTAGCAAAAATAACTTAGTATGCATTCCCTGTACTAAACTGTGGGAAGTGGTCTGTAGTTTCTTTTTCTTTCTTTTTTTTTTTTTTTTTCCAACACAGAACCAAAGGAACTAAGAGTTCTGTTAAAACAGTTTACCCAGTTTGTAATTCACAAGCCTCAGATCAGAGGTAGTTCAAGCTAAACACATTAACGTTCCTAAAAATGGATCTTTTCTCCTAATGCACTTGATCAATGTGCTGAGCTTTGATCAGAGAACAACTTAAAGGTACCTTCATATTTCATACCTGTTACTTTTATATCCAAAGAATGGGTACTGCCACTTCAGAATGAAGCCATAAAAGCCTTTGCAACACTTTCATTAAAAAAAAAAAACAAAAACAACAAACCAAACAACAACAAAAAAAAATCCAACACATAGTTCAAAAGAGGGAAAAAACAATACTTTTGCATCTTACACTCAACAACAAAGGTGGCATATTATAGTTCACTATCTCTTTCAGGTCAGAGGTGTATTAAGAAAAACATCAAGGATGATTCTGTCTAGATTTATAAGTAAGCTAAATGACACATACTGCACTTTAATCTTCTTTTGATGCATACAATTGACAGGAGCTACAAAGGTACAATACAAAGCCTTTGAGTATTTCCCCATATATTTTGTACAAGATGGAGGAACACATTTTCTTCCATAAAATATAAATACTTCTATTTGTGCATTATGTATATGAGGTTATACAAATGAATAAGTTCCCTAAAACATACTACAGATGAAATGCAAAGGACGTACAGCTTGGAGGAAGAAAATCAATTAACCGGGTACATTAACAATACCAAAATGAAATCCTTCCTCAGTGGGGCTGATTCTAATCTAACTCCTGTTTGTCCTGATATAACCCCATATGTTTAATTAAATGCTCTGATATTATGATGCTTATACAAATACCATATTCTGATATATTCTGTTTCATATTAATTAATTTCTGAGTTAGCCAGTTTATTTACTTTGTTGCATAGCTGTTTAGAAAACTATGCAGACTTCAGACAACAAAAAAGCAAATCATAAATTACACAAATTTAGAGTCATAGAATTGTAGGATTGTCTGGGTTGGAAGGGATGTCAGGGATCATCTAGTTCCAACCCCTCTTCCTGGGACAGGGACACCCCACACTAGATCACGTTGCTTGGAGCCAAATCCAGGGATGAGGCTTCTGCCACCTCCTTGGGCAGCCTGTGCCAGTGTCTCACCACTCTCATGCTGAAGAACTTCTTCCTAACACCCAATCTGAATCTATCCACTTATAGTTTTGCTCCATTTCCCCTAGTCCTATCACTACCTGACACCCTATAAAGTCCCTCCCCAGCTTTCTTGTGGGTCCCCTTCAGATACTGGGAGGCTACAATAAGGCCTTCTCAGTGCCTTCTCCTCTCCAGACTGAACAGCCCCAACTCTCTCAGTCTGTCTCCACAGGAGAGGATCTCTAGGCCTCTGATCATCCTTGTGGCCTTTCTTTGGACACATTCTATCAGATCCATATTTTTCCTGTAAGAGGGACTCCAGAACTGGATTCCAGTTTCAAGGTGAAGTCTCACCAGAGCAGAAGGGGAGAGTTGGATTTATCATAATGTCTTTATACAGAAACAGGTAACACATCCTATTATTTTCACATAAATGATTTTTCATCATTTCACAGAACCACATTACAGATGTTCCTCATGTCTGTTTTAACTAGTACCAGGTCATAATAATATTCTTCAAAGCAAGAATGTTGGTTATGGGGGTTTTTTGTTTTTTGGGTTTGTTTTTTTGGGGGGTTTGGTTGTTGTTTTTTTTTGTTTGGTTTGGGGTTTTTTGTTGTTTTGTTTTGTGTTTTTTTCTTATCCAAGAAATTAGAGGTGTGCCTTGACTTATGGGAGCCTGGTTATGTGGATAAAGAAACACAGTGAAGTCACTATAAACCAATTTATATCATTGCATGGAAAGGAATTAATTCTAGGATAAGCTTCATATATCTGTAATGCTTCATGCTGTACAAGTACACGAAAATCAACTTCAGTGAGATCAGCAGTTTCTGTCTTTTGATTAGATCAAGCCCATAAAGAACTACTCTGAAACCTTCCACAGGGAAGGATGCACATATTCATCTCCAGAATCTGGGCCCACGCATCTCAGAATAAAAATAATAATCAAATGGTGAATTTATTTAGTGCTTTGAGAGAAAAAGGCTCAGAATAAAAATGGGAATTGTTGAGTTCAGGGAAATATCACTGCTGACCCTTCTATGAAGGCTGTCACAGAGTAAGTCTTTTCTGAGTGTAGTGAGGGAAGCAAAAAATGATGGACTGTCTCTTCTAAAGAAAAAATGTTTCAGGGGCAACTTGGCAACAGATCTTTACAGATCTTGTAAGTGAATAATGACTTTCATAAAATTCATTTAATGGATTTTTTTCTTAATTTTGAGAAGGTTCTCTTAAGAACAAGAAAACATTTCAGCTGTATGAAGAACTGATTTGACCATAATTAGAGCTACATTAGTGGAAAGGACATGTATGGCTATGTTATTTCATTAGAAGTCTCTGTTCAGTTTAATGTAAGTTATATTCTCCAGAAGGAATGGAAAATAGAGAGCTGTTAGTTTAGAATGGTTTTATTATTTTCTTTTTATGTTCCTGTTTTGTACTATATTTGAAGGAAAAAGGCTCCCTTGTCATGTGGTTTTATGGCTGGCAAGATACAAATCATTCAGACATCATTGTGTCAATGAAAAAAAAGGGCAAAAATCTAAAATGCATTTGAATCTACATATATAAAAGCCCATTTAAAGTATGGAATGTGTATAATTTAAAGAATTTAGATCATGGCATCCAGAAAACTCACTAGATGAATTAAAATTTGTGCAAGACAGAAATACAAAAAGTCATCTAGTAAGTACTTTCTACTTCTTGGTTTGGAACTTGAATGCTACACACTTGTTATAATAATATTAATTGTCTAACAAAACAAATATATTTTATCAAAAGTAGCAAAATGTTGAAAGTCACCTAAGATATGGCTAAAAGTAATACATCATTAATAAGAGTGAAAGCAGAAACATAGAATCATACACAGAATCATTTGGGTTGGACGAGACCTCTAAAACTCATCTAGTCCAACCCTGCTACGCTCAGCAGGGACATTTGCAACTAGATCAGGCTGCTCAAAGCTTTGATGACCCTGACGTTGAATGTCTCCAGAGATGGGGCCACAAACACCTCCCTGGGCAACCTGTTGCAGTGTTCTGCTACCCTCGTGGTAAAGATCTTGTACTTAACATCCAGCCTAAACCTCCTCTACCCTAGTTAGAAGTCATTGCCCCTTGTCCTATCCCTACAGGCCTTTGTCTCTCTTGATCCTTCTTGTAGCCTCCTTGAGGTAATGGAAGATCACTATTCAGTCTCCCCAGAGCTTCCTCTTCTCCAGGCTGAACAACCCAGCTCCCTCAGCCTGCCTATGTAGCAGAGCTGCTCCAACCCCCTGATCATTTTTGTGGCCCTCCTCCGGACCTGCTCCATCATCAGGGCTGCTTTCTATCACCTCATCCTGCAGTCTATATTGACAGTGAGGGTTGTTTCAGCCAGGTGCAGAACCCTGAACTTACTCTTAGTAAACCTCATGAAGTTCACCTGTGGCCACCTCTCCAGTTTGTCCAGGTCCCTCTGGATGCCACCCTGTCCCTCTAGCATGTTGACAGCACCACTCAGCTTGGTGTCATCTGCACACTTGCTGATGCTGCACTCAATCCTGCTGAAGGACACCACTTGTCATGGATCTCCATCTGGACTTCGAGCCATTGAGCACTACCCTCTGAATGCAACTATCCAGCCAATTCCTTATCCACTGGACAATCCACACATCAAGTCCATATATCTCTAACTTGGCAAGTAGGAAGTTGTGGCAGACCAAGTCAAAAGCCTTGCAGAAATAAGGATACATCACATCTGTGAATATATACTATGGCACCTTCTAAAGCTTCAAGTCCACTACAATTTGCATGAACAGTGGTATCTTAAAAACATTACAAAGCTGAGTTTCAGGAGGACTGAAAGTAATACTCAAAACATATTTCTCAGCTTTTCACGGTTTCATGCTCTAACTATTGTTCCTCTTTTCTGGTAGTCCTTCAGGAATTCTCACTGTATAATATGCTATCATGAAGGGTTGAAGGATTTTTTTTTTTTCCTCCCACTTGTATACTGTCAAGGGATGCTTTTTGAAGACCTCACTTTCACCATCAAGAGCTAGGGAGGCAGACCTGATGGCCTTGTGGGATTTAATTAGAGTTCACCAAGTTAGAATCTCCAAGCTCTCAAAGCCTTAATTTAAATATAAGTTCACTCACTCCTCAACTGTTCCTTAGGTCCTTATTAAAATTGCAAGATATTAAAGAGAATATTCGAAGGGGTTTTTTTCCTTTCTTTCTTTCTTTTTTTTTTTTTTTTTTTTTTTGCAATGGCTATAAACTAAACTAGATACATGTTTCATTCAAACAGCCCCCCTGTTTTAAAAACCTTTGCCAACAATGCATGACAAAGCTACCTCAAAAAGAACAGAATCCATGTAATGCACTTAGGCCATTTGGTGTCCAACCGGAGGGAGATGGAGCAACATTCCTGTGGCTGTGGTTGACACTAGTGCTGGATCACAGGAGCATTTCAAAGACAACTATTCTTTGAGTAGCTGACCTAATGTAGTCTTGTGGTAATAACAAGTAGAGTTACTGTTGCTTGGTGTGATTGGTGTGATATTTCCTCCATTAAGATGTCATACAAAAAGGCTTGTTTTACACTGATGGCACATCAGATCACTCTAAAATAAACTTCCTTGTCAATCAAAGCTTTATGGTGTGTGGCTACGTGGAGAGAAGTATATGTAACAAGGTTGATGAGTGACAATGTAGCTACACAGCGATTTTTAAAAGTACAACACACACTGCCAGCACCAATGACATCCCAAGACCCAGTGACTCTGCACAGAAGTCAGGTGATAAAATTGCAGGGACTAAAGCAAGAAGAGAGAGAGAGCTGCAGCCACTCAGATGTTGGGAAAATCAAGCAGAAAAGAAAAAAAAACATAGTACAGGGCAACAAAAAAATTGCCTGGGTGTAGAAATCATTCATGGAGTGATTGCAGGGACAACTTTTCTGAGCATTATCTCTGTTTCATCCAGCCTGTAATTTAAAATAGTTGCAGTGAGTCCTGAAGTAATGTCTGGGAAGACAGAGATTTCTACTCCGCTTCATGGATTCCATGTGTTTATCAGATTGCTTGAATTAAGGTTTGTATGGCTCACAGTGATGCCAGCGAGATGCAACAGATACAGCAGATTGACCTGTTGGTCCTGATCACCTCTTTTTCCACATAATCACAGAATGGTAAGAGTTGTAATGTGCCAGAGATCATCCAGCCCAATCCCCTTGCCGGAGCAAGTTCATATAGAGCAGGTTGCACAGGACAGTGTACAGGTGAGTTTGGAATCACTCCAGAGAGAGAGACTCCACCACCTCTCTGGGCAGCTCCTTCCAGTGCTTCACCATCCACAAAGTAAGGAAGTTCTTCCTCACATTTAGATTTTAATTAATTTGCTTTGATACTCAAACTGTCTTATTGATCACCCTGCAGTTTATATATATCAACTTTTAAGGATCTATATTTGAGGTTAAATGGCATCTAAAAAATATCCAGAAGAGGATTAAATAATAAAAAAAAAAGTGATTTGTGAGTACTTCTAGTACATTTTCTATCAATTCTACATTAAGAATAAAAAGAAAAACCAACCTCTCCCCTAAATTTCATATTTTAGGTGGTTTAATCATGTACTTCCAGAAATGTATATGAATGTTAAAATGCAAATGAGAAAGGAAAATCATCCTTCCTGGACTTTCACTAATTTCACTACAGATAAAAGAAAGGGTTCTCTAAAATGTCCACATATCATTTAATTTTGCTTTTATTACAAATGAATTCAAGCAGTGCAGTTTAGATTTGGTTAAAAGTTTGAACTTCTGCATTTCCAAGAACTATTGAGAAGAATAGGAAGGAGCAGCCAGGATTCAGGTTGGACTTGACTTTCACGCTACTAGTAAAAAAGCAACTAACAAATGAAATGTGTTCATATATTAATTATAAGTTGAAAGGATAACTACACAAGTTTTACAGCAAGATGTGTATTTCTCTAATTCTAGCCATAACAGAATTATCAGACCTCAGATCCACAAATTCAAGTGAGTAACACTTAAATCTTCTGATGATTTAAACAGTATAGCACCAAGGATTGATTTAGCTACTCAGTGAAATTTCATTGTTGACCTAATCACCCATGGCAATGATACACTCATTGCCAAAGTTCAAATCTGTTGAAGGTCAAAGTTTCTCCAAACAAGGCTCTATAGCATATGGATATCCCACAACTACAACAAAAAAACACCCTATATTCATTTCAGTATCTAGACCAGCTCTGGTGAGACCTCACCTGGAGTACTGCATCCAGTTCTGAAGCCCCTATTACAAGAGGGATATGGATGTGCTGGAAGGTATCCAGAGAAGGGCCATGAGGATGATCAGAGGGCTGGAACACCTCTCCTATGAGGACAGACTGAAGGAGTTGGGGCTGTTCAGTCTGGAGAAGAGAAGGCTCCAAGGTGACCTAATTGTGGCCTTCCAGTATCTGAAGGGGGCCTCCAAGAAGGCTGGGGAGGGACTTCTCAGGATCTCAGGTAGTGATAGGACTAGGGGGAATGGAATGAAGCTGGAAGTGGGGAGATTCAGGCTGGATGTGAGGAGGAAGTTCTTCACCATGAGAGTGGTGAAGCCCTGGAATGGGTTGTCCAGGGAGGTGGTTGGGGTGCCATCCCTGGAGGTGTTTAAGACCAGGCTGGACGGGGCTCTGGCCATGGCAGGGGGGTTGGAACTAGATGATCCTTGTGGTCCCTTCCAACCCTGACTGATACTGTGATATCATGATACCAAATTGAAATGATCCTTATGGTGGTTAAAAATTTCTGAGAATGTGCTTAATCAATGTAATGTGTTTTCTCTACTGACTAAGGTAATTAAATTTCAAAATGGACAGTTCAGTACTGTCCATGACCACCCATGAAATGCATGTAATTTTCTCCAGTGTCAGAGGCCTTTGATAAATCTAAACTGAAAGGCACAAGTGACATTCACATATGTCTGGAAGGACTCAAATGGGCACTCTCAGATTTGAGGAGTAATCATAAAGAGGGTTAAAACTGATACACATTTGCAGAACTATGTTCTCAAATGATTTTAAAACAAACACATATTAAGGAAGAGGTTAGAAAAATTGGAAAGTCCTTATTGAATAGGAAAATTAGTTAAATTATGAGTCTATAAAAACAAACAAACAACAGACATAGATGAATCTCAGATTTATGAATAAGGTTTTAGTTAGTTTATTGATAGCAACACTAAATACAAGAAGCCTAAATTTTGTCATAATTCTCTGGGCAAAAAAGACAGTCTTGCTAATAGAAGATAAGCAACTTACATTAGCAAATCAGTTGTGGGCTGAGACAGTAAATATGTATCAGGGGAGATTGTTGCCTCAAGTTATAAGGGAAAAAAAAGACAAGTTTTTATTTCTGAAAACCCTACAAACTTGCTTTTATTTTTCAATTTTGTATTTAGAAATAAATGCATATATTTCACTAATTCACTGGCTAAGAAATACATAGTTCTTCAGAAATGAGAAAATGTCTTGTGTTCCTTGTGTCCTCTTAGGTTTCTTTAACAAATCCTGTAATGTCTTCCATGAAAGGATACAACTGCATCACAACATTTGTCTGTAACTTACTTTTTAGGTTAGAACAATATCTCTAAATTGGTAAGTAGAGTTTGGTCTTAAGAGTGATCAACAAAGGACAGAAAAGTAGAAGCATCATATTTATTTGAGACATATATGTGCACATATGCTTGATGTAAATACATGCCCTGCTTCCCCATATAGTCTTAAAATAACATAAAACAATAATAATTTTTAGAAGTTTTTATTGATTTTTACTACAACCTCATTTAGCTTAGACAACTACATATATTTTTCATAGTGACAATGAAGGAAGTACTGTAAGGTCCTCCTCATTTTTTGCCTGAAGAAAACATCTCCTTTGCCTATGCCATCTTACTCACTTAACGATTTCACTTCCTTCTAAACTGCTGGCAATGTCTCTTCAGGAGCTTCTTTTGAACTAAATCTATATCGCTTAACTCCCAAAAATAATTTCAGCTAATTAATGGAAAGAGCATAAAATTTCCCTGTCATACTCATTAAGAGATATATTCTTTACAACTGTTTGAAGTTTTAAACAGTTTGTTGTGTTCCAGTGAAATCCAGCCAGATACTGATAAACCTCAGCCAAAAAGAACCTTTCATTCTTTTCTTCTTATGACAGAGGCAGGAAAAAGATCTTAGGTCTGAATTTAAAATATAAGAATGAATAATGATGAAACAGACAACATACAGAAGAGAAAACAAAGGTTTCTTTTATCATGAAGAAAAAATTTTCGAGTGTTAAAAAAAGAAGACAGCAATAAAATTCTTTATATGGATATTTTCGTGCCAAGACAGCTGTTACTTCATTTCTCAGGATTTCCACATCACAGTTATCTCATGCTCTCTCTAAATCTCTCCTGTTTTTATAGAAGGTCAGCAATTAGGACAGTTATGAGGTAAAATCAAAGAGCAGTTCTGTTAAGGCGACAGGCTGCAAAAAGCAGAATGAAAGAAGAATACTATTTATTTATTTAATAAATTGGATCTTTACAAAGAGGAGACTTTTGGCACACATGCCAGAAATTATCCTGTTTTGTGTCAAGATCTTCTCGTCCAGGGAGGTGGTTGAGGCACCGTCCCTGGAGGTGTTTAAGACCAGGCTGGACAAGGCTCTGGCCAGCCTGATGTAGTGTGGGGTGTCCCTGCCCATGGCAGGAGGGCTGGAACTAGATGATCCTTGTGGTCCCTTCCAACCCTGACTGATTCTATTATATTATTTCCAGATTTTATTTTTTGGCCCATAGCAAATTATTCATAAATTCTACTTTCTTCTGCATAGAGATATTTTGGAAGCTATGTTGAAGATTTAGTAAAATACTGATACTTATGTCTTTATTTCACAGGCAGGATATAAGTGCAGTCCATGATGCACAAATTACTGGAGTGGGCTGAGTCTGCCTTGCAAGGAGCTGGGGTGTCACGAACTGCAGGACAAACAGCTATTTCTGTGACCATCAGTGAAAAAATATCAATGGAAATCCAGTCAGAAAGACTGGCTAAGATGAGATCACTTTGCTATATGCAATATTCATTGCCTTACATAACATAATTCCTTCACAACTGTATGCAAATTACTAATCCAGTGTCTGTTTTCTTTAAACAAGCTTATGCGAGTATCAGCATGAAGTAGGAAATGGTCTTCTACCACTGAGAAAACCTGTGACATTTCAAATATGTGCCCTGACAGAATGATGTTTAGTTTGTTTGTTTGTTTGTTTGCTTTTCTCCTGAGGACCTGACATCCTAGTTTTTCTCACATTTCAGGGGTTCCTTTATAACAAGCATGAAAAGAACATGATGGTATGTGGGAGATTTAAAAGAAGTTCATTCCAGAACAACTTTCAGAAGTGATACAATTTTCCTATTAAATGTGTTATTTTAATAGATCCTTATGGAAACATGCTTTGCTAGAATTTCTTCAAATGGTTGTGACTGAGTAAATATACTGTAGGTAATAGGAGAATGATAGCTGTAAAATGTGTGGAAGGAACAGCCCTACCAGGACATACAAGAAGATTAAGGCTTGTGGGAGTGAGCACTGTCAGTTTACCATTTATTGGTCCTCTTTTATTCCCCATACCAAAGTCTATTCTGTATCTTATGAGTATCGGAGCTCAAATGTTCCACAGAAGCAGCCATCCCAAGAACCAAACACATTATTTTGTGTCTGAGAGTTCCCAAATAACATCCCTTAAGAGCAGTCAAAAAATAGAGTAATCATAGAATCATGGAATCATAAAATTGTTTTAATTGGAAGACACCTTTAAGATCACGAGGTCCAACCATTAACCCCAAATTGCCAAGTCACCACAAAAACATGTCCCTTAACACTGTATCTGCATGGCTTTCCAGTCCCATCAGGGATGGGGACACTACCACTGGCAGCCTGTTCCAGGGCTTGGCAACCCTTTGGGTATACAAAGGGTGTTTTACATCCATTAAGTATCCTATAGGCTAGCTGCTTGGAAGAAGTAACCAACCTCTCTCCAGCCTCTTTTCAGAGAGCTACAGAGAGTTATGAGGTCTCCCATCAGGCTCCTCTTATCCAGTCTGAACAACACCAGTTCTGTAATCTGCTCCTCACAAACACATGTTCTTGATGCTTCACCAGCTTTTTTTGCCCTTCTCTGAACATGCTTCAGCACCTCAATGTCCTTCTTGGATTGAAGAGTCCAAAACTGACAGCTCATGCTCAGCTGGCTGCCAACCAGCACCTTCAGGTTGTTTTCTGATGGACATTTTTGAACTACTCTTCCCCCAGTCAGGTGCATTCATGGGCTTGTTCTTACCCAAACGGAGGACCTGGCAGTTGGAATTTTTGAACCTCATGCCAGTGTTCTTAGTCCACTGATCAAGGCTGTTCAGATCCTTCTGTAGAGCTTATCTGCCCTCAAGCAGATCAACAGCCCTGCCCAACCTGGTATTTGAAAACTTATTGAGGGTGCCTCTACACTCCCATCCACATCATCTCCAAACACTGCCTTGATCTTCAGCAGTTTGTCGATCAGGAATATCAGAAATCAGTGCTGGTACTTTTGCAAAGATTTCCACCCCCCACCCCCCCACCCCCCTCCCTTTTCTATAAGTTTTAAAAGCATAAGAAGAAATTTGTCTGACATAGCTTCTCAAATACTGTTACTGTGTCACTGTGTTTATCACGCTTTTTACCATGCACTGCTGTTCCATCTGCAATTGTTTCCAAATCCTTCACACACAAAAAGTGGAGAAGATGAGATATCTGCTCATAGATAGATCATTTGTCCTTCCCTGTAGTCTAGGAGTGCTTGGTAAAATCATCCTGCAGTGTCAGAGGACTGAATGGTCAATGATGGCATAATTCTGTGAGGCTTGCTGGTCTACAAAATCAACCCTATTCTGCATCACACATTTCTGACAGCATATTAATGCTGGAAGAGTTTCTCAAATACATTTTTGCATTTATCAACAGAACCAGTCATAAATAGGTGTAAGTGGGAGACATTCCCCATTTCTAGAGGAAATTCTAACATTTTTCTGGTTACCAAAGAAGAAAAGAGCAGAAGGACATTTTTCAGTGATTTGTCATGTAACACTGGTAATGCTTTTAGCAGCACTCTTTTTCTAATGTCTGTGAGCTATCTCCTTCTCTCACAGATGAATGGCTAGCATTAATGAAAAGGATATTGCTAAGATATACAGCAAAGAATATAAAAATTGAACTTTTATTCTGGTCCCAATGGCTGTCACTTTTCTCCTGATTATCTACACTAAAACTTTCTCAGTTTCATTATATTTCTCTTACTCAATCCTTCTGTATGGTCAATTAAATGTTCTCTGTTCTTAGTGGTTATTCCCTTCAAATATTCACAGATAGTTATTAGGAACCTTCCAGTTGTCTTTAGCCAAGCTATAAATACATATTTGGCAGTCTGCAGTTTTTAATATATTAATTTCTCCAATCCCATTTAGGGCTCTTCTCTGAACTACTAATTTTCCATTATCTTTGCCAATAAAGTGTTGACATACACACAGCGATATCTCTGGGAGCTATTATCATGGCTGTGTTGAGGGAAAATACAACTAGTTAATGGTTGAGAGCAATGATCCTAAAGGCTTTTTTCAAAACAGAATGATTTTATGATTCTACTCTGTCCTATGATATTACTCCTGCTGCTTCATCAACAAGGGTCATATCAGTTTCCCAGCCATGCTACATGTAAGCACCTACTAAATTCACTGCTAGGGAGCTCAGATGTTGACATTATTGATTTTTTTTCTCTGATAATCTATTCACTATTATATATATGATTGATTTTCCAAAATAATCCCTGCCTATGGTATAATGAAGTGAGTTCCAAAAAGATGAGCTTGAAGCTTAACCACTCATTGCTGCTTTCAAGTGTTGCTGTTGTGCCATGTGAGCATCAAAAAGGAATATCAGGTTCTGGGCATTTCAAGTCATCTTCATTTCCATCTATGACAAATATTGACTATTAGAGCAGCCATGGTGCCTCAATGTTTGATTATTTGTCAACATTTCTTATTATATCCATCTCTTCTGAGAGAAGAGAGAAGTTGCCCGAGAGACTTTCTTGTGGTTTTTTATTTAGGCCAGTGAGAAAGCTGGGGACAGACTTTTGAGCAGGGCCTTTTGTGACAGAACAAGGGGTATCGAGTTTAAAATAAAAGAGGGAGATTCAAACTAGAGATAAGGAAGTTCTCCACTGTGAGGATGGTAAGACCCTGGCCCAGGTTGTCCTGAGAGGTAATAGATGCCCTGTCCTTGGAAACATTCCAGGTCATGTTGTCTGGGGCTCTGAGCAACCTGCTCTAGCTGCAGATATGCCTGCTGACTGCAGGGTGGTTGGACTGGATGACCTTTAAAGGTCCTTTCCAAGACAAAGCATTCTCTGGTTCTGTGATGTTAGTACATGCTAATTTCAGTCTGCTGAAGAGGTATGTTCCCTGTGACTGCAACACAGGTATGACCCTGTCTGGGGTAAAATACTGAAAAGGGTTTGTTCTTGCATGAGTTTGGAGTATCAGTGTAAAATAAGGAAATTTGTACTATATAATATTTCATTCAGTGTGGACCAGTACTTGAAGCTGATTAATTTACTGTTGGATCTTTCATGGCTCTTTTTTTTATCCCAGATTCTCACAGTATCACAGTATCAGAGTATCACTAAGGTAGGAAGAGACCTTAAAGATCATCGAGTCCAACCTGTCATCACAGACCTCATGACTAGACCATGGCACCAAGTGCCACATCCAATCCCCTCTTGAATACCTCCAGGGATGGTGACTCCACCACCTCCCTGGGCAGCCCATTCCAATGACGAATAACTCTCTCCATGAAGAACTTTCTCCTCTCCTCCAGCCTAAACTTCCCGTGGTGCAGCTTGAGACTGTGTCCTCTTGTTCTGGTGCTGACTGCCTGGGAGAAGAGACCAACCCCTTCCTGGCTACAACCACCTTTCAGGTAGTTGTAGAGAGCAATGAGGTCTCCCCTGAGCCTCCTCTTCTCCAGGCTAAACAATCCCAGCTCCCAGCTCCCATGGTCTTTTTTCAAAATGTTGTCTGTGATAATACAAATGCAGCTATGAGGTCTGTACTATCTCTGGACACACAATGATTCCAAAGTTGCATATCTGTCTTTCAAGGCAGCCAAGCAAAGGAGATTTCAGGTCAGAGAATTCCATACTTTTTTCTTTTTTTTTTTCCCCCTGTCTTGTTTATTTTTTTCCCTCCTTTCCAAATCTAAAACCCTAAATTTAATCACTAAAAAAACTGGCATCTTTTTGCCAGTAGGCATATTTTCATACACTCTAATGGATTATTTTTGCTCTGCTTGGCAGAGGACCTTCTCCTCCATATGCAACAACACCGCACGTCAAAAGTCGTATTAGATGACTTGAGGCTTCGATACCTATTGTACATTTCTGCAGTTCACCCTTTGAAACCCACAGTCTTTGTTCTTTACATAATATTCCTGTGCTGCTGACCTTCCAAATGTTTCTTTAATTTCTGTTCCCTGCTGCACTGTAGGAGTTTTATGAGGGTGAACATGGAATTAGTAGTCCATTTCCATTAGTAATAAATCTGCTTTTGCCCTTGCAGGGGAACCTTTGCTTCAGTGTCTCTACTTTTGCAAAAATAATGAATTCATGCAGGAGGTTACCTGGATTACAGCAAACCAGGCTTTAAAGTCTAACCAGGTACATCACTGCCTCAGGGCTAAATCTGAGTTCATTTAATCAGCAGAGGTGGGCCACAAACATGAAAACACTCCCATCAGCCCTCTTGGCTGTCCAGTCATCAAATTGCATGCAGAGGCTAAATATTATGTAATTTAACTGTTTTATGAGTATTCTGTTTTCAAGAGAACAAAAAGACCCTTTAAGCAGGAGTTTTTTTCTATCTTTTCTTGATTGGTTTCATTCATTTAACTGAAATGTGTTTGAGCTGTGTAAGTTCTGAGAAGTTAATGCATTCATGATCATATTTGAAAACAGGCTGCACTGATTTTTTTTTTTAATATAATTATGTTATCTTTACAGTTTTTGTATTATATTTGTATTTTAATAGATACTATATACGTATTTTACAACCAATTTGCAATGGACTACTTCCACAACTTCAATAGCACTTGAAAAAAATTCTACTGTAAAGTTAGGATTCAGATTACACTGTCAGCACTTAAAGAAATTTCTCCTGATGTTTTCACATCAAAACAAAATGAGATATTTATCTTGAGCTTCCAAGACAGCACACAAGAAAAAAAAACCCAAAACCACCATTACATTTTCCTTCACATTCCTTGCGGGACAAACAGTACAAATTGAGACTTAAATATATAATTGCCACACTCAGAATTATAATGACAAAACTTAAATGACAAATGACACATTGTTTTTAAAAAAATCATTTAAAAAAAAAAAAAAAGCCACAATAAAAAAAAACCCAAACAACCAACCCAGCATGTACATTTTTGGGATGATTTCTTAATTAGATTTGGATGTACCTCTGATTGATGTGATGAACTACAAAAATACTAAAAGTAACCAGAAAGATGCTTTTGTGTAAGAACGGTGTCTACATTATATTACAATTGGGGGGGGAGGATTAAAATATAAATTAAAATATACATCCAACAATTAAAGAGAAGATTATTTGTTGTATATTTAAATATATATTAAATATAAATATATACACACACATATACATAAATAACTGGTTCTCTTCTTATTCCTAAGAAACCAGCTTTTTGCCTGTGTGTTGGTTTAACACCAGGCTGCCGAATAAACGTAGAAAAGAAAGGACAGCTGATAACTTGCTCCACTGAGCAGCTCACAAGAGCAATGGAATAATATTAGAACAAGTTTCTTAGGCAAAAATTTATCTTATTAATCATTTCCTATTTCAATGCAATAGTAAACGATGTGTCCTGTTTTGAGGAGCAACTGTTTTGACTAGATTAGCTTTGCAGCTGAATTTAGACACTCTAAAAGTTAATATGAAGAATCTTTCAATACTGATCTTCTTATGAGTGAAACAATGAGGATTACAGTGTGTTAGGTAGGTTGAATATACCCTAAGGGTGTAATCTCTGGTGAGGTCAAGGCTGGATGGCTTGGGGAAAAAGAGATATACAAGCACAGTAAAGATCCATTTTCCCAGCCCAGTAAAACAGTCCAGAGTATTGTTTGATGGCTCACTCTTTACTAGATGAAGTGCATGGAAAAAAAAAGGTTGCACATTCTCCCCCTGCATTTAAATTGAAAATAAGTAGATGGATAACTTCTGTTCTCTTTGTATTTAATCAGGCCTATAACCTGTTATGCATGGGTAAATATAAGTGACAGATAATGAAATTTTTGTAAATATATCACCACATGTACTCTTGCCTGATTCTCCATTTCAGCATTTGGATTTTCCAGAGGAAAAGTTGTGGAAACAGGCAAAAGAGGAAAATCTTGTACAAACAACGGTAGTAAAAAAATCACTAAAATTTATATTTTATTTTATTTTTGCATATAAAACAAATTAACTACAGACTCTGATTTACTAAATAAGACTCCCTGACTTTCCCCTAGATTTTATTTTTTTTTTTTTTTTCATTCTGACATAAAACAGGATTAGCTGTATCCTAGACATAGTTTGTTTCTGGAAGAAGGAAAGATCATCACAGAACCAGCATTTTCAGCAACATCCAACTGTCAGAAATGCTTCCCTTTGCAGAATGGCCACAGCTGCTTTGAGCAGTAATCTTTATGCCCATTGAAATCTGAATTTCTTACTTTGAAAAGCAGTTTGGTTTAGCAAAATTGCATACTCAGGAATAATAAAGTTTCACAACATTGAAGTGTCTAAAAATCTGAATAGGATTTTTTTTTTCTTTTAAAAAGCAGCTTTCTTAATAACAGGGAGCAACCAAGGGTCAGAGAAGAGCATTTTGCAGTAAGAGCAAGGAAAGAAAAATTTTTCCACTTATGAAAATGCCCCATTTTCCACATCTCATGTCTTGCTTAAATGTGAATGCTCTAAGTCATGAAAGGATTATAAAACTGCATAACATTTGAACTATATTTAATTTCAGATACTTTGAGCACTTAATACTCTTGCAATATGAAAACACTTGCACTTTAATATTTGTGTTACTGTAGAGAGGAAAATCCTTCTTGTAATAACTAATCAAGCAATTGGCCCGGTCATATTATTTTCCTAATATCTGTAACTGGCAGCTGCCAGATGAGGTGAATGTGTGTTGCAAGCTTGTGTAGTAATCCTTTTCTTTGCAAATGTCTTTATCAGACAATCTAAGTGATTCTTGCAAGTTGAGAACCACATTAAGTGGGTAGTTGAAGTCACTTGCTGTTCATACTAATGACTTACAATATCTATATAGTGAGATGTATTTTGAACATCCAGATATGTATCAGCATAGAGCTTCTCTGTGGGATAAATTGAAAACCCTGCACTGCACACTTTTAAAAAAGCCTATAAATATTACATAAATCCTTTAGAAATAGCCCAACTATAATTAATTGGGCTGATAATGAGATCAAGTTTTCTAGACCTTTCCCCTACACAGGACTGTAATAGAAACTAGAAGTACAGCTGCACTTCCTAAGATGAAAGTTACAATCTCCACGTGTTATAAATCAGTGTCTGGGGTTTCCCCCCCACCTCCTTTTCACAGAGAAAATGCCAAAGTAGTGTTCAGTCAGACTTTTCCACCTCACTGCACCTTTCTGACCAAGATCAGGAAGACCAGTTGCATAATAATCCGTTCTGTTGCTCATGTGCTTAAATTGTGTATTTAGATGTTTTGCTGGGAGAGGCTTGTGCCACTACAAAACGCAAATAAAAGAGTTGAAGCCAACCCTCAGGGCCTTTGTCAGAATTAATAAGAGTCATGCCATTTTTTCATTCCATAGTCTCTGTACCAGGATCTTAGATTTTAGCAAGTGGATCCTTGGTACCTGAGGAAAAAAGCGAATGTAACACAACCCACTGGGGAGGTTTCTCTTCTCCTCCTGGGACAGATCAGCGCTAAGGATACGAGTCAGATACAGCTTCCAGCAATCAGCCCTGTCAAATGCAAGTCATATGTGTTGGGGTGTTCTTGTCAGACATTTCTCCTGCTCAGCCCCTATGGGTTAATGTGGCAATTACCATATAAACAAAGCCTGTTGTGATAGCTAAGCCTGCTGATTATTGAGCATCACAGTACCATGCACCTTAGCTAAAAGTTAAGGTTTTCCTTCCCAGTAGTGTGGTTTTCAACAGGAAACTTGTCATTTGCATTATTTCTACAAAATATAAGCATGTCCTTGGAGAGACATATTTTTCTGACACTCTTGAAAACAGAGTGCCCTGTCACACTTAAGGGTGGGACTTCAGCAGAGAGGCCACATTACTCTAATGGCCACTTCCTGAAGTTAAATCATCCCAAACAACCAAACAAAATTTTCTTAATTTAATCTGTTTAAAACACTTAAGTAGCCTGAAAATTTTCCAAAGTTAGTCCCTTCACAGTATCTCAGACAAGGATGGACAAAAAAATACTTGTAACTATTCCAAGTTTTATTTCCCTGTAAGCACCATAATCTCACTCCCAGAAAACAGCAGACTTTTATTTTTCCATCCAAAAGTAAAAAATAAAAATGACGATCTTGTTTTAAAGGATAATCTAATTTATTGTTAATGGTTTGAATCATTCCAAGGGTCAAAGGCATCTTTTACATCAATTTGCAAAAGCAAATTAATGTTTTGAAGGAAATGTAAAAGTCAAGTTGCTTGGGAGTACATTAAATTATATGCTAGTTAATGGTGTTAGAGAGATGGTTTAAAAATAAATTGCCCATAATACCTTTTAATAAAGGAGCTAAATGCATTTTTGTTCCCTGCTAAAAGCAGATGCCTATTTGGCACTGTTTTGAATCCCATTTGCCATGTATATTTTGATTAATACTATGCTGGGTAATCTGCATTACGTGGTCTAGGTTCAGTAACCTCACTGTAAAATAATGAGCCTTCAATAATAAAAAATACACTAGCTATAAAGTTTTATATTCTGAGGGGCTCTGAACATATTTAGACAAAACTCAAAAATCAAAGACAAAAAAATGAAGCTATCCCCCAGTAAATTTGCTCAGAAGTGAAACCCATATATCTCAATTTGTTTTAGCTTTCTAACTGACCTCTGAAAACTGGACAAGACATCGACCCTTGGCAGATGCTCTCTGTAAAGACCTTTTCTTTGAGTTAGCTGCCACAGGACCTTGCAAAAGCCCTGGTCTTAAGGGAGCTTATGGCAACTGGGATGCAGCCAATAGCAACGAGTTCACTTGCTGAGTAGTGTCTCCAGAAAAAGGTCCAGCACTCATATTTTATGAAATATGTAACGTGATTTACCCAAGGTTGTCAAAAGAGATGAATTTCAGCCAAATGCAAGGTAATAAATAGTAATATGTGCTGCATATAGTTGACTTATAACCCTTGGCATTTTGAAACAAAATTCTTCTGAAGAATTCATTTTATACGTCATAAACTTTCCTATTGTTTTTCCTGTTTTGACTGTCATCAGATTTCTTGTGGAAAGTTATTTCTGAAAACTGTAAATGAAGCTATATTTTCAAGAATACTTATATAGGTCTCTGTTTCTGTGGTGTTCTTGGAATAAGAAAGTTAGTAGCGTAGAAAAATGGCCTGTTTCATTAAATTGAAACCTAAGGGGGAAAAGAGGCAATGAGGTAACGTATATGTGAGCTCCTTTCTTGTTGTTGTTGTTATTAATATTAATATTAATTTAATGATTATAGAAAAACCTTTTCCAAGGTTGAAAATTATTTGTTTTCATGACATGCTGATGTTATTTTGAGGAACAGGGTAATTTAGGGGTTGTATTGTTGTTGTTATTGTTATTATTATTAATGTTTTTCTGATAGAATGCAAAGTATATTTATTCAATCATTTATACTTATTTTAACATAATTATAATAAAAAACATGTGTTATATTATGGTGTATCCACTGTGTGGGTGTAAACCCACTGGCTTAAATTATATATATACCATTATGAATCCTTAAGTTTGAGTGAAATGCATGTCCTTTACTGCCATCCCAAACACCTCAGTTTGGGCTTCCTTCACACCACCTATCATCTTTTAAAACAATAGCCAGGTGTTGGCAAGGTGTGTCTCAGGCTGATGAACCTTAGAATGGGTTTGTGCCTTTCTGCAAAATTACATTCATATTTTGACATAAACTCCAGTTCTTAAAAACCCTTCCAGAAAGCTTTCTATTGTAGTCTGACTGAAACATCTGCCTGACCACAGCAGTAACCAGCAGAGGATCCCATGAAGAGCTTGAGAGCCCTGTAAACATGCAGTGTGGTTCCACAAAAGCACTGCCCCAGCTTTTTACAGACTGTGTCTCAATGAATCCTTCAAGCAGGACTGGTATCTGACAATAGTGTTAGATTTATATACATCGGTCCTCACATACATATCTACACATACACATATATATACACATATAATCAAGACTAATATAATAGAATCATAGATTCATTTAGATTGTAAAAGACCATTAAGACAGACCAAAGGACAGGGAACTACAAACCTGTCAGTCTGACCTTAGCGCCAGGGAAGGCCATGGAGAAGATCATCTTGATGGTCATTAAGCACCATATAAAGGACAAGCAAGCAATCAAGCTCAGTCAGCATGGATTTATGAAGGGCAGGTTCTGCTTGATAAACCTGATCTCCTTCTATGACTTGTCTCATGGACGAAGGATAGGCTGATGTTGCTGTTTATCTGGACTTTACATAAAGTCTTTGGCACTGTTTCTTATAGCATTCTGATGAAAACAATGGTTGGGCATGACTTGGATGAGCGTCCTCTTTGCTGGGTAAAAAACTGGCTGATGGCCAGGTCCAAAAAGTGGTGATAAATGGAATTAAATCCAGTTAGTGGCTCATCACAAGTGGTGTTCCTCAGGGCTCACTATCGGGACCACTTCTATTTACCATCTTTATCAATGACTTTCATGAGGAATTAGACAGCATGCTACATAAGCGTGTACAAGACACCAAATTGGATGGGAGTGACATAGAATACATAGAAAACATAGAATAAACCAGGTTGGAAGAGACCTTCAAGATCATCGCATCCAACCCATCAACCAATCCAACACCACCTAAACAACTAACCCATGGCACGAAGCACCCCATCAAGTCTTCTCCTGAAAACCTCCAATGATGGCGACTCCACCACCTCCCCCAACAGCCCATTCCAATGGGCAATCACTCTCTCTGTATAGAACATTTTCCTAACAGCCAACCTAAACCTCCCCTGGCGCAGCCTGAGACTGTGTCCTCTTGTTCTGGTACTGGCTGCCTGGGAGAAGAGACCAATATCCATCTGTCTACAGCCTCCCGATCTGCTTGAGGGTAGGGAAGCTCTGATGAGGGATTTGGACAGGCTGGGACAAGGTCAGTTGTATGAAGTTCAACAGGGCCAATTGTGAAGTCATGCATTTGGGACACAACAGCCCCACGCAATGCTACAGGCTTGGGGAACAATGGCTGGAAAGCTGACCAGTGGAAAGGCACTTGGGGGGTTTAGTTGACAAGTGGCTGAATATGAACCAGCGTATGCCCAGGTGGCCAAAAGGCCAGCAGAAATCTGGATTGTATTAAAAGTAATGTGGCCAGCAGGACGAAGGAGTTGATCCTGCCCATGTACTTGGCCCTGGTGAGTCCACACCTCCAATACTGGGTTCAGTTTTGGGGCCCTCACTCCAAGAAGGACATTGAGTTGCTGGAGCAGATCCAGAGAAGAGCAGCAAAGTTGGTGAAGGTTCTGGAGGACAAGTCCTGTGAAAGGCTGAGGCAACTACCTGGGTAGGGAGAGACCTCCTTGCTCTCTACATCTCCCTGACAGGAGGTTGAAGTGAGGTGGGGCTCTGCATCTTCTCCCTGGTATTAAGTGATGCAAGCAGAAACAGCCTGAAACTGTGCCAGGGGAGGTTTAAGTTGGAGCTGGGGTTGCTTAGCCTGGAGAAGAGGAGACTGAGGGGTGACCTTATTACTCTCTACAACTACCTGAAGGGAGGTTGTAGACAGACAGATGTTGGTCTCTTCTCCCAGGCAGCCAGTACCAGAACAAGAGGACACAGTCTCAGGCTGCACCAGGGGAGGCTCAGGCTAGATGTTAGGAAAAAGTTCTATACAGAGAGAGTGATTGCCCATTGGAATGGGCTGCCTGGGGAGGTGGTGGAGTCACCATCACTGGAGGTCTTCAGGAGGAGACTTGATGGGGTGCTTGGTGCCGTGGGTTAGTTGTTTGGGTGGTGTTTGATTGGTTGATGGGTTGGATGCGGTGATCTTGAAGGTCTCTTCCAACCTGGTTTATTCTAAGTTATTAGGAAAAAAATTCTTTACTGAAACAATGGTGAGGTATTGGAACAGACTGCCCAGGGGAGTGGTAGAGTCACTGTCCCTGGAGGTGCTCAGAAAACCTGTGCACATGACACTGAGAGGTGACCTCATTTGTGTTTATAAATATGTAAAGGGTGAGTGCCAAGAGGATGTAGCCAGGCACAAGGGGCAATGATGGAAGTTGAGGCATAGGGAGTTCCATGGAAACATGAAGGGGGAAAAAATCACTGTGAGTGTGACAGAACACTGGAACGGGCTGCCCAGGGGGATTGTGGACTCTCCCTCTCTGGAGATATTCAAAACTTGCTTGGATTCTGTATCTTGCTTGTGATCTGGTATAGATGATCCTGTTCTGGCAGGGGGGTTGGACAGCATGAATGTTCAAGATCCCTTCCAACCCCTAATATTCTGTGATTCTGTGACTTTGGGACATGGTTTAATGGCCACAGTGGTGTCAAGAAGAATGTACAGATACATTACAAGTTTTATAAAAAATTATGAAGGGAAGATTTTGTTTTTCACATGTTCTGTTTATAATGCAATGGCAGTGCAATGGTTCGTTTTTCTGGATAGGGAGGTTCCAGTCAAAACAAGTTCATTTTTTAATATAATCCTAGATGATGATGAGTATCTGGACAGTGTGGTCTCTCAGGAATGCTTGCAACCATTACTCAGATATTATATAGTTATATTGAACATTAACATGCTAAGGTCTAGTTAGAGTCAAGGAAGAAATGAAGCATTTTTAGGGAGCAATTCATCTGAGCTATTTTCACTACGCAGGCTGGCATTACAATAATCAAACTGTAAAAATGCTTGCAGGAATGATAAAGTAAGGACAGAGGACCAATTCAGATGTAGAAGTCTGCATTTCTCCCCTGATGCCAACATAGTAAGAAAAACATTGATCCACCCAGACCCTTTAATTTCTGTGTTGTTCTAGAGCAAACTAGCTAAGCTGTTGGAAAGAAGCCAAGCAGTGTAAGCACAACCTTGAAAAGCCAAGGATAATGATAGTAGGAAATTGAACTGTTTGGAAAGGTTTGTAAGTACCCCTGTAGCTAAGCAAGAACACTTGTTTCAAACACAGTACTCAGACATACGTTCAGTCCTAAAGCCCAAGATCCTCAGAGGTTTTGGTTTTGGCCTTACATGCACGCTATAGTGTAAGAAACAAAAGAATATATTAAAGAAATGTGGAGGGATTTTTTTTCTGCTTTTAGACAATGTGCATTCTCATAAATGTAAGCTGGAATAAATTGAACAGATGCTACTTAAACCAGTTAAAGATTCAGATGCAGAAGGCAAAAATTTTCATGAGATACTAGATGCATTAAACAAATAACCAGTTTTCAACTTATACCATTCAGATGTTTGGAAACAGACTTTAAGGCCAGACATAATTGTTCTCATTATTTAACCTGTTATTCTGGCACAGAAGAGGATGTTCAACTTCACCCAGCAGATACAGAAAAAGGCCTGTGACTTTGGAGTTATCTTGGGTCAGCAAATATAGGAAACTTCTACCTGGTTAAATTCCTCGTGAGAAGTTTAGATCTTCTGAAGTATTTTGCAGAAGCGTTCTGAGAGTTAACATCAACATAAAGGGTCTTGGGTGAAAAAATTCTGCATCTGAACTGCCCCTCTATCCTTAATTTATGGTTCATGGAGTAATGTTTCCCCACTTCAGATGGAGAAATAATATGTAAAAATTTAACTGAGGTACCAGAAATTTGGAGCCAGTATTTAAGATAGAAAAAACTCCTAAGTTTAAAGAATTAAAATGAAGGGTTTTTGTGGTTTGTTTTTTCCCCTTGATTTCAAACATGTATTTTCAGTAAAGTGTGCATGTTTTATTTTATTTCAAATAAATATTAATACAGAATGAGACCTTTAAATGTGACAAAGCAAATTTGGAGGTAGAAGTCCAAAGCATATCCCATAAAAGGGATGATTAAGCAAAGGAGATTTAATTCCTTGATTGCTGTTTTTTGCATGTCTCCCTCCATTTGTGCTGACTCTCCAAGGCACCAGAACCAGCACACTTTAGGCAGAAGTGGAGGATGCCTTCTCAGACATAAGAGAACGTAAACAACCAGATGAGGGCTGTTGCTCAGCCCCTGGCATCCACTTCTCTAGGGCAGCTCCATTGAATTGGCTCTCTGCATCTTCTGCAGAAAGGGAAAATGTGGCACCCAAATGTAGTGGCTCAAAAAAGCCATCTGGGTTTACAAAGTTCCATCTCTACCACAAGGCTTCTGCACACAATTATTTGGGAAATGATCAACACCACAAGTATAATCACATCATTTTGTCTTCAAGTGAAAGTATGTGTCTTAAAAAAAAAAGCTGTTACTTAGCTAATAAATTATTTCAACTCTTTTCTATAACAGAGAATTAGAAAAAAAATTTACACCTAATTTTATTTCCATCTGATTTATTTTTCCTCATTGAGATGATCTAAATATGAGTGTTTTCTGCATTGTTCTTCCTAGCAGTTCTAATAATTGCATTATGTTAGCAAATGTAGCAGCATACAAATTACTGTTGAAAAGGAAAATTTCATACCAATCTCTTAAAAAATCATCAAAGGTAACACTATGACATCACGCCTAATCCATAGGAAAAATCCAGAAAGATCAGCATCAAAACTCCTGGATTATGTCAGGTATGGAATGTTCATTAGAAGAATGCATATAATATGGGTTAAAATAAGGAATAAAAGCTCACTCTAGATGAGACATATATGTATATACACACATATGTTTGCATATACATGTGTCTGTACATACCAAAACACATATACTTCTACTTTGTAACCTGTAAAAAGCTGAACTTTGGAAGGTGATATCAAGAAGATATTCTACTATCAGAATTTTTTTTTAATGGTTTGCTGCAAGCACATTGTCTGACATGCAAAGAGAGGCAGTAAATTATCAGAAGGGATGGCTTGACTGTTGAAAAAGAGCCTCTGCTCTAAAACTAAATGCGTGTGAAAAGTCAAGCTATGTAACTTTTTTTAAACTTTTTTTTTTTTTTTTAAAGAAGCATCCTAGAGCTACTTTTTTTATTTCTTTTTTTTTTTTTTTAAACAAAAATCTTCCTGGTGACCCCATTTACCTAAATTAAGTACCACTTCCATTTTGTGAAACTCTTAAAACAGGAGATTTACAAGGACAAGATAAGAGGACTGGCAGATGTTCTGTGATTCATTCATTTGAAGGGAAGGGCATTTGGAAATGGCACTGGCACAGAATGACATTTGGAATAATGGCCTGTGATTCTGTTGGCACTTTTAGTGTTAAGCAAGTGATCTGCAAGGTAAAGTGGATTCACAGTTAGAGTCAGCACCAGTGCACAGGTCGCCCGTAAAAATAGAAGATTCCATTATTCTTCAGGCTCCCCAGAGGGAGCAAGGTCTCCAGCATCATTACCAGGACTAAATCTGACTTTTCTACCTCCCCTAATTTCCTCCTAGTAATTATAGGTCAAGCACTCTTTTGTAAATTATAAAACCTTTGTTCTTATCAAAAATGAATAGCCGTGAAAAAAAATTATAGAGAGTCCTAGGAAAAAAATTTCAATTAGAAAACCAAGCTAATTTGGTATGACCAAAGACTGTCAGGCATACTGACAGTGCTCTATTATGCAGTCATTTGGGCTCTTTCAAATTAGTTATGTTAATGTCCTGTGAGTGAATGTAACACTTGGATGGGACAAGATTTCTGCAATTAATTTCTGCAGTCAGTGGAGAGACAAGCAAATTTATTTTCCCCCTCTCTGGGAATTGGTAGTGGAGGGTGTGAGGTAGAGAAAGTGCATTTAGGAACAGAGTACAAGCTAAACACAAGCCCTAAATAAAGCAGAAACAATGGGAGCCAATGCCTCCTCATTCATTCAATTGACAATGTTTTGCAGCTTAAACCTGTTTTATTAATTATGTTTGACATTTCCTTAATTAGTTTCATTTACACCAAATCAATCCCTACTGCTGTATGGCATCATTTATCATTTTGAAAAATTTGCATACTGAGTGCTGACTTTTTCTACTTAATTATACATTAAAAGTGTCAAGCGTGCTTGCTGCCTGGCATTATCTGCGCCAGAAAGGTTTGTGGCTGGACTGTGATGGTATTAATCATTAAGAGCCCCCAAGTGCTGCTGGGTAATATCTGGGGAGTTGAGTGGCTCTCATTTTAACGCTAGAGAGCAGAAGTGCTTCTGTAAAATGACCCAAAGCAAAAACAAAATAAATGACCTAAAACATCCGGCCTACTGTAATGCTTTGCTCTTTTGGTAGAAATATGCCCTGGGAAAATAATACTGATTTTTGAGAGTGTTTACTGTTAACTATTAGCCTCCTGCGTGTTGAAGATGCAGAGACAGCTTCTCAGGATAGCTGATGTTTTGTCTGAATGGGAAATGTGACATTTCAGTGAAATGTATATTGATGGCTGAGTAACAGACCAAGCAAAGCAGGCACATATCAGCTCCCTCTGGTTTTTACTATTTGGGATTCAGGATAAAACACAACCAGGAATTTACATTTCATTTCATAAGCCCCAGAATTTAAGTAAACCCTCTTCAGCAATAAACAGGCAATTTTTACATAAGTGGTTCTGCCACGTTTTCCAGACTGTTGGGAAGGAACATAGCTCCAGCCACAAATCAGACAGAGAAGTAGGGTGGCATGTGCAGAGCATCACGTTGATAATCTATCTGTAAGTACCTGTAATCCAGCAAAGGTATTTCAGCCACAAATTAGCTGTGAGTCTGACAACTCACAGGTGCACTTCCACACTCAGAGCAGCAGCTGCTTTTGAACAGCTTTAACTACTTATCAGCAGTAGCTTTCAGAAATGCTCTTTCTCTCCCAACAGTTGTGCTCATCATTTAATTCCTTCTGAGACCCCATGAAGACCCTTAGCCAGGCTGACCACTGATTTCAGGAAAAATTGGATTCCTTACATTTATCACATGTTCTCTCTTCTTCCATATGCCTAGTTAGGACCTGGGCCAAAAGGCTAGCCCAAGGTTATCCACAGACAGTTTACTTCCTGCCTTTGACAACCAGTTGCAAGAAGGTAAATAACACCACCAAAGCAAATGCAAAAAAAGAAAACCAAACCAAATAAACCTCAGAGTAAAGTTCAAAAGTATTTCTGAATCAATGCTAGATATTTTGTTTCACCAAATTCTCAGCTTTGTTAACAGCTTTTGCTGGTATTACAAAAACCATTGTATTTTGAAAAATTACCCAAAGCACACTTTGGTAGCTGGACCCTCATACCTGCTCTTCCCTCGTCAGTATCCACTCCAGTTAAAGGGCAGTAAATATATTTGTAAATATATATACTTCTGTACATTTGTTGATCTTGCAGGATGCCTGCTCTGAAGGCCACAACCTTTGCTGAGCAGGAAGCTAAGTTACCACACAAAGATGGAAGAAGTGAGTGTGGCAACAAAAGCAATTTTCAGTGAGAAAGCTTAGAAATACATGGACACATCTATCAGCCAGAAAACACAATGCTCTAAAGCATCCTATTACTGACTGTTACAGGATTTATTCCTCCTGTCTGCCCTCCTCTCCTTCACCTCACCCCTGAGCAGAATCAACCTCAAGCAAAGAGTCAGGTTGGAGCTTGGTGTTGATAAGAGTTCAAAAACCAAATTCTTGGTCAGTGTGGGTCATCACCATCAAGAAAACCTGCTTTGGACATCTGACCATTCTCAGTTTTCCATTTCTGTTGGTCCTAATTGTTTTCAGAGGCTATGATACTGAGGAGACTGGCTTCACTCTTCCCATCAACAAACCATGTACTGTGCATGTCCATTATTAGCCCAAATAAGCAAACTTTGACTTCTGTTTGAGCTCTTTTTTTTCTTTCTGTCTAGCACTGACATGTCAGCAGGAGCATTTGTAGATGTTCCCAGGCACATCTGCTTGCCCTCTGCTTGCCACTCAGGAATGCCAAAGATAGGAAAGACCATGGGTGGGTGGGTGGGGGGAAGTAAAAATCTAATTAAAAAAAATAATATTTCTGTCTCATCTGGGGAAAGTTAGTAGCAAGGGAAAAGATCAGTCATGTACCTATATGGTAAGGAAAAGCAGAAAATATCTACAGAGGGCTCCATAAGTTACATGTGGCCTATGAATCAGTGTCACACAGTCCAGTGCCTGCTCAGTGCATAAGGGTGTAGGAGCAAAGATATTTCAGAGTACTAGAAAGATAAATACACACATACTGTGGTCTCACACAGCCACAAAAGGAGATCACCTTAATCCTTGCATTTAACTCCAATGATCCACTCCCATGCAATTCAGTTGCATTGCTTGTAGAGATGAAGAAGGCCGATGAAATGTGTGACTTTCTGCGTGCAACACATGAAAGGTTTGGTAATAGTTTCCCTCAGACTCTGCAGGACAAAAATGGGAAACTAACTGACTTGTTAAGGTAATATGATCCCTGTCAGTTCTCCAATCTGTACACTGTGGTTTCTAATAGCACCCATATAGACATAACCAGTGGTGCTCACAGGCATGGAAGCACAGAGTAATTTCTTTCCCAAGTGGTCTTTGCAGGTCATCTGTAAAGAGGATGAGGCCATACTTTTTTCAGTGGTATCCAGCAACAGGACAAGGAACAATGGGCACAAACTGAAACTCAGGAGGTTCCATCTGAACAGGACGAGAAACTTCTTTTCTGTGAGGGTTCTGGAGCCCTCAAGCAGGCGGCCCAGAGATGTTGAAGAGTCTTGTTCTGTGGAGGGATTCCAAACCTGCCTGGACATTGTGATCCTGGGCAACCTGTTGTGAGTGACCATGCTTAAGCAGGGGGGGTGGTCTGGATGATTTCTAGAGGTGTCTTCCAACCTTTTCTGTGCTAGGATTCTGGGATTCTGCGATCTTGTCTGATCTCCTGCTCAAATCAGGGCCAACACTAAAGACATGTGGGATTGCCTTGGGCCCTATCCAGCCCTTTCTGTGCCATGTTCACTGTGATTTCTCATGGTGACAAGTCAGCTTTTGAAGAAGACTAGATTCCTATTTATTCCACACAATAGTAATTACTTTTGGCTGAATCCAAATAAAATGCTTAAGTATGTGTCTATCCCTATTATACAATTCAGAAACTGCTCAGAAACTGGCCAAAAGCTGATGACACATCTGACATACTGAAGATGAGTATACGTAATGTGCTTGTTAGTCTTTCACATCTCAGTCATGATTACAGCTGTGATAGATGCCTCCACCACAAACTGAGCAATCACCAGCGAACCATATGTGACTCATGCGGTCAATTTCCAGAGAGCAGTACCCACCACTTCTGCATGCTTCTCAGCTCACTTCTGAGGCTTACTAGCAGTAAAGTGTGCTGCATTTGAGCTTATTTTAGCTAACAGAGCACAACACAACTGACTTGAAAATACACTGACATGGAGGAACTCAGGCTGAGCTGTGGGATTTGATATGTCAAGGACTAGACTTTAACAGTAATACAGGTGTCATCTGATATTTCACTTATAATTATGGACATTTTGACATAGAAAACATCTTACCCCTTAAGAGACCCTAAAGGGTTAAAAAAAATATTCCTTATTTTCTATGCTATACACCAGCCATGCCTGCATTCATGTCAGAACCCAAACATAGCATGTTTAATATTCAAGTTCATTTTCAAATTCTTGCCCATTAACATAATATATGCTATTTTGCAAGCCTGGTCAGAAAAATCTGTAACTAAATAATTTTCAAGTTTCCTTCATATCCAATGCATTATATGCAGTGTGAAATTATTTCCCCACTCTGCCCTTCATAGAGGAGCAGGAGAGCAGTACACAAATGTATGATATCGTTGCAAAATGTAATACAGGCTTCAAAAGTTACTATACATCTATGCATGATCATAATAATGATTCCTAAATGACCATTTAATTGTCTGCTTTAAGTTATCCTTGATATGTCACCACATGGTAAGCACTGAAAACCTGCAAGACAAGAAATATATGGATGCTAAAATTATTTTCTGTGTAAAAGCCTTCTTTCCTTCTCATTGTTCTGCAGTATAAAGCCTCCCAGTCCAAATTCTCTTGTGAATATACCAACTGTATGTCAAAATTGTGAGAAGCATAAACATAAAAGAAGCAAAGAATTTAGGCCATGCCTAATTCATAAGTATTTTTTGTTTACACAAAAATTTCTAATAAAAATTTAATGAGAAAATCAAAGATGGAGAGTCTGAGAAATCCATGCAACAAAACTAGGAGTCACCCAACCATGTATGGTGGTGGATTAGAAGCTCTTAACTCAGATGGGTTTATCAAAGAGTTCATCAGGTTTAAAAAAACCTTTCCCACCATAACCAGAGACTGTCCAGAGCTGACCTGCTTCATGCATGGAAACCAAGAAAAAAACCAAACAGTCTCCTGTTTCTACTGAATTAGTTTTGAGATCTCAAGAGATTCTAAACTAAAAATTCAAAGTAGGTAACTGAGAATGCTATGGTGTAAAGGCATACAGAAATAAACCAATTCTCTAGAATTCAAAATTCTACCTGTTTATATCAATACTGATTTTGAAACCTTGTGGAACTTCTGAGACAGGAAACAGAATTCCACAGACAAAAAAAAAAATCCAAAAATTCCAAATTGCACTACTGAAAGCACTCTAATGAAGTATGAATTATTAAATCCAGTGAGAATTTACACTCAAATAAAATAATTGGAATTTCTGAATATTTCATTTGCAAAAATGGTGAAGCATATTTGTTTGCCAGTTCATCAGATTTTTATTTTTGTTTTCATTTCTTTTACAGTGAGATTTAAAAAAGCTGTCACAGTAAGCTTTTAAGAGATATGTAGAAGGTATTTTTAAATCACACTGGCATGGGGATAACCACAGCAGATTTACATTCAGTGTATGATATTTCAGCTGGGCACATCAGTGGGCTCAAATACAGCATACAGTCAAATATCACAGAATTTTATTCATAATAATGTGTATATGCAGTGTTTTTCAAACTAAAATACATTCCCACATCTAGATCTTGCTACATACCTAAGATTAATTGAAGAGCTTTGGTAATTCCACTATGCTTGTACAGAGGTATTTAAATGTTAAATACCAGAATTTACCTCAGCAGAGGTACTCATACTGGTAAGCCTTCACAAGATCAGTCTCTAAAAATCTTTAAGTACATTAAATCATTTGTCCCCACTGAGCATCAAATCTCTTGTCAGTTGAGTATTTTTTAATGAATATACTTTTGAGTTTTGTCATCATTTGGACGACTCAATTAAGGCAAAGTCACATCCCCCACCTTTATATACTAGTAAATTCCAAAGATGTCCAGAGAAATAAACTTGCCAGATCTTCCCAAAAATTCCCCAAGACTGGAATAATCACAATAATTTTGACAGAAATTAATTTTTTTCAGAAATGTGCAAGCAAGCATATTTCATAATTATCTACAAGCAGCCATTTGAAAGAAGTTAGTTGTGATTGTAGATTAAACCATTTTTTTTTCTCCATAGTTTATTCTTAGAAAGCTTATTCCTGAAAGGTAAGATTCCAAATTGAATATATCTGCCAATTAGTCATGCAGCATTTTGTATTCTCTTTTTGAACAACTTTTTTCTCTAAAAACCAGTGCTAACTAAAATGACAACCAGTTTATAGATATTCTTGAAGTATGTTTTGCAGGCATTCCTCCTAGTTCTCCCCTTGCATCAATCCTGACTTCAGTAATGAGTTGTTTCCATTTTTTCTTAAAAATGTGAATAACAAGAAAGACATGAGGATCCTTTTTAATATCTATGTGAAATGTTCAGTGCCTACTAAATTTCTTTCAGTAATTTCTTTTTTTTGCCTTACAACTTCATTCATAAGTGAATTATTTGATAATTCATCACAATTTCAAACAGTATTAATCCATTTTTGGATTCATAGTTTCTCAAGCATAAGTGCTACTGCTATTTCTCATCTAATGCAATCAAGAGATACATGGAATCAGCTTCTCAGAGTCCTTATAGCACTTCTGTAGTCATACCATTGGCACCACCACTGTATTTTAATAGCAAATTTTACCTCTTTCCACTTGCCTCATATGATGTTCACCAATACAATGACAAACTCACAGCTACCCTGTATAAAAGGCTGTTCTTTAAATGTATTGAGAGGATAGCTGTGACAAAGGAATTCTGAAAAACAAGTACAGCCTTTCCTTCCAAGCCTACAGAATGTGTCCCTTTATACTCCAGGCAACATTATCACCAGTGGGTCACTATGAGGAAGGCAGATGGTGTCAGTGTATGGGCAGGCAATTCAAGAGACATCTTCACAGAAGATGTAAGCAGAATATGCTTGAGACTATTAGGATGTCTGTTAAGCACAAAGATGAAATGTGAGGTCTTTTAGATACTACAAGTGGTCTCATGATTCAGATTAAAAATAAATAAATAAATGTGGATTTGTAGAATGGTTTGGGATGGATAGGGTTTTTAATAGCTACCTAGTCCATCTCTCCTGCAGTCAGCAGGGTCATCTGCTGCCAGAGCAGACTGGTCACAGCCCCATCCAACCTGACCTGGAGCATTTCCAGAAGGACAGTGCTGTCACAATAGTTGTTTTCAGAGGGCCAAGGAGAATTCCCAGGTCTACAAGACACAGAAAACAGTGCATTCTAGAAGTGTGTGATGAACTCTGAATCTCAAGAGGCAAAACTTATCTGGGGCTGTTTCTGCACTAGGAGAATGGTCCTTTATCTGACTTTCATACAATAGTCCTGCCAAAAAAAGTAGCAATACAAAATGCAGAAAGACAAATATTTTTGCCAAAGCTATTTTTGCCTAAGTTGTTGATTTGAAATAAATAAAGCTAACACAAAGAGTATAAATAGCCCATTGAAGAAGGTTTTTATCTGTTGCAGATAGGGGAGAAACGAAGGGAATTTTAAGCACTGCTTAAGAAATAAGACTTCACAGAAGTAAAAGAGCCAAATCCTGTTTGCTTTGCTAAAGTTCTCCACTGACAATGGAACTACTTACGGATGAATTTTATTTTCTTTCTGTGCAAGGAAAAGACACAAAGTCCTTAGAATACTTCTCTTTAGTCTTCAAAACCTCCATGCAAATGTAGAATTCAGTCTGCATGAAAGGGAGCTGGAAGGTGACGATGGATCCTCAGCCCTGAAAAGCATTTTGTAGCTTTTGTGGATCAAGATCCACAAATGAAAGGGATGAAATATAGTAGGAAAAGGAAGAAAGAAAGGAAAAAAGAAAGGAAGAAAGGAGAAAAAGAAAGGAAGAAAGGAAGAAAGGAAGAAAGGAAGAAAGGAAGAAAGAAAGAAAGAAAAAAAGAAAAAGAAAGAAAGAAAGAAAGAGAAAAAGAAAAAAAGAAAGAAACAAGAAAAGAAAAAAAAATGAAAGAAAGAAAGAAAATTATCTTCACCTTTAAACAGGGAGTTGAAGTAATTTTGGTTTAAGGCCATTAATCAAATTCCATTAGACCAGTAATTTTCTTCTCAAGTAGGTGAAATCTTACTTAAAGAAAAAATTTTGAATTTTGAATAAAGTATGATTATGTTTTATTAGATTGTAAGATCACTGCCTCATTTTTAAACTGGACAGTTAAAAGAAGGCTATTAAATCTGTATTTGTGCACTTAAGCAAGTGGGTGGGTTTTGTAAGGTGTTCTGATTGTTTTGAATTCAGCAAGTACTTCAACCAGGTCTAGGTCATTACCTGGCTTAATGACTCTCTTTGCAGATATTTTGCTTTTGTGCAAAACCTTGGGCATTTTTCTGCCTGCATCACAGGTCTATTACCTCTACAATCTTTCAGACATTCAAAGCGTACCAACAGTTCACCTTTAACAAAGGTCCAGAAAAGAAAAAAAAAACAAACACCAAAAAACCCCAACAAACAAAGCAAAACATAAAATCTCCAAATGTGAACATCTCTAAATTGTTTTCTAGTACTGCAGTGATACCTTCCTGGTATCATAATCATAATCCATACAATGTTCAGAAAATAAATTTTATTAGATATTTCATGTCAGAAAGAATCACAGAATCACAAAACATAAGGTGTTGGAAAAGACCTCAGAAAAATCACCTAGTCCGACCCCAGTGGTCACAGCAGGATAACATAGAATAGGTCACAGAGGAATGCATAAAGGTGGATTATGAATAGCTCCAGAGAAGAGTCCTCTCTGGGCAGCCTGTTCCAGTTTTTTGTCGCACTCACAGTGAAAAAGTTTTTCCTTCTGTTCACACGGAACCTTCTATGCTCCAGCTTGCACCTACTTCCCCTTGCCCTGTCACTGGAGATCACTGAGTGCAGCCTGGCTCCATCCTGCTGACTGCCCTTCACATCTTTATAAACACGAATGAGGTTCACCTCTCAGTCTCCTCTTCTGCAAGCTAAAGAAACCCAGGTCCTTTCCTCAGAATTTTTCCCATTCCCTTCAGCATCTTTGTGGTTCTACTCTGGACTCATTCAAGCAGTTCCCTGCCCTTCTTGAAGAGACATTTTTTTCTAGTTCTTCATTCATGCTTATCTTTTGATGCTGAACCCCAATGGAAATATTTTTAAGGACGCCATTTTGTTGTTGTTGTTGTTGTTGTTGTTGCTGTTGAACACTTGCCTTTATTAGCCTGCATTTCAATATTTTCAAATCTTTCAAAATGAATGTTAAAGAAAAAAAATAAGTTCTCCATGGTGAGATTGCCCACTCTACAACATCAGCCACCCCTTAGCAGATTCAAAATCATTGTTTGCCTTTTCCTTGTCATTTCTGCTTGAGGCCACCTGTCTCAGGAATTTTATTCTTTAAGAATGTCACATCAGATCAGTTTTCAGCCAGTTGTTGAAGGACATTTTTATACCTTAATCTATAAATTTGGTACTTCTGCTTAAGAATTTTTTTAAGTTATTTGTCCTTTCCTTACTGACATTACAATCTTTGTATACAATTAGGTTGCATTTAGCCTCCTGGAGAGGAGCAAGGTTAGAAAGACACATTACAAATAACACAATATTTGTAATTACTGTTTGTAATTCCATCACTGCAAACACAGGTGGCACCTATGTCAAACGTTTTTATGTACAATGGGAATTTAATGTTTCTGTGTCAATACTGAACTTCTTTAGCAATAACAGTACTGAGTACATTCAGTTTTGACAATTTTCCATTCTGGGAGAAAGTACAAAGGAAGTCCAAGGAGGAAGGATTTAAATTGAAAACATTTCAGTAGTAACGAAGGTGTAAAATCTCAGTTAGTTATTTTATTTATAAATTTTATTTAAATTTGGTATTTATTTTATAAAGCTCTACCTCATTTTTTGAGACATTTACATTGGAATTTTTCTGTTTGGCATCTTGACTGAATTAATGAAATGCATTGTCCCAATATATGAATATTGTATGTGTAGAGCAAATATGCATTATAATTGAATGTCATATAGTAAAAACAGCAACTGAAGATTTTATCAGTACACCAAAAAAAGGGGGGAAAAAAAGGCTCCTCGTATATTAGTTGTGTTCCTATTAACTGTATGTAGATAGTAGCAGTAAGGATGAGAAAACATGGAGTTCAAAATGGATCAGCAATCTAAGAACATGTCTCAGGTATGCAGTAGACTGCTGCAGCCTATGGTAAAGAATGCTCTGCCACATTTTCCTCTGATATTAATTAATATATTTACTATCTTAACAGAACATTGTTGTGCCTCCCTACAATGTATTCTGCTTTCACTGGACTTTGTGGTATACATGAAGGGACAATATAGAGAGTAGGAGAGGTTGGTATGCTTATCATGGAGGAATACTGGTGTTTAGCATATTTTCTGTATTCTATTAAAAATATCAATAAAGTTAGAATAAGAAGAAAGATATTAAGCAATATTTATAGTAAAATATTTTATGTATAGGATTCTGGTTTGCATGATGCCTTGCAAATTCTACTTACATTCCTCAAAGATGTGCTAAGCTTTACTGTCAACAAAAGCCCAGCTTAGACAAACAGACATGGCTTAATTTTCGTAATTTGTAGTACATGTTCATGTCATATCAACATTTAATATTCTTCAGCATTTTCAGCTTCATTCAGAGATACTTTACAAACTCCGATTCCATAAAGAAGTTGAGGTCTGCAAGCACACTTTGAGTCAAAAAAATTATGTTCTCAGGAACCCCTGTTAACCAAAACTGCGATGTTTCAGAGAGCTCTGGAATTAACACAATTCATGTTCAGGCAGCCTTTCCAAATGTCTTCACCAGATAATTCAGCTAAACTGTCATATTTTTTAAAAGTATTTCAGAGTTGGTACAGAATGAGATCATTGTTAGAAGGCTTTCTAATATACATGTGCATTCATATGCATTTTTCCCCAAGGTGATTCACACAGCTGGCTGTGGAATACATTTAGTAGACTCATACATAGGGCTGTCTTTCTGTCATAATCTTTCTTTTCATAGGACAATTTGTGGGACTCCATGATATGCAGCTAGCAGTGCCTGTACTCAAATGAAGTGATACTGAATTTCTATTATGCATGTGCCTTGGAAACCTAGCAGCTCGCCATAAAGATTTTATTCACACAGCAGATTTGTTGTTACTTAGATAGTTTCAGACAATTTTAGATTTGAATGGACATGGCAGGATCTGACAGCATAAAAAGAAATACCAAGAGAAAGGAGCATGTAGAACCAAATGATATATGATGCAAGCTGGAGAGCAACAAAGAAAGCAGGATGTTGAGGTACTCTTGTAAACAACTATCTTTCAAGGAATTCAGGTTTCCTTTTCATAACACTTTTAAAATATTCAGTATGCATTACATAGGGAATAGATAGATGCATAGATAGATACACACACACACACTTGTACACAGATGCCACGCTTGTCAAAATTCTTTCTTGTCTCGTAATCTTTCTGGGATCACTTATAAAAATTTGTGTCTAAGCTGCAAACACAGAATATGCAAATCCAAATCTCAACCAGAAACACACACATACACACAATCTTCTCCCCAAGTTTCCTTTCGCTGCTTCACCTGCAACTGGATGCATAGTTTTGTACATGCAGGAGGAAGTAGCATACTATTTTTAATGCAGGCATAGACTCTTGATTTCTCACCACATTTAATTTTTCATTTTACAGCACCAAGGGAGGAAATGTTTATATATATATGAAGCTGAAATCCTGCTCATTGATGCAAATGATGAGGGAGAGAAGAGTATGTCAAACAAGACTTCTCCTGCTATGTAAAGAAGAGGGACAGAACAGCAGTGGCTGAAATTTTGCTTCATATGAGAATGGAAAAAAAAAAAAAAAAAAAAAAAAAAAAGAAGCAGAAGATGCATTGTTCAGGGGAAGTTGTGCTTACTTATGTATGTGCTTGGAAGCAGCAATGTTAGGATTTCTCCATACAGTCAATCTTTCATTCTGGATGCCAGAGAGGAAGGAGATAGAACATAATATATGTGGCTTAATCATACCACAATTTTAGTAATTCAGATCATCTGGGAACAATCCATCAGTAACTACTACATAACATTATTTATTTTTCCCCCTTTTTAATCATCCCTCAAGTTTTCCAACACTTCATAACTTTATAACTCATGTCATCCCTGCTATGGTGACTAAGCAGTGAGGGAACGGGGCTTACCTCTTCATTTGTATCAGGCAGCAGGACCTTTAGCTCCTTCTCTTATCCTCCTTTGATAACATCGTAGAATCATAAAACAATGTGGGAAAAGGCCTCTAATACAACTTTCCACCCAACACCTCCAGGACCACTAAAACATGTCCTGAAGTGCCAAATCTTTCCTTAGCTCTTTATTTTCAACTTTTATTTAGGAAGAAATTGGATATTATTCATTAAACATGTTAATTATTAGTGGGAGTCAGTAAATATCTTGCTTATACCCTCCCACAGACATCCCTTTGCACTTGGATGAGAGATCAGTAAGGCATCTTACAGGAGAAGATATTGTTGCTCTTTTACACACAGGAACACCTGTTATGGAACAGGTCATCTTGAGTGTAATCACGCAGCACTTCCAGGATGGCCAAGGGATCAGGCCCAGCCAGCATGGGTTTAGGAAGGGCAGGTCCTGCCTGACCAACCTGATCTCCTTCTATGATCAGGTGACCCGCCTGGTGGATGTGGGGCAGGTTGTGGATGTAGTCTACCTGGACCTCAGCAAGGCCTTTGACACCGTCCCCCACAGCAAACTCCTGGCCAAGCTGTCAGCCCATGGCTTGGATGGGAGCACACTGCAATGGGTTAGAAACTGGCTGGAGGGCTGAGCCCAGAGAGTGGTGGTGAATGGCGCCACATCCAGCTGGCAGCCAGTCACTAGTGGTGTGCCCCAGGGATCAGTACTGGGCCCCATGCTCTTTAACATCTTTATTGATGATCTGGACGAGGGCATCGAGTCCATCATCAGTAAATTTGCTGACAACACCAAGCTGGGGGCAGGATTTGATCTGCTGGAGGGTAGAGAGGCTCTGCAGAGGGACCTCGACAGGCTGGACAGATGGGCAGAGTCCAACGGCATGAGATTGAACACATCCAAGTGCCGGGTTCTGCACTTGGCCACAACAACCCCATGCAGAGCTACAGGCTGGGGTCAGAGTGGCTGGAGAGCAGTCAGGCTGAGAGGGACCTGGGGGTGCTGGTTGACGGTAGACTGAACATGAGCCTGTAGTGCGCCCAGGCAGCCAGGAGGGCCAATGGCATCCTGGCCTGCATCAGGAACAGTGTGGCCAGCAGGAGCAGGGAGGTCATTCTACCCCTGTACTGGTGAGGCTGCATCTTGAGTCCTGTGTCCATTTCTGGGCCCCTCAGTTTAGGAAGGATGTTGACTAGCTGGAACGTGTCCAGAGAAGGGCAACAAAGCTGGTGAGGGGTTTGGAACACAAGCCCTATGAGGAGAGGCTGAGGGAGCTGAGGTTGCTTAGCCTGGAGAAGAGGAGGCTCAGGGGTGACCTTATTGCTCTCTACAGCTACCTGAAGGGAGGTTGTAGACAGGTGGATGTTGGTCTCTTCTCCCAGTCAACCAGCACCCGAACAAGAGTCCATAGTCTCAGGCTGTGCCAGGGGAGGTTTAGGCTGGAGGTTAGGAAGAAGTTCTACACAAAGAGAGTGATTGCCCATTGGAATGGGCTGCCCATAGAGGTGGTGGAGTCACCATCACTGGAGGTGTTTAGGAGGAGACTTGATAGGGTGCTTGTTTGCATGGTTTAGTTGATTTGGTGGTGCTGGAGAATTGGTTGGACTTGATGATCTCAAAGGTCTCTTCCAACCTGTCTATTCTATTCTATTCTATTCTATTCTATTCTATTCTATTCTATTCTATTCTTCTCTGTTGCACTATCTGAAGAATACTTTTTGGGTTTGTTTGTAGGGAGACAAAAACAAGAATATAAGACATTGTAGAAAAGTAAACTATTATACACGATATTGTGTAGATATGGCCTACATCTAACTTTAGAGATTTTTGAGAATACTTAAACACAAAAAGGAATACAAATCTTCTGAGAAATTAACTGCTTGAAAGAGTCTGGCACAGAACCACAAAAATGATTAAGAGAGTGGAACATCTTCCTTATGAGAAGAAACTGAGGGAGCTGAGGGCTCTGTAGCTTGGAGAAGAGGAGACTGAGAGGTGACCTCATTCATGTTTATGAAAATGTGCAGGGTGAGTGCCCAGAGGATGGAGCCAGGGTCTGCTGGGTGATGCCCAATGACAGCACAAAGGCTAGTGGGTGGAAACCGAGGCATAGGAAATTCCATGGAAACATGTTCAAAAAGGGATTAGACATGGCACTTGAAGCCATGATTTAGAAGTCATGAGGTCTTGGGTGACAGGTTGGACTTGATGATCTTTGAGGTCTTTTCCAACCTTATTGATTCTATGATTTTACCCAGTTCTATGATTTTCTATGAGGAAAAAGTTTTCACTGTGAGGGTGATGCAACACTGGAACAGGGTGCCCAGGGGGGTTGTGAAATCTTACTTTCTGGAGATATTCAAGACCCACCTGGATGCATTCCTGTGTGATCAGGTATAGGAGATTCTGCTCTGGCAGAGGGGTTGGACTGGATGATCTTTCGAGGTCACTTCTAACCCCTAACATTCTGTGATTCTGAGATTAGATTTGTGGAGGAAAAACCAAAATAAAATAGAAGAAAATGAAACAGGTAGAGAAGGTAGAGAGAAAACAGGGTAAACCAGTTCTATTTTCATTTCACCTCCACTAGAATCCCACAGGACAGTGTGCAAGTGACAAGGTAACAGGAAAGTGTTACCTGGTCTCCATGTGATTATACCTCGGGGAGGGGGGGAGGGTAGACAGTGTCACTACCAACTGGACCATTTCATACCCCTTCTTGTAAATCTGAAGAACATAATTCCCTGCATATCTTCCTCCCAAATATATAAGAAAAGCATGACTCAAATTAGAATGCACAAAAAATAAGACACATGTATTAAAGTATGATTAGAGTGAGAGTCCTATGACATGGTTACCTGAAGAGTAATGGAAACGATGACCTAAAATGACCTTTGTGACACTTTGTTACTCTGTTTAGGTAAGATTTGATGCTTTGAATAAAATTAAACACAATAAGAAAATGCTTTCATATATCTGCTTGCTTTCTTACATGCAGAAATATGTTATATAATTCATGGACATAAGGATGAGGCTGCAGCTCTAAGTATGCATCTGGGACATTACCCTGAAATAAATGTAACTAGCTTTTATTTGTGTTAGTCATGGACATTATTGTGAGTTCATTTTTGAATGAGCAACCTCAAATATCTTTTTATAGAACACACCACAGAGTGTTTAACTGTGTTTATAAAAGCTTTGTGCAATCTTCCTTCAGATTTAAACACAGGATCTTCAAGAGTATAGAGCAGGCCCTTTGGTAGGGGTTGCTAAGATAGATATCTATACCTATGAAATTGGCATTCTTCCCCTTCTGCCGTCTCTCTCCAGGTTTATAATCTATCTCTCAAATGAGAGAAAATATTCTTTGATATTTCATTGCCTGAAAAATGTATTGACCTGATAGCAGTACTCCTTCACTGGAGAAATCTGGGGAATACTTTGACAGCAGGTAATCAAAATCATCCTCCAATTGTTTCATCCTGATTATTAAAGGGAATCCAACCTCCAAAGACAGGCCTCCAAGCCCTTGCCCTTCTAGTTGTGCATCTGAGAAGAAATTATGGTAATCTTAAAATCCTATTGATGCTGAAAGGCATTTCATCAACTGCAAAAATTAAGAGTGAGATGCAGAGGATGTTTTTCTATTTAGAGGAACCCCTGCTTATATGAATAGGCTTCATGTGGTGACTCTTTTGAAGCTGAGGACTTCAAAGCAGATCACTGACTTCCAGTGGGATAATCACTTAATGCAAGAGTGGGTAGATGGAATTATTACCATGCAGTCAAGCTAGATTTATCCCTCCTTCCCTCCTTTAAGAAAAAATAAAAAATAAAAAGGAACAAGTGAAGCTTTGGCTTCTCTGTCCCCACAGTTGAAAAGTGATGATGGTATGTTGTTAAGGGTGCTAATTCCACATCAGATCTCAGCTGCAAAGCAGAGCAGGCAACACACACCCCCACACCCCCCTACACCCCCTCGACCCAAAAATACCCCCAAAATAATCAAGGATATACAAAAACCCTGAGTTACTTTGAGTCATTTATAAGAGAGATTTTGACTGTGGAAAGCTTTATACTGTAAATATTGCTCATCACATCTGTAAATATGAATAAATTTGTATCTCAATATATTTTTCCAATCAACAAATGAAATATCTTTTGAAAAGGTCATTTACATCCATTTATCCCAACAGGTGGATTCATGGCTAAGACAGAAAATTAGTGACTGGTAGCTGACGAGTTTTCTTGGGTTTTAGAAGGTTGAAGTAATTAATTAGCAAGTCTAATTTTCTATGTTTTCATGCAGCATTGGATAGGTTTTCTAGTGGTTTCTAGTCCTACTGACTTGAGTTTGAACAAGCAGCACCTTTATCACTAATGTCCTGGATGAAAATTACAAAACCTGAGGATTTGGGACCTTTGGTTTTATTTAAATGAAGCTATTCACATGAGAGACAAAGAGGCAGTTGCCATATTTGCTATTGTGTGGAACTTTTGTATAATATTTCTGGTGAATAAAGAATGAAAATAAACATTTTGGTAGTCTTTTCCTGGAGTTGGGTTTGTTGTTTTTGGTTGTGGTTTGGTTTTTTTTTGGGGGGGGGGGGGGTGCTTGTTTGTGTTTTTCTGTTTGTTTTGTTGGTTTGGTTTTGTTTTTTGTTTGTTTGTGGGTTTTGTGGTTTGGTTTGGGTTTTTTTTTTGTTTTTTGATTTTGGTTTTGGTCCATCTATGTGAGGGGATTTGGTGTATTCACTAAATTGTGGGGATTTGATTTATTGAATACAACTGAATAAGCATGCATCTGATGTTACATGTTTGTCTGTTAAATCTCTGGGGTGTGCTTCACAAATCTTAGTTGAGATGCATCAAGAATCCTGAAGAAAAGTGTGTGTGTGTGTGGCCAGACTGACAACAGGACTCCAATCCAAATGTCATTAATGTACTGTATATACATATAGATACACATCATAGAAGCATAGAATCACAGAATCATGGAATCATGGAATCAAGACAGAGAGATACTGTTTACAAAGGCCTGTCATGATAGGACGAGGGGCAATGGCTTCAAACTACAGAAGAGCTGATTTAGATTGGATGTTTGGAACAAGTTCTTTACCATGAGAGTGGTGGAACACTGGAACAGGTTACCCATGGAGGTAGCTGGGGCCAAATCGCTGGAGAAATTCAAGGTGAGGCTCAACAGGGCTCTGGGCAACTTGATCTAGTTGAGGATGCCCCTGCTGACTGCAGAGGGGTTTGGAGTAGATGATCTTTGAGGATCCCTTGCAACCCAGACCATTCTATGACTCTATGATTTCCAAGTACAAACATGATTTATAGACTAAGTGTGTGTATTACAGGCCTCCTGAGTGCACAGGTGAAACTCTACAACCATTTCTTCAAGGGAGCTTGTTGGTCATCACATGTCAAGGCAAATTTATTTTTTCAAATTGATGGGAATAAGGTAGCAAAATCAGTCAATTAGTTGTGCTTTCAGAGAGTTGTCTGCCACTATTATTCATCTCATGTACACACCTGATCTAGCTGGGGATGTCCTTTTAAAGGTCCCTTCTAACCTAGTGCATTCTATGATCCTGTGATCTAATGGTAGCAAAATACCTAATCCTGGGAATCAACACAGAATCACAGAATCCCAGCAAGTGAGGGTTAGAAGACACCTCTGGAGATCATCTGGTCTAACCAGCTACCCTGCCAAAGCATGGCCATCCACTGCAGGTTCCCCAGGATTGCAATGTCGTGGCATGTTTAGAATATCTCCAGAGAAGGAGACTCTACATGCTCTCCGGCCAGTCTGCTTGAGAGCTCCAGCAGCCTCACACTCCTCCTGTTAAGAAGAAATCTCCTGGGTTCCAGTTTGTGCATGTTGCCCCTTGTTCTATCATTGGACACTACTGAAAAGAGACTGGCTCCATCCTCTTCCCTTTCATGGATCAGATCCCTTCTCAGTCTGTTCTTCTCCAGACTGAACAGCCCCCAGTCTCTCAGCCTTGACAAAGGCTCAGTATTGCAGAAAAATGGCCATGGTTTAGGTGCTCTAGTATGAATTTAAGAGGCAAAACACTTGTAAGAATTCCAATCAAAGAGCCCAGCAGCCAAAGTATTTCCTGTCATCCTGTCCTCCATACTGGCAAATAGAAACTAAATTACATTCTTATTTAATCAATAAATTTCTATTTAATAATTTATTCTCAGCTTTCTCAAACACCTCTATAACATCTCGAAGGCTTTTAGAACATCATTTCACAAATTCTTTTGTCCTTCTTACAAACTTGCATTCCAAAACTGTAGTGACCATGTTCTTTCAAGCCACAAACAGCACAGTATCTTGCAGACTACCTTTATTATCCCATTTTCATGCTGTCTTTTCTCACCAAAACATGTTTTCAACTTGTGACTGTGTCCCAGATGCAGATAATTCCTTTTACCTTAACTACTCTTTTCAGGCTAAAACACTTGCACTCCCATGACAAACCCCTAAGGACCATCCTTGACCCTGGCAGTAGCTTCATACCAAAGAGTATAGTCTCATAATTACAGATTTTCAAATCAGAAACAGTTAATGCTTTGTTCTAATAACTGCTGCAGGGCTGGGGCTTGTTTTGTCTCTCTTTTCCTGTGTTGTCCATGATAGCCCCTGTTACATTTAGCACCCTACATATTATAAAGGAACAACAAAAGATGTCTCCTCTAAGCATTGTGAGTAAAAATAATTACACAGCAGAAAATACTGGCAAATACATAGAGTAGTATCATTCATTGCTAATGAGTTAAAAGGATATCACAGTGCATTTATAAATCACTGCACAGTGTTGCACAGTTTATTTAAATTCATTGTGCCTCATTATAATTGAGCTATGCACCTTTAGGTCTGAGTTGATTAGGAATGCTATAGCTCAGAATAGCTTTTAATTCAGCGAAACATGGTCTGACCTTTACCATAATCCTGTGTGAAACACACTATAGTTTAGACATTAATAATGATACTACATCTTTTTTGTACTGGTAAGATGCTACTTAAAAAAATTGTATTATTAGTTAACAGGCTCAGGACAATTTATCAAAACCAAATTATCCTTCTGTGTATAACTGCAGTACTTAATTCCGAGTTCCTCATCTCTCATAACTATTACCTACTCTTTAAAAATGCTAAAAACTAAAACATAATAGTGTCACGTCAGAGTAGTAAGTCATATACACACACTTACTACTCCCTATGGACTTCAGGCATATCCAGCTTAGGGATCTGAGCAACATGATGTGCATTACACAAGATAGAGCATCTCTTTTATTTGACCTTTGTCTTCATATTTAAGTGTAAGAGTTCCTTAAACCACTTTCTGGTAACACTGCAGTTTCCACTACAACATTTCCATCACTAATGCTCAGTTTCAGACTAAAATTCCAAGGACAACTGAATAAAACAACTGAGTACAGCCTGCACCCAGCAAGTCAGTCCCTTAGGGAAGTGAAGGCCTGAATTTCTGCCCCACCCAGCAAGCCTACTTCACTGTCCATGACCGCAGGGACCACAGTGACTTCTTGATCCCCTCAGGCTACCACTACAACTCAGTGCATTTTCTGGCCACAACTTCTCCTTGGATTGTGTTTGGATGATTTGTGGCTTCCAGTCTTCCACAGTCTTGTTCAGTTCTCGCACAAGTTGACTTCCCAGGATGACTCTTTTGTTTCAGATTTTGTCAACAGTCTATTTTTAACGGTTGTCTTTATGTATGGCTTTAGTAATACTCTTGTTACAGCTACATAAGACTCATAAAAATTAATTCTAAGGGAAAACACACTCACTCAAATGTGCTTTCTATCCTGAGGTCTATAAGGACATTCTCTAAGAAGACATGAAATTCAAAATTAAAAAAAGCATCAATAAATTGGTCTTTATGTTCCAAAATAAGAATGGTTATCATTATATGTCATCAATTTACTTCAATTTAGCTACCAAAAAAGCCACTCCAAACAAATAAAAAAATAGACATTTAATAACTTTATTTGCTCACAGTTTATGCCTGTGTAAGAGGAAATCATGTTCAAACTGACATTACCTAACATTTTAAGTAATCTAACCCTTTTGCTTATCTGTAGGTTAATTTCCCAGTTCAGCATACTGAGATCAACACAACTGGGTCAATTTCAATTCTCAAAGCTGAGTTGTGGGAAACACAGCTTGTGTAAAAAAAAAACTAAAAAAAAACAAAAAACAACAACAACAAAAAAAAACCAACAAAAACCCTAAAACAAAAAAAAAACCACACACACACAAAAAAACCACCCAACAACAGAAAAGTTTTTTTAGGTTGAGATTTAGTAATTGCTGACCTAGTCTCAATGTTTTTGTTTTTAAAGTTTATCTCCCCCAGGGGATAGTGCTTCCTGAATACTTAATGGAAAGAAAACAAAAATATTTATTTCTCTCCAAAACTAAAGAAAGTTTCCATTATTTTCATGGCTTGCACTGCTCAGTTGTGAGGAAGAGAGCAGCACCAGTGTTGGTGTGAGGCAGAAAAAGCAAAATCAGTTTAGTATGGTGTTTATTTCTGAAAGGTGTATCCAAGAATAAACTGTGTTTCCAACCTGAGCAAATGATTTCAAGTCCTCTCCCTCCTCCAGCATGATCTGTCTCATCACTCAGAGCATCCAAGGAATGAAAAGTCAGCACCATGCCAGCTCTGAAGCACAGACTGAATAAAGAGAAGAAAATTACAAAGAAGTTTGACCTGGTAATTATCCACACAGATTCAAATAACAAACACCTATTAAAACACTTTCTGAAGGCCTGGAGCTTTCAGAAGAAAATATAAAGGCATCTCTCCCTGGAAAACATTGCCTTTCATCTTTGCATTCTTTAGAAACCTAGGTCTTTTCAAGTTTTCTGGCTAAGATGTTACTTTGTGATGTATCATGTGTTATATCTAAATGCATCTGTCATGAAGCTTTGAGTTGACACATGTTCCTATTTATACCTGCTCACTCAAGCAGTATTCACTTCCACAAAGGATGGTTAATACAGCATCAACTTCCAGCACAGATATTCTAAGTGTAAATCTGGATAATATATAATAGCCACATTCAAAACAAAGCTTCCCAAGTGAATACAGGGCACAAAAATAAGTCAGAATGGGTCAAACTATGTATGAATGATTACATCTGCCATGTATATATATATGTATAAATATAACATAAATTCTCCAAATATAGATGAATTAATTAATTTCCAATGGAAAGTTCTTTTTTTCAGCACTCTGCCAGGTAATATGTTCAGAAATAATCATAAATGTCTTTAATCTCTCTGAGCATTTATAGGTAATAAATAAATATCTAATAAAGGACTCTTTTTCTTTTTCTTTTTTCTTTATTTAATAGGACTTAGACTAATATTACCATTCCATAAGAACTTTATAAAGCTCATTTACCATGTGGTAGGTATTGATGGAAGAAATTAACATTTATCCTCCTTTTTAGTGACAAAGTTGGTCTACACTTGCTTGGGAAGATACCAGAAGGCACAGAGAAGAGTCTGCAGAAGGAAACAGGTCAGGTGCCTTGTGGTATTGTCCAGACATCCATCTATGGCTGCTGGGGATTTAGATACCTCCAGGCTAATGTTTGACTCTGAAAGAACATTGACAGGCTGAAAAATGAGACCAGTCACGTATGCCAAGAGATGACAGCACAGATTTGGTGAAGCACAAGGCTTTACAGACAACCCCCTTTAAAACCTATCTGCCCTTGTACCTTGCTTTGTTCTATGTTATGAGATCTTACATAGCCATAGGTTATCAGAAGCATACAAGATGCTATTTTATTCTGCCCAGGTGGAAGCTAAGGAAGACAGCTCTGGCTGACAAAAACAAAACAAGATGTAACCCAAGAAAGTAGTGTGAGATCCAGTTTCTAGGAGAAAACCTCACATAATTATATTACATATCATTACTAAACAGGTATGTGCTCATGTTAATAAAAGTTAATAAAAGCTAAATGAATTGTTAAATATATTTTACATGTCTGAATCAAATAGTTTTAAAAAAAAAAAAAGTAATATACATGTCTAAAAACATGTCAAGTAACCTACGAGAAAGATTAAACAACTAAACCACTCTGATACCAAAAGGACAACCGAAAAAATAATAATAATCAAAGAAGAAAAGGCTGAATTTAGGAGATCAACTGTATTTTCTATGAAAACAACTAGACCCAAAACTCAAGTAACCGAGTTTTCAAAGCAGATCATTTTTAAAGGAGAAAATTAGATGAAATAAATCAATTCTGATGCACAAGTTCAAAGACTAATGTCTTTAAACAGACTTCTATTGTATTTAACACTTTACAACAGAAATAAGAAGAAGATATTCCCAGAACAGAGAAAATCCATTAATACATATTTAGTTCTATTTTTTTTTTTTTTTGGCTCTCTCTTTTCTGTGAACTCTTTAATGCTAAAACATTTATCAATTTCCAAAAGTTATATGTGGAAGTTTCTTTGATTTTTTTGAATCCATTTAGCTTTTAGAAAGCACTGAGAACTGGCACTGCTGAAGACCACATAATTCTGATGTTCCTTACAACAGGGGAGGGGGCAGAGAGTAAAGACAGTACTGCTTCTCTTTTTCACACATGGGTTCAAAGGGATCTGCTTCAGGGTGTTATAAATGCAATAGTGGTTTGTGATTTCAGGGAAGCTTGGTACCAAGGCTGGCAGTTGGTTTGTTTTGAGAACAAAAGGTAAACGTTCAGACTGTTTTGACTTTAATGAGGAGCCCTATATGAATCTTCCCAGAGCTATGGAATGTTTCACAGTATCACAGTATCTCCAAGGTTGGAAGAGACCTCAAAGATCATAGAGTCCAACCTGTCACCACAGACCTCATGACTAAACCATGGCACCAAGTGCCACGTCCAATCCCCTCTTGAACAGCCCATTCCAATGATGAATGACTCTCTCAGTGAAGAACTTTCTCCTCACCTCCAGCCTAAACTTCCCCTGGTGCAGCTTGAAACTGTGTCCCCCTGTTCTGGTGCTGGTTGCTAGAGAGAAGAGACCAGCCCCTTCCTGGCTACAACCACCTTTCAGGTAGTTGTAGAAAGCAATGAGGTCTCCCCTGAGCCTCCTCTTCTCCAGGCTAAACAATCCCAGCTCCCTCAGCCTCTCCTCACAGGGCTTGTGCTCAAGGCCTCTCACCAGCCTTATTGCCCTTCTCTGGACACATTCAAATGTCTCGATGTCCTTCCTAAACTGAGGGGCCCAGAACTGGTGTGGCCTAACCAATACAGAGTACAGGGGCACAATGACTTCCCTGCTCCTGCTGGCCTATTGCAGGCCAGGATATCTTAGATAAGGAAGACCCGGACACAGCTGTGCCTGTACTTGTGTGAGAAGATGTGGTTCTTCAAAGGATACAGGAGAAAGACCTCCCCTGCTTCATCTGCAACCCCTGCCACAAAGATGCATGCTCAAGAAGCCCAAGAAGTTGCTAGAACTTATTATCATATCCCTGCCTTCTATTAAGCATAAGTATGCATATGTAGATGATGTAGGGGGGGAAGTCTCTGCAGCCCAGTGCGTCACTTTCCTTTTTTTTTGTCTCTGCTGCTTGCTTGCTTCTATCTTTTTTTAATAAAACAACTCTCACAACAAACATAGAAATTTTCTTGTGCAGCCTGTTTATAACAAGGGTAAAAAAAATACAACCAAAAAAGTACTATTTCCCATGGGACTACACGATTATTTTTTTTAAATATCTCTTCAGAAACTATCAATAAAAATAAAAATCAGTGGTTACTGCAACTCTTGGTGTTGTGAAAGAAGCCAACTGCCTCATTTATAAGGTCAAATCATTGTACCATTTCTCATGGCTTAACAGACAGCTTTGACTCTGTATATATTTTTAAAATAGCAATGTAGAGCATAGTGGAATTAATGATATAAGAGAGGAAAAATTTGTCACTGCGTTACACCTCAAAGATCTCTATAGAAGTTATACATATTTAAACATAAAAGGCTCCTGAAATAAATATTTTACCAAACCTGTTGGGAAGTTGATTTATTTTTCTCAGCTTTTATGCTTAGCAAAATAAGTAGGAATCTGTCACGCTGCTACAAACCCAGTTTTTAAGCTAGGGATAGTATAAACATTGCTAAAAACATTTCTCTACTGTCACTATTTTGGAGGCAATTTCAAAAATGCACAATGTTGTTATAGCTCTGTCCTACTGAAACCAAAGCAAATCATCTTGTGAAGAAGATAGGAGGCCTCATGGGATATTTTTCAGTTGCTGTGGGCAAAAAGTATGTTTGGCATTCACAAGGAATTGTTTAAAACAGGGAAGAAGGAGGAGAACTCAGGCAACACAACGCAGTTGTGTGTGGCAGGGGAAAGCAGGGCTGCCTGAAAACCTAGTGCAATGGTGGCAGCCCTGAAGCTACCTCTGTTAGACATCATGTTGAGGACAATTAAAAGGATGTGAGAGACACTCATTGCTACCTCATTGTCCAAAGAAATTCCTTCCTGAGCTGATAGGCATAGTCACAGGTGTATTTTGAGGACAATTTCACAGTATATTCTTGAATAGATGAGGCCATCCATACACATCCTCAGTACTGAGGATTGGGGAAAACAGCTGAGGAATCATTTTGGCCAAAAGAAAAGGTGCTTGCAAAACTCAGCTCAGAACTTTATTAATTATTCATATATATTCTTCTCAACTAATAAGGCAAAGGAGGAAATCTACACATATTCACATTACTTTACCAAAAAAAAAAAAAAAAAAAAAAAGAATAAATAAATAAAATATGTGGAAGATGGAGGGAGAGAGTTAAACATTTTTATTTAAAAATTAAAACACAGGAAGATGGGATGAAATTCTAGAAAGTACATTTCAATAGAATAGGAAAGGCTTAGGAAAGTCAATGTCATCCTTGACAGGCTGAAGTGGTCTGCTGCCCCAGTGTAATTCTCTTTAATGGGCATGCTGATGGGTGCTTGCCTTCTGTGGTAGGTTGAGAGAGGGCTTAGCTCTCCCTCCTCCACAGAGTAAGAAACCACAGCTAACTCAGTCGAAGAGCAAAAGCTATATATTTACAAGCATATATGGAAAGCAGGTTATATATAACACAATATATACAGGTATTTACAATATATACACAGAAATACACAGCAAAGACAAATAACACAACAAAAATCCCTCCCTCAGGGAGGGATCCCCTCTTTGGAACCCCCTCTCTCCCCCCCTTACCTCCCTTTTTCCCCAAAAAGGGGTTAGAGAGAGAGAAAGGCAAGTTACTAAGGAAAAGAGTTGTTAGCAAGCTTCAAAAGCCCATGCAGGATTAGTGTTTGCTTATCTGAAGGCCAAGTCCAGCAGTTCGCAGAAGAAGCAGGCAGGGAGAACAGGCTGAAACACCAAACTCCCCCAACTCCCAAACCGAACAGAACTGAGGAAAAAAAAAATTTTCCAACCGCTTCACAATCTAAAACTGAATTTTTGTTTATCAACCAATGAAATTCGTTTAGAATATCAGAATGTTTTGGTTCTAGTACCAAAAACATTAGCCAGTGTGTTCCAGCAGTGTTTGTTCTTAAAGGCACAGCCTCAAACGACCACAGTCCACCCCTTTCTAAACAATTTCATTGGCTGTTCGTACTGTCCATCCAATCCAGAACAATATTTACAGTTCGTAAGTTAAGTTCATCGTCCATTCCGGCTATACTCAGATGTAGATGATTCAGAAGTCCAAGAAAATCCAAAATCAAGAAAATGGAAAACAGTTTGTCTCTCCGCAGACGAAGCGAAGAAAAAGGGAAACAGGGACTCAGGGACTCTCAGTTGACTCAGGGCTCTCAGGGTTCTCAGGGTTCGTGCACCGTAGATTCCTCAGGGACTCTTTCCTTTGGACGCGCTGTAGCTGTACAACATTCTGAAATTAAACTCTCTCAGCTAAAGTTAAATCTCTTTGTGGAATACACTGAATTTCACCATTCTCTTGCATTACCCAATAAGTGTGACCCGGACCTTCTGCTGAAACCACCCCTCGGACAGGTTTAGCCTCTCCTGAGGGCAAAAATACCCAAACAGTTTTACCTAACAGATTCTTTTCCCTAACAACAGGAACTCTATCACCTTCTACTTTCTGTAGCAGATCAGAATGTGCAGGTCCAGCTCGGTTCACTGAACCTCTACTGTTCACCAGCCAGGTTGCTTGTGCTAAATGTTTCTCCCAGTTTTTCAAAGATCCACCTCCCATGGCTTTGAGAGTGGTCTTCAACAAACCGTTGTAGCGTTCAATCTTCCCTGCAGCTGGTGCATAGTAAGGAATATGGAAAATCCACTCAATACCGTGCTCTTTTGCCCAGCTCTTTACAAGGTTGTTCTTGAAGTGAGTTCCGTTGTCTGACTCAATCCTCTCTGGAGTTCCGTGTCTCCACAGGATCTGTCTCTCCAGACCGAGAATGGTGTTGCGTGCAGTTGCATGTGGGACTGCGTAAGTTTCCAGCCATCCAGTGTTTGCCTCTACCATAGTAAGCACGTACTGCTTACCAGAACGAGAACGTGGTAGAGTGATGTAGTCAATCTGCCAAGCTTCACCATACCTGTATTTGGACCATCTGTCACCATACCACAAGGGCTTAATTCTCTTTGCCTGCTTAATAGCAGCACAAATGTCACAGTCATGGATGACTTGTGTGATGGCATCCATGGAAATGTCTATGGATCTGTCACGAGCCCATTGGTATGTTGCATCTCTGCCTTGATGTCCTGACGAATCGTGAGCCCACCGAGCTAAGAATATCTCACCTCGGTGTTTCCAGTCGAGATCAAGTTCAGAGTCCTTATCTACTTGAGAAACTCTTGCAGCTAGATCTGCCTGATGGTTGTGCTGCTGTTCCTCAGTAGCTTTGCTCTTAGGAATGTGAGCATCAATGTGTCTCACTTTCACTGGAATTCTCTCGATTCGATCAGCAATGTCTTGCCACAGGTCGGCTGCCCAGATGGGTTTTCCTTTCCTCTGCCAACCATTCTTTTTCCAGTTCTTTAGCCAACCCCATAGAGCATTGGCTACCATCCATGAGTCGGTGTAGAGATAAAGCTTTGGCCATCTCTCACGTTCAGCTACGTCGAGAGCTAGCTGGACAGCTTTTACCTCTGCAAACTGACTGGATTCTCCTTCTCCATCCTTCGCCTCTGCAACTCGGCGTGTTGGACTCCACACGGCAGACTTCCACCTTCGCTTGTTCCCGACGAGACGACAGGAACCGTCTGTGAACAAAGCATATTTCTTTTCATCATCAGAAAGGTCATTGTAAGGAGGAGCTTCCTCAGCACGAGTTACTCTCTCCTCTGGAGGTTTAGCACAGTTGGTATCTTCAGGCCAACTTGAGATCACCTCCACCAGACCAGGTCTTTCAAGATTTCCCATTCGAGCTCTCTGTGTTATCAGGGCCATCCACTTAGACCAGGTGGAATCTGTGGCATGATGTGGTGTGGAACCTTTGCCTTTGAACATCCAATTCAAAACTGGCAATCTGGGAGCTAAGAGAAGTTGTGACTCAGTTCCAATTACTTCAGAAGCTGCTTTCACTCCTTCATAGGCAGCTAGAATCTCTTTCTCTGTTGGAGTGTAATTAGCCTCTGAACCTCTGTAACCTCGACTCCAGAAACCAAGAGGTCGTCCACGTGTCTCACCTGGAGCTTTTTGCCACAAGCACCAGGTTGGACCATTGTCACCTGCAGCCGTGTACAAAATGTTCTTAATGTCTGGACCATCTCGCACAGGTCCCAGACCCACTGCTTGGACTACTTCTTGCTTTATCTGGTCAAAGGCTGCTTGTTGTTCAGGTCCCCAGTGGAAACTGTTCCTCTTTCGAGTCACATCATACAGAGGTTTCACAATCTGACTGTATCCAGGAATGTGCAGTAGCTCAGTTGGCAGTGCTTTGAACTATGAGTGCTGAGGTCATGGGTTCGAATCCTGCAGTGTGCTAGATGTAACATTTCTGTACTTTTTAACATAAAAGAATTCCAGGCACTGATCATACAGAAGCCGAATCTTGTACTTAAACCACAAATATAATTTTTGCATTATATATTTACCTATCTTATCGATAATCATACCCAGGCAATACTTGTAGATCAATACACCAAAGACCGAGAAGAACAGACGCTCAAAAAGCCAAAACACCTTCATGTTTGCTCATTCGACTCAAGCAAGCAATAAATCAAACTAATTTGTCACCAAGCCCCACGTTGGGCGCCAATAAATGTGGTAGGTTGAGAGAGGGCTTAGCTCTCCCTCCTCCACAGAGTAAGAAACCACAGCTAACTCAGTCGAAGAGCAAAAGCTATATATTTACAAGCATATATGGAAAGCAGGTTATATATAACACAATATATACAGGTATTTACAATATATACACAGAAATACACAGCAAAGACAAATAACACAACAAAAATCCCTCCCTCAGGGAGGGATCCCCTCTTTGGAACCCCCTCTCTCCCCCCCTTACCTCCCTTTTTCCCCAAAAAGGGGTTAGAGAGAGAGAAAGGCAAGTTACTAAGGAAAAGAGTTGTTAGCAAGCTTCAAAAGCCCATGCAGGATTAGTGTTTGCTTATCTGAAGGCCAAGTCCAGCAGTTCGCAGAAGAAGCAGGCAGGGAGAACAGGCTGAAACACCAAACTCCCCCAACTCCCAAACCGAACAGAACTGAGGAAAAAAAAAATTTTCCAACCGCTTCACAATCTAAAGCTGAATTTTTGTTTATCAACCAATGAAATTCGTTTAGAATATCAGAATGTTTTGGTTCTAGTACCAAAAACATTAGCCAGTGTGTTCCAGCAGTGTTTGTTCTTAAAGGCACAGCCTCAAACGACCACACCTTCTAATTCGTTGTGGTTCTAATCCCATCGGAACAGTCACTATCTTCTTGTGCAAATGTTCAGAGGATATTAGGACCTCAGTTCTGGAAAAGGTCCTGTCCCCAAAGTGTTTTGTTAAGCTACATTAGAGAACAAAGGATTTAGATTTGTGGTTTTTGGTTGTTTTGTTTTTGTTTTTTTAATTCATAGATTCATAGAACAGTTTGGTTTGAAAGGGACCTTAAAAATCATTCAGATCCAGCCCCCTGCCATGGGCACAGACACCTCCTACTTGACCAGGTTTGCTGAAGGCCTCATCCAGCCTGGCCCTGAACACCTCCAGGGAGAGGGTATGCACAGCCTCCCTGGGCAGCCTGTTCCAATGTCTCACCACCCTCACTGTCTAGAATTTCTTTCTAATCTCCAGTCTAGATCTACCATCTTCAAGCTTCAATACATTCCCTTTAGTCCCATCACTACAAGCCCATGTAGAAAGTCCCTTCCCAGATTTTTTGTAGGCCCCCTTCAAGTACTGGAAGGCCACCAGAAGGTCTCCCTGGAGCCTCCTCTCCAGGCTAAACAGACCCAACTGTTGCAGCCTGTTCCAATAGGGAAGATGCTCCAGGTCTCTGATCATCTTTGTGACTTCCTCTGGACACACTCCAGCAGTTCAATGCCCTTCTTATGCTGGGAACATAAGAACCGGACATAACGTTCCTGGTGAGGTCTCACAACACCACAGCAGAGAAAGAGAATCACCTCCCTTGTCCTTCTGGTGACACTTCTTTTGATGAAGCCCAGCACATGGTTGCCTTCCAAGCTGCAGCAACCATTGACAGCTCATGCTGAGTTTTTCATCAACTCCTCAAGTCCCTCTCCTCAAGAGTGCTCTCAAGCCACTCCCTACCCAGCCTGACCCAGGTGCAGGACCTTGCACTTGGCCTTGTTGAACTTTATGAGGCTGTCCTAAGCCCACCTCTCCAGCCTGCCCAAGTCCCTGTGGACAGATCCTTTCCCTCCAGTGTGTCACCTGGACCACACAGTTTTGTGTGATCTGCAAACTTGATGAGGGTGCCTCAATCCCACTGTCCATGTGGCTGAGAAAGATGTTAAACAGTACTGGTTCCAGTTCTAACCTATGAGGGAAGCCACCTTTTTTTGGTGGGAGGTGGTTCAGAGTATAATTTGTTCCTTTGGCCCCTAGTAAGGACTTTTGGCTGGACCTCAAGAACAAAAGGAGTGTCTATGGCCCTTGGAAGAGGGGACAGGACTCTCATGAGGACTATAAAGATTTAGTGAAACTATGCAGGGAGAAAATTAGGAGAGCCAAAGCATGACTAGAGCTAAACCTAGGTACAGCCAGGATAATAAAAATGTTTCTATAAATTCCTTAATGACAAAAGGAGGACTGGGAGAAATCTCCATCCTTTGTTGGATGAAGAGGGAAACACAGTGACTGAGGATGAGGACGAGGACGAGGTGCTCAATGCCTACTCTGCCTCGGTCTTGTGGATCCAGCAGTTCCCTGAACACCCAGCTTCATGAACCAGGAGCCAGGGAGGAGAATCAGAATGAGGTCATCACAATAAATGAGGAAGTGGTGTTACGGTGTGCTCCAAACCCCCCTGCCCCCATCTCCATCAGTAGGTGGTTTGAATGGGGAAAGATAAAGGCACGAAATTGCCTTCCAAGGTGCAGAATTGCTTTCCCCTTTGCCTGGGGACAGATAATTAGCACCCAGGGTAGAGGTTCCTTCCCTATGGGGGAAGTCCACTGGCTTTGGGAGCTATGTTTAGAAGGGTGCTTTGTGCCCATTATACATTGGCCTTGGACACGTTGTCTAGAAACACCTTAAACACAGTGGCCAGAAAGTGATCGGGGCTCTCGCCATCATCTTGCTCCTGCCCTCACACTCGCTCTCTTGCTCTGGCTCTCACCTTCATCTTCCTCTCTCCACTCAGACCTGACTTCTCCCCAGACCCTGCTTGCTGTGGAGCGATCCTGCCTGCCATGAAACCCGCGGTTTTCTTGCAGTGCTGCTGCTCACAAGTTTCCCCTCGTGGCAGCCGTGTCTATGGACACTTTGATTCTGGCGGGTCCTTTACCTTTGGATTGTGCTGCATTATCCATAAATTGGATTATAAAACCTGCAGTTCCTGGAGCCTGCCACCGACAAGAGACCCAGGGACTGTCGCCAAATTCCTTCTCCGTCCTCATAAGTACAACCTGGCGTTCTCATGAACTTTCCCTAAGGTCCTGGCTTGCCCCTGATTATAAGTGGGGCGAAGATATTTTGTAGCTTAGCCTTTTCCATTTTCTGAATTCTCTAAATTGTATTAAAGTTGCCCATAAGTATCCTGGTAGAATTCGTGACTGAATAGAAGCTGTAAATAATCTAATCAGTTTTATACCTAATTTGGGGGCAGGGTTTTTGGGAAAAATAAAGATCACTATATTTTTATAATTCCTGCCTTGTTAATTCAGCCCCTATCAAATCAGTGCTCAGTGAGCTGCTGTGCTGCTTAGACGCACACAAGTCTATGGGGTGGGATGGGCTACATCCAGGGGTGCTCAGGGAGTTGGCAGATCTGCTCACCAAGCCACTTTCCATTATTTACCTGAAGTCCTGACTAACTGGGGAGGTGCCAGTGGACTGGAGGGTAGCAAATATAATGCCCATCTACAAGAAGGGAAGAAAGGAGGATCTGGGAAACCACAGACCTGTCAGTCTGACTTCAGCACCAGGGAAGGTCATGGATCAGGTCATCTCAAGCACTATTACACAACATACAGAGAACAACCAGGTGATCAGGCCCACTCAGCATGGGTTTATGAAGGGCAGGTCCTGCCTGACCAACCTGATCTCCCTCTATGAAAGGGTGATCTGACTGTTGGATGAGGGAAAGGCTGTGGATATTGTCTACCTAGACTTTCAAAAAGCCTTTCACACTGTTCGCCACAGAATTCTTGCAGACAAAGTGGCTGCTCATGGCTTGGCTGAGCACAGACTCTGCTGGATAAAGCACTGTCTGGGTAAACAGGCCCAAAGAGTGGTGGTCAATGGAGTTAAATCCAGCTGGTGGCCGGTCACAAGTGGTGTTCCTCAAGGCTCCCTGTTGGTACCAGTTCTGTTTAACATCTTTATTGATGACCTTGATGAAGACAGAGTGTGTCATCAGTAAGTTTGCAAATGGCAGCAAGTTAGGTGGAAGTGTTGATCTGCACAAGGGTAGGAAGGCTTTACAGAGGGACTTGGATAGAATGGATTGATGGCCAACATTAATGGGATGAGCTTCAACATGGCCAAATGCCAGGGCCTGCACTCAGGTCACAACAACCCCAAGCAATGCTATAGGCTTGGAGAAGTGTGGCTGGAAAGCAGTCTGGCAGAAAGAGACCTGGGGGTTCCAATGAACTGGCAACTGATAATGAGCAAGCAGTGTGCTCAGGTGGCCAAGAAAGCCAATGGCATCCTGGCTTGGATTAGAAATGCTGTGTCCAGCCAGAGTAGGGAAGTGATTGTCCTGTTGTACTCATCTCTGTTGAGGCCACACCTTGAATATTGTGTCCAATTTTGGGCACCTCTACACAAGAGAGATGTGGAGGTGATGCAGCTGGGGGGGGGGGGGGGGGGGGGGGGGCGGGGGATGGGGCAAGGAAGCTGTGAAGGGCCTGGAGAATAAATCTTATGAAGAGCAACGGAGGAGCCTGGGGCTGTTTAGTTTGAAAAACAGGAGGCTGAGGGAAGACCTCATTCCTGTCTGTAACTACCTGAGAGGACATTGTAGAGAGGCTGGTGTTGGTCTCTTCTCACATGTAACTAGTGATAGAACAAGAGGGCACAGCCTTAAGTGGGGACTTAGTAGGTTTAGACTGGACATTAGGAAACACTTTTTCATGGAAAGAGTGTTTAGGCATTGGAATGTGCTGCCCAGGGAGGTGGTTGAGTCACCAAGCCTGGATGTGTTTGTTTAAGGGTCACTTGGGTGTGGTGCCTGGGGCCATGGTTTAGGGTTGAAGCTTGCAGAGTACAGTTCTCAGTTTGACTTGTTAACCCTGAGGGTCTTTTATAATCTGAATGTTTCTGTGATTCTGTGATTATGTATCTGATGGCTAGTTGTGTCAGTTTAATTAATGAAATAATTTTTTTTAAAAGCACATAATTTCACTTACTAACTAGCTTTGCTTCCTTCTCTCTGTTAATGCTGGTCTGTCTCATTTAAAACTATATTCTTATCCTGGATGGTTGGACTAGATGATCCTTAAAGTCCCTTCCAACCTGAAATTCTACGAATTTGATGATAATATCAATCACGGGGTTCACTGAACTCAACTGAAGTATATTTCAGTTCAGTTCTTAAGACAGCAACATCCTCTGCAGGCTTTGCAGGATAAATATAAAGTTGTTCTTAATCCCATTGCTTGCTATACATCCAAAACTTCTGTTTGTTTCATTTCCAAATTGTATATTAAAGTTATTTCAGTAAAAGTATATGTTTCTTTTTATTCTGCTTAGGTGTTTTTCCATCTGGCATGATCCAGAAGAGGGCCACAGTAAAAGCAGAGAGTCTGTGTAAAAGGTTAGTAATGCAGAAAAATCACTTCTTAAGAAGTGAAATTCAAGAGTTGGAAAGAGCCCAGAGAAACCTGTAGCCTCAAAAAAAAAATATATCAGAGACTCACAGAATATTAGAGGTTGGAAGGGATTCCTGAAGAATGTGAAGTCCAACTTCCCTTGCAAAGCAGAATCACCTAGGGCAGGTCACACAGGAATGCATCCAGGCAGGGTTTGAAAGTCTCTAGAGAAGGAGACTCCATAACCTCTCTGGACAGCCTACTCCAGTCCTCCATCACCCTCACCATAAAGATGTGTCTGCTCATGTTGTGGTGGAACCTCCTGTGTTCTAGTTTGTACCCATTGTTCCTTGTCCTATCACTGGGCACCACCAAAAAGAGCCTGGCACCTTCATCTTGACAACCACCCCTGAGATATTTATAGACATTGATAAGATGCCCTCTCAGCCTTCTATCCTCCAGACCAAATGGCCCCAGATCTCTCAGTCTCTCATCACAGAAGAGATGTTCCAGTCCCACAATCATTCTTGTATCTCTTTGTTGGACTCTCTCCATCAGATCCCTGTCTGTCTTGAATTCAGGAGACCAAAACTATATTCCAGGTATGGTCTCACCAGGGCAGAGAGGAGGGGGAAGGAGAACCTCCCTAGACTTGCTGGAACAGATAGCCCATAATAATAAACATGTCTTTGAAAGTAACTGAAATTGATGTGGTTTACCAATGTAAGACTGCTAAGAAATGAGATTCAAATAACTAGAAGTCATGCTAACAGTGGTGCAAATTGTCCTTACACAAGAATTTTAAAAAGTAAGAACCAGAGAGTCTTAATTTTACTCCCCTTCAGCCCCATGGACCTGCCCTTTCAATAATTGAAAATATCATAAAGGTAGAGAAGCTCATCACAAGCCAGCACTGAGCCCATGAAGCCCAGAAGGCAAAACATATCCCAGACTGTATCAAGTGGAGTGTAACCAGCAAGGCAAGAGAGGGGATTCTGCCCCTTTGCAGAACTCTGGTGGGACCACATCTCAAATACTGAGACCAGTTCTGGTGTCCTCATCATAAGGTCACAGAGCTGCTGGAGTGAATCCAGAGGAGGGCCACAGAGAAGATCTGAGGGATGGAACACCTCTGCTGTGAGGACAGGCTGAGGGACCTGGTGTTGTTCAGCCTGGAGAAGATTCAAAGAGGACCTCAGAGATGCCTTCCAGTACCTGAAGAGATCCTACAGGAAGGCTGACAAGGGACTTTTCATAAGGGTGTCTAGCAATAGGACAAGGGGAAATGGTTTTAAGCTGAGAGAGAGTAGGTTTAGGCTGTTCTTCAGTACAAGGTAAGGGTATGAGAAGGGTAAGGATATGAGAAAAAGTTTTGATCATCATGTAAAGCAGTGGAGTTTCTATGTCAGAGCTAAACAAGCAGAAATGTAAAAGAAGAGACAAAGCTGAGGGGAATTTACTGAGTATACAAACACATCTCCGTCAGCTTGTGGCCATCCTTAATATGTTTGCCTTAGTAAATGTAGACAAAGTACAACATTTCTTTAGGATAATAATTTATGTCAAGATTATATCTAAGTACTTATTCCAGGCTCTTGAACTGGTAACAGCCCTGGAAGTGAGAGCCCATTGCCACATCCAAAAGCCATGAGTTGCAAATCTTAAAGGAAGGCATTAGAGATGCCTGAGTGTTAGTACAATGACAGTACACATTTAACCAGATTTCCACTCACAAGGAACAGAAAAATATGAGGTTGTTAATTCTTTCTGTGACAAATTGTAATATAAGTTATGCTTAGCCATTTTAAAATAAGATAGGCTGAAGCAACAGCCCAAAGGAGTAACATGTTTTGCACCATTGGTTGTGACATACCCGTGTTAGCTTAAAATGATCACAAATTTGGTCTTATTGGTTAGTAGATAAAGAGAGGTTCTCCTGCCCCTCTACTCTGCCCTGGTGAGGCTGCATCTGCAATATTGTGTCCAGTTCTGGGCCTCTCAGTTCAAGAAGGTCCATAAGGAAGTGCTTGAAAGAGGCCAGCACAGAGCCACAGAAATGATGAAGGCAGTGGAACATCTTCCTTACAAGGAGAGACTGAGGGAGCTGGGGTTCTTGAGCTTGGAGAGGAAGAGTCTGAGATGTGACCTTATTCACATTGATAAAGGTGTGCAGGGTGAGTCCCAAGAGGATGGAGCCAGGCTCTGCTGGGTGATGCCCAATGACAGCACAAGGCACAACAGTGGACATTGAGGCATAGAAAATTCCATGGAAACATGAAAAAAAGTTTTCACTGTGAGGGTGATGGAGCACTGGAACAGGCTGCCCAGGGAAGTTGTGGAGTCTCTTTCTCTGGAGATATTCAAAACCTGCCTGGATGTATTCCTGTGTGATCTGCTGTAGGTGATCCTGCTCTGGCAGAGGGGTTGGACTGGATGAGCTTTCAAGGTCCCTTTCAGCCCTTATCATTCTATGATTCTGTGTTTCTGTGATTTATGATGGCTGGAAGAACCCTAACAAATAGTTTGCACAGAAATACACAAGGGTTTTTCTCATCTTTACATCTTTCAGTTGGAAATGGAATACAAATCTGAGACACACATGGTATTTGTAAATACACTCCCAAATATTTAGCAAAATCATGGTGAATATCCAGAACATCTGTTTAACAGCTGTATATATCAAAATTAAGTTTTAATTTATCAGTTTCAGAAAAAAAAAAATTAATTGTCAACCATACTAGTGATAAAGTCTCAAGGAAAATAATTAAAACATCTGTAAACAATCACTAAATGTATTTTTTTCATATTTTGAGAGTTCTTAATATAGAATTATAGAATCATTTAGGTTGGAAAAGACCTCTAGGATCATTGAGTCCAACCATTAACCCAACAATATCAAGTCTGCTGGTAAACCATGTCCCTCAGCACCATATCCACACGTCTTTCAAATACCTCCAAGGATAATGATTCCTTCCCTGGGTAGCCTGTGTATGAGTTGTTTTAAAACAATCAAAAGGTTTTTGTCAAAGAATAAAAGACAAATTTCATCCTTGAAATGATAAAGAATTTAGATAAGATATGCAAAAAACCCACATTTACTTTACAGATGTAAAATTTGAACATCTGAGACAGGAATATGTGCATCTTTGGTTCATAAACTCAAGCACTGACAAAGAGAATGAATTTGGTATGAAGCATACATTTGATAACTCTGATAATATTTGATACTCTGACTGTGATAAGAAAAAATTTTAAGAGGAAATGAACTTTCATAAAGGTCTAAATTAAAATACCATAGTAAAAATGTAAACTTAAACCAGGATAATTATGGGGAGTCAAGAAGGAAGGATGCTACATATACACTGTGCAATAACAGGAGTATCTATTTAATTAAATAAAAGACATATATTATGAATTTGCAGATTGTACAAGACTGCCAAATGTTACTAGCATCTCTCAAAATGATTTTACAGTTAAAAATTATCTTGACAAACTGGAAGCAGAGGCATAGTCTGAAGAAGTGTGCTATTTTCAATACCAGCAAGTCCAAGATGTTATACCCAGGCAGAGGGGGGAAAAAAACCCACAGCTGTGTAACCTGAGAAGCAATCAGTAGACAAAATCAATAGCAGGAAAGGATTAGACTTTTTATGACTCATAATCTTAAAATAACAATGTTTTTCATTTGAAAAGAAGGAGGTGCTGACCTAGGGTTTGTGAACAGTATGAAAACATTGTAGCTTCTGAAATAAACCTTTTCTCTGTTCTTCCAGGCAAGACTTTAGGTCTATAATGATGCATTTTTAGAGGAAATTAGCTATTTACATAAAGCTCAGATATCACGAGTGAAAATAGCAAAGGTGTAGAAAATATGTCCTGTGAAGAAATATATAATGAATAAGAACTGGTCCATTTAAAAAGAAGGAAAGGCAATGGGCACATGAAAACTGTTTTCAAATTCATGAGCCATTTCTATGAGGCAAAAGGAACACTCTTCTCCAAGTAAATAGGATAAGAAGTCACAGGCTTGTACTGCAGGCAGGGTACATTAACCATGGTAAACATCAGAATAAATTAGGAGGCTGCAAAGATCTCAAAGAAAGTTTAGACAAGCCTGTACCAGAAATTACAAGGTCAGCTGACTCTCTCAGGAGACCTGTGCTGCCTGGGGTTCCCCCCAGCCCTATGACCCACTTACAAGACATGGTGGGCGGGGGGGGACAAGAAGAAAAGAAAAAAGAATATGATTGATTATGACTTTAACTTTCATGTGGCAGCTTCACCAGAAGACTCTATAGCTAATGATCACATCAAACTTCTCTTAATCACAGTTTATCTAATAATGTGCCACATTAAACAGTCTGCAGTGAAGTGCAGGTTACATCATGTTACTTTCCACGATCCCATGGAAACCATAAACCAATGGCTGAGTTGAAAATGGCCTATATAAGGGCACAAACTCAAAACTTCAGTCTATAATTAGTATTATGAAATTCCAGGAACACATCAGCGAAACATGGGTCACCATCTGCTGACATTTTGGCAAAAAAAGGGGAAGAGAGGAAACTGAATGCTTGCCTAATTAGAAACTGATGTCAGAATCACCAACTTCTGCAGCTAAATGCAGGGATAGGAGAGGTAACAAGAAAGCCCATACTACAGAGTTCAGAGAAACTGATATTCACATTCAGAGTGGGAAACAAGGTTTTTAAGCATGCAGCGCTTCCATAAAAATACTTCTTCCATAATCCCTGGAAACCTTGATTTCAGACTTGATTCAAGTCTGTTTGAGCAGGGAAAATTTGCAAAGAAGTCCTATAAAAGAATATTTCTGACATAAATATTTTTAAGTTAAAATATAATTGTAAAAGGACAAGAAAAAGTATATGGAACAAATAACCCATAGGCTTTGTACAGAGATCTCTTTACTAAAGGACTTTATTAGTAAGGTATATTATGTTTATTAAAAAAATATATTATGAAAATTGAAATCTTCCCCAACAACCATCATAATCTTTCCCATAATTGACCAAGAATGTCAAAAAAGATAGACAAAAAACACATGAAACCTTACAGCCTCCATGACCTGAGTGTTCCTGTCTGTGATTAACAAGGATGGTAAGCAGTTCTGCTTACATCCAGAACATCAACTGTAAGATCACAGAACATCTCCAGGTGGACAACATCACAACATCATTGGCATTCGCTCATCACCATTCTATCCAGATTGCCCAAATACGAGCTAAACACTCAGAGCTGACTGTGCTCCTGCTCTTCCACAGAAAGTTCCAACTCCTTGTTTGTGATTGGTCTTGTTCAACACTGTCCTATAGGTTAGGTTGGGTGTAAAGTTGACTTTATCTAAACTACATCCTGAAAAAAATGTGGCTTGTGTTAGAAATAACCCTTTTAATGAAGCTTTGAAATGCTTAATGAAATGCCATCCAAATCTATACTCTTTAATATTTAATAAATGTATTAAATGCTGCATTTACATATCAGAGGACTCCGCAAGAGTGCCTTAACGCAGAAGACGAATTCAGAAGGTTTGTGTCCCACATTATGCACTGAAGTTCCTACAGATTCAGTAATTTTTCAGTGAAAAGGAAAATCTGAAGTCTTTTAGAATTAGCAATTAAACCATTTTCCTTGTTAAACAAGCTTGACTGATGATAAATACAAAGATTATAGATGAAACTCAAAACTGGAAGTTAATCGCCCAAAACAACAAACCACTGAAACACAACAGGTATAACAAACATCTAAATTTCAAGAGCTTAAAACTTTGTTATTTTATCGAAACAGTGGAAACCTTCACAAGAAAGAGAGGCACAATCAAAATTTTGTTAATTTTTAGAAAACTTGCATCCAAGTCCCTTCTACAGAACTTCAAATAAACGTGTTTTTAGCACATTCAGATTGGGCTGGTCACAACTTTTTGATAGGTGTGAAAATATAAATAAGTTGGTAAAATAGTCTTTTGAAAAGGCAAAAAGCAAACATCACAGTCCTAAAGCAGTTACTATATGAGAGAACTCAGTTATGATATTTCTGCTTTATATGTAGCACTGCAAATGTTCTATATTTGAGAATATTTGTACTACTTCATATGTTTAATGAATAATTAATGAATAAATTAGGTGTTCAAGAGGACATGGCACTTGGTGCCATGGTCTAGTCATGAGGTCTGTGGAGACAGGTTGGACTCGATGATCCTCAAGGTCTCTTCCAACCTTAGTTATACTGTGATAATGTGATACTGTGAATAAGTATCATGGAAATGGAATTACCAGCTCTATGACACTCACAGTTTTATATATAATCTCGGAAGGCATAATAGAATCAGTTTTAGTGGGCTTACGTCATTATGAAAAGCAGAATGGAATTTCACAATTGTTTTGTCTCAAGAAGCCATCCTTTGGATGTTAGGGATTCTTCAATCAGAATTTCAAGAGTCAGAGAATGTTAGAGGCTAGAAAATGTTAGGGGTTAGAAGGGACCTCAAAAGATCATCTAATCCAAACCCCCTGCCAGAATATGATCACCTACACCAGATCACACAGGAATTAATCCAGGCAGGTCTTGAATATCTCCAGAGAGGGAGACACTCCAACCTCCCTGAAATATCTATAAATATCTAGATTAAACTATAGGGCAGTCCTGTAACATACAGGATTTTGGTTTGCATTTATGTTTAGATCTCTACAGCATCATTAAAAGATTTTGAGCCATTCTGCAAGTTGTATGGAAGAAAAAAATAATTAAATCTTCACAGGTCCAATGCAGTGCAAAAGCATTATAGAAAAACATACCTTTTAAGATTTTAATAATTTCTAGCAGCCCTAGACTTATAATAATAGAATAATAGCATAGTAGTAGAAAAAGTAAGAAATGGCCAAGTAAACTCCATGGTCTTCCCTAAAATAAGAAAGCACACAAACTACAGTATGAAAGTATTGCAAAAGTGATTTAATATTCTCACATCAAATTCTTAGAGAAGATCCTCCCTGATTCTTTTTATGCATACAATCAATGGCTTACTTAATACAAAAGGTCAGTCTTGAACTCTATCACTCCTTCTCAAAGCATTTAAATGACTTTGGGGACCCAAAGACATGTTTCAAGCTATGATTTCTTGAGTTTTGATGTTGTAAATATGCCATTCTGCACTGTAACATTTAACACAAACCCCTAGTTTTATACTGAGTAGACCTTTCTAAACAATTAGAGGAACTGATCTGAAAACATAATAAATAAAATGGCTATTTCAGTCTACTGTGAAATCACTGCATCTACATCTCATTTCTGCACATTTAGACATATGATAAATTTGAGATATATTAAAACTGAGCAGATTAATTAATCTTGAAAAAGAAATTATCATTCAGGTAAACAGAAAGTCATTGGAAATTCAGGTTAGCAATTTACCTGGTCATTTGTTACTTTTTCCTTTGTTTTTTCCCCGATTACTGACCTAAGATATCTAGTAAAAACTTTTAGTTATCAATGCAAAATAACTATCCTAGGTTATAATGAACACCTAATAAATTAGTTCACTCAGGCTTTCTGAAACAGAACAAAAAAGGACAAAGCAAACCAACCAAACAAGAAAACAAAAAAATGAAAACCCAACGACCAAGCAAACATACAAAAAACCCACCAGACACCCCAAAATCAAAGCAAACAAAACCAAAAACCTAAAATAAAACAAACAAACAAAAAAAGTGTACAGAGGACCCAGAAACAAACAAAACACCACCAAACCCAAGTAAAAAAAAAATCACCCAAAAAATACCAATCCAGATATTTGTTCAATTAATCCTTTATTTTGAGAACATGTTATGGTGTGCTCCAAACCCCCTTTCTCCCATCTCCATCAGCAGAGGTTTCAATGGGGAAAGATGAAGGTGCGAAACTGCCACCCCCTTTGCCTGGGGACAGGTAATTAGCACCCATTCTTTCCACGAGGGTGGGAAGCATACACTCTTCCTCCTCCCCCCCACCTCCTCCCCTCCCCCCCCGCCAGCTTTGGGAGCTATGTTTAGTGGGGCGCTTTGTGCCCATTGTACTTTGGCCTCGGACATATTGTCTAGAAACACCTTAAACAGAGTGGCTAGAAAGCAATCGGGGCTCTCGCCATCACCTCACTGCTGCTCCTGCCCCTGCTCTCACTCTCCTGCTCTGGCTCCCACCTTCATCGTGCTCGCTCTACTTGGACCTGGCTTCTCCCCGGATCCTGCCTGCCGTGGAGTAGCCCTGCCTGCGCGAAACCTGCGGCTTTCTTGCCATGCTGCTGCTCACAAGTGTCCCCACATCCGTGTCTACAAAGACTTTCAATCATAGAACCATACAATCATAGAATCAAACAATCATAGAATCAATAAGGTTGGAAAAGACCTCAAAGATCATCAAGTCCAACCTGTCACCACAGACCTCATATGACTACTAGACCATGGCAGCAAGTGCCACATCCAATCCCTTTTTGAACACCTCCAAGGACGGTGAGTACATCACTGCCCTGGACAGCACATTCCAATGGCTAACAACTCTCTCTGAAGAACTTTCTCCTCACCTCGAGTCTAAACTTCCCCTGCTGCAGTTTGACACTGTGTCCTCTTGTTCTGGTGCTGGTTGCCTGGGAGAAGAGACAAACCCCCACATGGCTACAATCTCCCTTCAGGTAGTTGTAGAGCGCAATAAGGTGTCCCTGAGCCTCCTCTTCTCCAGGCTACACAATCCCAGCTCCCTCAGCCTCTCCTCCTAGGGCTTGTGTCCGAGGCCTCTCATGAGCCTTGTTGCCCTTCTCTGAGCGCCCTTGATTCTGGCAGGTCCTTTTCCTGTGGATTGTGCCACGTTACCCACAAACTGGATTATAAAACCTGCAGTTCCTGGGGCCTGCCACCAACAAGAGACCTAGGGACCGTCACCAAATTCCTGCTCCGTCCTCGTGAGTACAACCTCGTGAGTTCTCATCGGCTTTCCCTAAGGTTCCTGGTTTGCCTCTGCTTATTAGTGGGAGTAAGATATTTTGTGGATTAGCCTTTTCCATTTTCTGAATTCTCTAAATTGTACTAAAGTTGCCCATGAGCATCCTAGTAGAATTCGCAACCAAATAGAAACTGTAAGTAATCTAATCAGTTTTATACCTAATTTGGTATTGGTTTCGGAGAGAAATAAAGAAAACTATGTTTTTATAATTCCTGCCTCGTTAATTCAGCCCCTATCAAATCAGAACACCTTGTATAAAGTATACTTCTGTGAAAATGTTCAAGGAAGAAAAATCAACCACATCACTGAAGTGTCATTTAGAAACCATGCTTTTTTGTTATTCTTTTTTATATGTAAGTATTTGTACAACCTTTCATCTTTTGTACCACTTCTAGAGAAAAAAAAAAAAAAAAAAGAAAAGAAAAAAGAAGAAGACCTATGTTTGAAACATCAGTCTGAAAACAAAATTCTAACTCCCTTTAAAAATTAAAATCATGGAAGCATTCAGCAAATAGTCACAGAATTTAATAAGTAATACTGGTAACACAGTTAAACTTTCACACGGAAATCAAATGGGATGAAATTTGCATAGTTTTCTTATTCAAGATAAAGAACGCTGATTTAAGACCTCTGCTGTAGGGAGATACTGAAAAGGTATTGTAGAGTGGTTGTTGCAGTCAATAAATCCTACACCTTCTGCAGCTACGCGTTTGCATCCTGTTTTTACCTGCACATTGAACAAAGAACAGGTCGTAGTGAAATTGTGAGATTTCTCATAACACAGATTATGTTTGATAGTAAAGCTAGTGTAAGTTACTGAAATGCTGTACTGCTTATTTTGCTTGATTGTGTCAACTGGAAGCATTAAGCTCCAGGTTAAATACATCAGATATCAAATGAGTAACATTTATGGACACATGGAGTTTTAATTGTTGCATTGATCCACTGTTATTATTATTTAATCAATGCACCTTTTGTGCATCCCAATTTTAACTAAAAATTAAGTCAATGTGGTTCTAATTTTGTTTGATTATATTCTGACAGCACACTACTCCAAAATGGTGAAATAGTGTAAAAAGAAAACACATATTCCTAAGTTTAAAGCAGTGTTGGGGGGAAAAAAAAAAAAAAGGGCAAAAAAACCCCAACCCAAAACTGCATAATTACAGTACTGCATTTGTACCACAGGAGAATTTGCTAAATAGTGCTATAATTCTCAGTAGAATTTTATGTTCAAAATAAAGAATAAAGAAAATTATGGGGGAAAAAAGTGGCAAATTGGAAATGGAACCAGAAGCTCTGTTTCACGGGTTGTTGATGATCGCTTTTCTATTTTATGTCTCAGGTTTAAATTTCCCTGTGGCAGCAATTTAAATCTTTTTTTCTTTCCTGAGGCTGCTTAAAAATTTAATTTAGCTCAGGCATGGTGTCTATGTTTTATAATAGGAATATAGAAAACTCTTCTAATTTGGGGGCTGACCCTTTTAACAGATTATAGAAATTTAAACATAATTAATCAGCTTTATTCATAGAGTTACATGGGCTTTCCACAATTTACTCATGTAAATTTCTTTGCTTGAGTTACAGTAGACTACATTAGAGAGGGGTATTTGAAGGCAGATATTCACAAGTCACACATTCATGTGGTGCATATACAGTGGAAGAGTCATTTACATGCACATCCACATGCACACAGATACACATACATAAATCCAATAAATCTACATCTCTTCAGAACTTTCACCAGTCTTCCTCAACTCACATTAACTCCTTCACATTCAAGATCCTATACTTTTTAATTATTTTTTCCCCTGTATTCTTTTAGGTAAGAGTTGAAAATGGATTCTCACTTCAGAAATCACCACATGGTACAGTCCTTTTATCCTTCTCTCCTGGGTTAAGAGTATCACAGTGCTCGATAATAAATGGTACTAGAGCCAGATATGAGGAGCAGAGTTGTTTGTTAGAGTCATTGAGAGCTAAAGGCAAATTCCAAATTTTAAAAGAATAATGTCACTGTAAAAATCCTTAATTACATGCTTCGCTGTTTTCTTTGTAGATAACAGCTGAAAAATATTCTAAATGGCTTTGACTAACAGGAAGGATAACATTATTTTTTTGTATCTAAGAGTTCAACACAGCAGACATTAAGACTGTATTTCTCAGAGCTTGCATCCTACCATCAGATGAATTTTTTAAAAGGGAAAAAAAAAATAAGGGGGGTGAGGGGTGGGGGCATTAGATCCACTTCTGGCATATCCACAAATCTACAGCTGCAAAGAATTCAGGAAGTGTCAACAGCAGTGGCGTTCCCCTTTGCTTTTATCATTCCTTTTTATACTTCTTTAATTTCTTTGCAATGAATCATTCTCTTGAATCTGAGAAAGAGTGTGGATATTTATCCGTGCATATTTTTATGCCCTAGATTCATGCTATCCTAAAAACAAACAAACAAACAAACAAAAAGTGAACAAAAAACACCCAAAAAACCCCACAAACAAAAAAACCCCCACAATCAAACAAAAAGCAAACAAAATAAAACACGACATCAAAAATACAACCCAAGGCCAGCCAATAAACCCAAAAGTGGACTTCATGTTACCTTCCAGACCTACCAAAGAAGGTTATGAAGAATGGCACCTCTATGGGCTTCCAATTCTGCATGTTTCACGGTTGTCCAACAACTGGAGTGGCTGTGAGGATTTCTGTTATCTATTCCCACCTCTTTCTCACTCCGTTTTCTAGAGCAAAGTCTGGGCTTTTTTCTGTGCTCTTCTCCTTGCCCAGCTGTGAAAGAGTGCTCTTCTTTTTCATATAGGTGTTTTTGAACATATAAATAAATTATATTTAGAAGATTAAAGAGGCTAAAGAAGAGAAAAGGCTTTATTAAAACAGAGAAGAGCATAAGAAGATATTTTGGCTGCTGTTCATTGTACTTTTTGAGGTCACTGAAGAGATATCAGCTGAAATTATCTGAATAAAAAAAAATACCCTGGAAATATTGTTCAAAGGTTATGGGTGAATAAAAGATCACAGGAAAATTAGAAATTACTGCTAAGAGAAATAAGAGAAGTCAAGGGGATAATTAACTAAGAATGATTTCAGAATAAAAGGACATTGCTCAGTTAGCTTAAGTTCCATCTATTATTAAAGAACACAGTTAAATCTGTGTGCTAGCATTGGTGTTGTTTTGTTTGCCAGTTGATTTCAAAGTCCTTTGATATCATACACAGTAGTAACTAAGAAACTGAGAACATTTTCTGTTGTCCCTGCTGTTCCAGCCACAATTTGTAGAAGGCAGCAATAAGAAAGTTTGATAGTGGAAAAAAATCAGTGAACATAAGGTGAAAAGTGTGTTTTCACAATATCATACCTACAGACACCATAATCCATCTTTCTGCATGAAAATCTCCCATTCTGATGGGAAAAGAAAACACCGACAGAACTGAAGCTATCTGTATTGTGATCCATCTCCACAGCACCACAGGGAATAGAAGCATCTGAATTCAAATCCAGTCCATTTAAGCTTGCATTAATTACCTTGTCCTGCTCTGTCTCTCAGTGGGGAAGGTCAGAACAAATGACAGATGAGAAAAAATCCTGGGTCAACATGGTTGGTCACTGTATCCTGACACATGACAGGGATGGCCATGGTATGTCAAGGCCTGCAAACCTTCACTCATTCATTCACTCCTGTCAGTTTAGAAGACAGACAGCACTTTGTTATCCATTTTACTTTTTTCAGTGATGTGAATATTTTCCTATGAAGAGAAACACGGAAAACATTTGGTAAATAACTCTTTTCCATGCATTAAGAAAATGGACCCAAGGTATGTATGCAGGATCCAAAAATCTTAGCCAAAATCAATGTATTACATTACAGGGAAATAAAATAAAATAAAACAAAACAAAATAAAATAAAACAATAAAGTACAACACAATAATAAAGTTATGTAATACAATAAAATGGAAAATTAAATAATACAATACAATACAATGGTAAAATAAGAGGACATACATGCATTCAGCGTGACACCATAAACTTTCTGGGAAAAACACTTGACTATTTCTCAGAATCTGTTACTAATAGATTCATTTCCTGTCCATGTCTACAGAAAGAGTACACAATAAATACACATTTCAGTGTATGCTGAATAGTTTTGAACTTCACAAAGGCTGCCCTTAACCGCTTAGCACTGACATCATCTTTTATCTAACTCTCCTACTTTTAGCAAGATATTTAAGAGCTTTTTTTTCCTCCAGTTCAGTTAATATTAGTATGAAAGAGAGGCTTTTTTTTTTTTTGAAAAAAAAAAAAGGCACTAAAGAACAAAAAAAAAAAAAAAGAAAAAAAAAGAAAACATCATCCAATAGATCACAGGTTCCTCCAGGTTAACTATGACGATATGTACAAATAGATCCAAGAGTTATAATCATGCAAATAGCAAAATGGACTGGGAGTTAGTTAGTGGTTTCATTATTTAATTAAAAATATAAACCCAGATGTCACACACTCTTTTTTGACCTTTATGTAAGCTTCCTTCAGCCTCAAAACCTATTCAGAGATTCTACACAGGTTGCAAAGGGTCCTTCAAGAACGTCAAGTCCAGCCATTAACCCAGCACTGCCAAGCCCACCATTGAACCACATCCTTCAGCATCATATTTACATGGCTTTTAAACCACTCCAGGAATGAGGACTCCGCTACCTCCACTACTGAGGAACATAATTTTTGTTCTGACAGCTAAAAATTTTAGAGAAACATTGTCTTATTATTATACCAGTTTATTAACTATGTTTTGCCTACTGTGTGTTGCACTGATGACATGATATAGTATTTGCTTTTTCTAAAATGTCTTTGAAAGTTATGCAATCCAATACTGGGATTAACCAGCCACAAATAGCTAAAATTTTGGCTTTCCCTCACTTCTAAGACCTCCACTGAAAACAATCCTAAATATTTGGTGAACGTATAGAATTATAGAATCATAGGATGGTCTGGATTGGAAATGACTTCCAAAGGGCATCTAGTCCAAACCCCTCTGCAGTATGCAGGGGCATCCTCAACTCGATCAGGCTAGCCAGGGTAGATCAGGCTACGCAGAGCCCTGTTGAGCCTCACCTTGAATATATCCTGGGATGGGGCTTCAAACATCTTCCTGGGCAATCTGTTCCAGTGTTCCACTACCCTCATGGTTAAGAAATTGTTCTTAACATCCAATTGAAATACAGCATTGGAAGTGATAACATTACACAATAAACTTTTCCGATTTAATTATGTCTATTTTCAAATACAATACACGCAGCTGTATTATGGCTAATCCTTTTATATAGAAATTATGAGATTCTAAAATACTCATGTGAAAAAACAATGAACCAACCAAGCAAAAAAACTCAAAATCGGGTACTAGATGAAAAATAGTTTTTACAGTTTCTATTATATGCATCATTATTGCATCAAGATTATAAGAGTCAAGAAGGAAATTTGTCATGAATATTTGTGAGCAGAATTCTTCTCGACACTGTTTAACAATTTTCTTCTTGGCATTTGAGTTGAACAAAGTTTGTTGGTTTTGGTGGGGTGTTTTTGGTTGGTTGGATTTTTATTTGGTTCATTTGGTGTTTTTTTTAATTGTTTTTTTAAAACAAAGATTTAGGAGTTCAGAGATTCAAGTGGCTTTGAATGGGATGCTCAGCATCATGAAAAATCATAGAAACAGTCAGGGTTGGAAGGGACCGCAAGGATCATCTAGTTCCAGCCCCCCTGCCATGGGCAGGGACACCTCACACTAGATCAGGCTGGCCAGAGCCTCATCCAGCCTGGTCTTAAACAACTCCAGGGATGGGGCCTCAACCACCTCCCTGGACAACCCATTCCAGGGTTTCACCACTCTCATGGTGAAGTCTAGTGTCTGAAAATTTAAAGACCATGGTTAAGAGGAGATTTGTAAATACGCATAACAGTGAGTATTATTATAATGCATAACTTTCTGTACATACCATGAAGATACACGCACAGAATAAAGCTGCTGGAAACAGTCAGGTTAATTCCTGTTGCTTTAGCAATACAAAAGGGCATTTCCAAGTGAAAACACATACATCTACACATGTCTACTGTGAACAGGAAATTAATAATTATAAAGGTGCTAAATTATATTGATGTATATGAGGATCAAGCCTAAAATATTTTTGAGCCCAGATTTACACTGCCTGATTCCAGAAGGAATCTTTTCAGTGAGGACATGGGATGCTTCGCTATGTTACCTATGGGACCTTTATTAAAAGAATGAGAAACTAACTGCCTAAAATGTGAAGATACGCTGCAAGGACCACAAAGCAAACTGAGCTACTGAGAATGCTTCAAAGTGGCTGTGAGAAATTTAATGAAATATAACAAGTGCAGATGCAGAGTCTTGGGGACTGACCAGATGGAGAGCAGATGAGAGGAAAAGGACCTGGGAATCCTGTGGCATAGAAGAATGACCATGAGCCAGCAATGTGTCTTTATGGCTAAGAAGGCCAATGGCATCCTGGGGTGTATGAGAAGGAGTGTATTGAGTAGGTTGAGAGAGATTCTTCTCCCCCTCTATTCTGTCCAGGTAAGGCCACGTCTGGAGTATTGTGTCCAGTTCTGGGCCCCTCAGTTAAAAATCAACCTTGGGTACCACTTGAGAGAGTCTAGCATAAAGATGATGGAGTGGAACATTTCCCTTATGAGGAAAGGTTGAGGGAGCTGGGTCTCTTTAGCTTAGAGGAGACTGAGTGGTGACCTTATTCACATTTACGAAGATGTGAAGGGTGAGTGTAAGTGAGGACATAGTCAAGCTCTGCTCAGTGATGTCCATTGATAGGACAAGAGGCAACAGGTGGAAGCTGTAACAGAGGAGATGAAAAACTTTTTCACTGTGAAGGTGACAGAGCACTGAAACAGTCTGCTAGAGAGGTTGTTTAGACCTTCAAAACCCACTTGGATATGTTCCTGTGTAACCTACTCCAGGTCATCCTACTCTGGAAGGGGGATTGGACTTTATGATCTTTCAAGGTCTCTTCTAACCCCTGACATCCTGTGATTCTATGATTCTGTGAAGTTTCTTCCTGTTACAGAACATAATATACTCTGAACCATAATATCAGTGCAGCTACAATTTGATGGTACATTGCACAGATATCCACAAAATGTACAAGTCTAACTTCATTTTAATTCAGCCATGCCAGGGAGGCTCCTGCCTATGGAATAACAGACTATGTGAAGCAAGTTGCCAGATCATTCGCACTTCACAGGGTCTGTGAATCTTGTAAGAGCTTTTGCCAGCAGCTCTCCATGCACATCGAGTCTCCTAGTAAAGTCTTCCTTTCAGCATCTGAATCACACCTTCTCCTTCCTCCAGTCCTGGCTTTGTCATCACCATTAGGGATACTGGCTGCTGATTTTTTCTCTCTTCTAAACTGTTTAGCAGCTTTGGGATTATCATGGTGTAATCCAGCAGAAAAAGTGAACAGATTGAAGACAGAATCCTACACATATGTCGCATAGCAGAGTATTCTGACTCAGCACAGCAGGAGTTATCTGATACCATATAGAAATTACAATTTTCTTACATGGTCTAGATAGCTGAGACAGGATAAAATTAAGTCACAACTCCATACTCCTCCAAACTGTCTGTACAATATATTCCTACCTGCATTGTGACACTCAGCTCCACCTTGAGAAAGTCATCATTTCACCTAAGGAGGTATGGTTACCAGCAATTTCATGACAGCAGGGCCTCAAAGCCTTTTGCCAGCAATGGACTTTCCTCAAGCTGTTTTCAAACACACCATGAATCTTCATATTCTGCAATTCCTCTTAAAGAATACCTAGGAAATTTATTCAAATAGTTTATAACTACACTGAGATAGCAGACAGTAAAAAAAGTTTAAAAATCTGACTATATAAGATCATTAGCAGATTTCCAGCTCTGCAGATGAAATGTATTGCTTCTTTCTCCTGCCACCTTTTGTGGTTGGACTTGAAGATCTTAAAGGGCTTCTTCAATTGAAACAGTTCTGTGTTTCACAGATTCACCTTTCCCTACTTTTTACTCACTCTCCGTCAGACAGAAGGGAGAGTAGACAGATCCACTGACAAGAAAATAAACATTTACAGAACCAGCCTAGACATATTTGCATTGCAGTGGTCAATCAATTAATTTCTCAGGAACATCACAAAAAAAAAAATTGTATAGGAGAAAATAAATTATTTGGTATTATCCACAGAAATAAGCTCTGACGATGGTTAGAAATGAATTGAGATCTATTCATACTTGTGGCGTGTTTTTAGTGCATTGATCATTTTCTAGAATGTCCTAAAATAGATGAGTGATTCATTTTCAGACCAGGATCAAGAAATTTATATTGTGTAACTGTAAAGTGGATTTCTAAACTCTGCCCTGTGTCAACATTTATTGTACAATTAGTGTTGAAAATCAAAGGGTAAACAAGAAAAAGAGAAAAGGAGAAGAAAAGGGGGAAAAAAAGCAACCAGTGATAAAATTTTGCTAGAATGCAAATATAAACCCATTCAGACTACAGTGAATTTGTGCTATGCAGACATCTGAATTATTTTTGTACAATTATCCAACAATTTTGAAGATGAACTGAAACGCAGCCAAGATCTGCCACCACCATGCTTCCAGCTGTATGCACTTCCATGTTCCAGAAGTTATCATAAGACCTTGAAATTAGAAGGTTTCAAAATAGAAACAATCACGAAATGCACACAAGAACAAAGAACATAGAATACTGACATTGTGTAAAGTAAATTAAATATAAAAAATTATGTAAATTCTCCTGCTAAAGGGACATTTTTCAACCTAACTTTTACAAAAATCCACATGAAACCTGGTTCATGACTGAAAGGCTGAGCTTTGATTCACTCTGAATGAAGAGTTTGTGCCAAGGGAAGTTCAGACTGGATATTAGTTCCTTCACATAAATTGTTCTCAGCCATTGGAACAGGCTGCCAGGAGAGGTGGTGGAGGGATATTGTTTAGTGGTAGATCAGCAGCAGTGGTGGGATTGTGAGTTCTGTATGAGTGGTTGATCTCAAAGGTCTTTTCCAACCTCAACACTTCTGTGTTTCCATAGTCACAAAAAGGTACTGAGTCATCATACTGGTGTTGAAACTAGGTAAATGGAGACCTCTTCTTTTGTGCTCCACTGTTGCTGGTGTTTATTCACTCTCATATTTTGGTTTAAGATAAATTCTGAGTAAACTGGAGCCTCAAATGCCTTAGCAGGCATTAGTCTTGTATTTAACATTTCATGTTACAGCTTAATATTTGTCAGATGATTGTTGATGATTTGAACAAGGTAAATATTAGCTTTATTCTTGGCAATATAAAAAATGAGCAAGATGGAACTGAACCTTGTAAAAGAGTCTATGAAACAACTGTAGAAAATAAGGAAAATAATTTCACCAGGAAAATTTAAGGAATAAAAGTTGCATTCATGTTTGTGTTTCATCCAAAGGCTGCCTGTAAAGAACTTTGTTCTCCTCAGTATTTCACACCTGCTGCTGTATATGAGCACTCTGTGACTCAGTAGAGATCAAGGACATGCCTTCAGCAAAAATCAAGTGGTATCAATTTATTTCACAGAAATCTCTGGAAAACCTAGAAAGAAACTGTACTTTATTATTATTGATTCAGGAGGATTTTGAACTTCTGTTGGAGAAATGTATGCTGTTCACTGTGAATGGTGAAGTGTGCAAACTTAATATTGGGGTTTGTTAATATCCAATGACAATTCTGCATCTGATGTATAAATGCACAGGCATTTTCATAAAAGGTAAACAAAAACCCACAAATTACTAAGTGAGGAAATTTATTTCAAATAACAGAATTTTTCTGCCTTCCTCTGTGCAAGTATTCCTCTCATCTCACACATGGTGGTAGAAATCAATAACCATATAAACAGGAAGGCAAGTATATATATTTAAAGATATATATATTTACAGATAATGAAGACTCAAAAGTAACCTCAGTCTGTTGAAACTGCGCAGACATGATATAACACATCAGTGATACTGAGACACCACAGAGCATTTCAGAATGTGTTTGCTTTTGTTGCACCACGAGAAGAATCAAGACATCAGGATCCTGTCTTCTTTTTTAAATTTCTATGAAACTCTGTGCAAGTGTGTTAATAATAAATCAGAGTACAGGAAATCTTAGAGGCAGAAATTTTCCATTAGGTGATACCATGCCTTCTACAGCCAATACAAAGTTATTTCCCAGCAAGAAAACTTCTCCCTAGACTGCTTTTCAAAGAATCAAACCATGGGGCTTCCATCACTTCTCTCTAGAGACTATTCCACAATTCTAATAGATCTCACTATTAGATACATTTCCCTGGTAATAAGACTAAATTTTCCTTTGCTCAATTTCATCCCTGCAAAATGCATCCCTTGGTTGCAGTATGAAACACTTGCTGGTTCAAAACTAACCATGTGTCTTTTTGCTTCTAAGTAGCAGCACAACCTACAGTGCTCTGGTTTTATTCACTTTATTTTAAAAGATTTTATATGCTATAAAAGTCACCATTTTACTGTATAAAACACTTTTTTTTATTATTATCTCTATTTTATTTTTTTTTTCTTTTTCAATCCTTACTTCTTCCTAAGTGGTAATTCCACTTCCCCCCACTTCCCAGATTCTGAAATTTAGCAAACTGCTCTTTTATGCATTCTTAATGGCTTGGTTTCTCTCTGCCTGGATTTTCACAAGCTGCTCACAATTTACAGAAGAAAACTTTAGTTCTGTGTGAGTAGTTTAACTTCTTTTAACAGATAATTTCGTGGCCTACTTTTCATATACCAAATGGACTCAGACATATCTAGTACGTACAGGTGTGTTCAAGAGGATTTTCTTCATTTAAATTTTAAATATTTAAATACTACATTTACCCTGTGTAAATACATTTCCTTAATAAAAAGAGTAAAAAAAAAAAATAAAAGAAGGAACAGAAAGGGAGGGAAAGAGGAAGTATTGTAAATTTATTAACAAAAAACTTATTGTTAACAATATTTTATCTCTTAGATACTTATATTGATTTCATCTCTATATTATTGCATGCTTACCCCTGAAGAGCCACTCATCCCAGCAGGTTTGCACTACATTAACACAGACACTTGTTCAAGCAAGCACTAGAAAGATGGGATTTTTATTTTCGTTTCTGGGCCAGTTTGAGGGCCTTTTTGTCCAACAGTGTATCACAGTATCGCCAAGGTTGGAAGAGACCTCAAAGATCATCGAGTCCAACCTGTCACCACAGACCTCATGACTAGACCATGGCACCAAGTGCCACATCCAATCCCCTCTTGAACACCTGCAGGAATGCTGACTACACCACCTCCCTGGGCAGCCCATTCCAATGATGAATGTCTCTCAGTGAAGATCTTTCTCCTCACTTCCAGCCTAAACTTTTCCTTGTGCAGCTTGAGACTGTGTCCCCTTGTTCTGGTGATGGTTGCTAGAGAGAAGAGTCCAACCCCTTCCTTGCTATAACCACCTTTCAGGTAGTTGTAGAAAGCAATGAGGTCTCCCCTGAGCCTCCTCTTCTCCAGGCTAAACAATCCCAGCTCCGTCAGCCTCTCCTCATAGGGCTTGTGCTCAAGGCCTCTCACCAGCCTCGTTGCCCTTCTCTGGACACGTTCAAGTGTCTCGATGTCCTTCTTAAACTGAGGGGCCCAGAACTTGACACATTACTCAAGGTGTGGCCTAACCAATGCAGAGTACAGGGGCACAATGACTTCCCTGCTCCTGCTGGCCACACTATTCCTAATGCAGGCCAGGATGCCATTGGCCTTCCTGGCCATCTGGGCACACTGCTGGCTCATGTATATACCCTTGGTGTTTCATTGAGAATATTTCAAGGTACTTTGCCAGGATCCATGCCTGTACAAGTCTTAACCACATGCATCTCCAAACACTGACATAGACACTCACTGTCTAATGGTTATTATTCAAGCTGTAGCATCTTAGGACACTCAAATATTTAGAAATGGAGAAGGTTGGTAAGAACAGATGGATTTCATAAAAAGCTACAGGAAATGACTTTGGCTCACTTGAAGGTGAAATGCAGCGTTCGCTGCTGAGAATTGCAGTATGGACGAGTTCAAAATGAAATGCCACATGGGTGGCATAGCCCCAGGAGTTTTTTAGAGGACATATTAGCAAGGCTTATAGGATCATTTTAGCAGAGCCACATTTGGCCAAGAAAACAGCTATCTTGCTTTGGCTAGAGTTTGTTTTAAAATCAGGGTCAGGTGAACTTGTTTTACTAAAACAAGAACTGACCTGAACCTTCACCAGACATGAACTTCTTAGTAAATATTTCAGAGCACCATGAAAAATGTAAAAATTCTGCATAAATGCTTAAGCATGTAATGCTTGATTCTGCCACCCTTACTCACATCAAGTAGTCTCTTACTCTTTGAGTAGTCCCACAAAACATATGTATTTACCCAGGGAATAAGACAGCTGCACAGTGTAATGGTACAGAACAGCACTATTTTTGCCTACTCCTCTCTTCAGCGGTTGGTGAGGAAGATGTCTCACATACCAGACCTGACAGTAATGCACAATAAAATGCCTAGAGAGAGGTAGATACCACTATGTTTAAAGCAATTTCTGAACTAGACCCTTTTCTAATCTCTGCTTAAAGTACGGTACTTAGTAACAATCTGAATACATTTTTTCCATGTTAAAATCTTCTTTTGACACTGCACCTGTCACACAGCCAACATGTCTGACCCAGATGTACTGAGTAAGCCCCACAGATTATTTGTCAAACAAATTCTGGAACCTAATATTTGGGTCTTTTATTTAATTGGTATGCAAATGAAGAAACAAGACAGCATTTGTGCTCGATACAGTTGTCACTTCAAATTCTGGTAACATTCATTATCATGCTTACAGATGTTTTTTTTACACCTAACATCTGCCAATACTACCTAAACCACAGGAAGTTGACAAACCTGTACAAACTTCCTCTCAGTCTCCCTCTGCCTTTCTGTTATCTGTTCCATGCACACTAATTTTGTGCATCTGAGGCCTCTGCTCGCCAGAATTATGCCTGCTTCCTAACACCTCTGCCTCCAGAGCTTTGGATTTGAAATTGAACAGACACAGAGCCAATTTATCATAGGATGACATGTGTCATGTTCATGGTATAACCAGAGGGACCTACTGTATGCACTGTATTTATCCTTTTGTTGTCAACATGGACAAAGACAATACCAGCAATAGGCAGCTATTAAATTTTTAAATGCAATACATACACTTAACCATTGTTCTGTTAGAGTTGGGGGTTTTAAATATAGTACTAGCTCATTTTGTTTAACACCAGATTTCCTTTGTCAGATAATCATCTGTCATTCAGGCATGCAGCGTATTAAAATATGTGAGCACCAAATACCAATGCATTAGCAGCAAAGGCTTCAGAAAAAGCAACATAAAACCGTTTCATACATACTCTTTCTGCACCTAAGAATCATAATCAGATTTAATGACAGCTTACACATATTTATATACACTAATGCTGTTTGTAGATATATTTACATCTAACTATACATAATGTGTTTGCAGAATAGGCATAAATATGTATATATGTATATCTACAAATATAGGTGTATGTGTTGTTCCATACATATATATATGTATATACAATATGTAGTGTTCCAGAGTTAAAGATGCAGACAAAATTAGTAGCCTGAGTGAATTAAATAAACACCTCAAAATACTGGGAAGGGATTTCTATCAGAAATGTATGTCCAGAGATTTCATTCCCAGGGACCAAGAAAGCAAAAGTTGATGGAATTTGCCTGTCATCTCCTGACTCTGAGCCACCTCAGGGACAGAAAAATCCCTGGCACCTTTCAGCTGATTTCCAAGTACGATCCCTGACACCTCATTCACCTGCCATCTTTTGATGAGGAAAATCCCAGAGCAGGCAATGGGTCTACTCTTTCATTGCATTGATAATCTTGCTGTGTGGCTTTATTTTAAATAGTATTTTTCCCTACAAAATCTTCTGACTTAATTTTAGTGGGGTGATCTACACAATAACAAAGAGGTGGGTTCCATGAAGTAGTAACACAGGAGAGTTACTTAAAGGGCTTTGTCTCTGTAGCAGATAGGGGTGGATCAGAGACTACAACTCAGCAGAATGAAAAAGGAGAAGATGCATTTCTACAAGTAGATTTCTCATCGAGTGAAAAATTCAGATAATGTTTATTCAAACATATTTCATAATTTCAGGATGCATATGAGCTAGTTATTCAGACTTCAGATTATCAGAAGCCAGCAGGGTCATACCCTATTACTTCTCCTCTCACACTGGATAAATGAATTAGTTTAAACAAGGGGATTAGAACATAGTATTTAGTGACTAATGGCTAAGCATATCGTATTTCATAATGCATAACTTTAGTTGTACAACTATTCCAAATGCACAAGAAAATTGATTAGAACATTTTCATAGAGTGCAAATGATTGCATAATAGAAAAATTCTGTGTATGCATATATGATTTGATTTACACTATTATAGTCTTAATACAAATGGAAGAGAAGTGAAAAAGGAGGCAATCTTGCTCCATGCACACACACTAATAAGAGATAATCTACAACTCTCTTCCAACTTAGCAGACTGCGGGTTTCCCATTTTTTATTTGCCAGTGTGAGATGCACCAGATTTTACTGCTGAACATGAGGGATAGAAAAGAGTTGGTTAAAGTCTTCAAAAATTCAAAGTAGATTCAGATTGCCTTTTAGATGAAGTGAAAGATGAAGGGCTTTGATCTTATTTGATATTATTCAGTTCCTCTCTTCCTGGTAACATAAAAACATACAGGAGAAAAAGATAACGGGGTGAGAGGGAGAAAGTAAAATAATGGGTGAAAACAGGAAAGCATTAACATGAAATAAACCACTTAATCCCCATTCTTCATAACAGTCTCTCTTCTGGAGGAATAAAAATAAATGGAAAGTTAGGCAATACATTTCTGCTGTAAGTTAGCATAAAAGATAACCAGAACTAGGCATATTATGCATCTTGTTTTGTTTTATTTTTAAACAATTGGAGAGAGAAAAAGCTTGGATTTAGCAGAGAATTTGCAACTGAAAATTTTCTGACAGCACTGCCTCTGCCCATCTGTGCAAAGATTTTTAGTAACGCAAACACAGCAGTGATGAAGAGCATAACATGAAATACCATGTATTTGGCGCATTCCAAGATAGCAGCCAAGGAGCATGGCTCAGAAAAATCATAAAATGACTGTGCAAGTTTTCCAGCATAATTATTCCAGTGGATAGCTGTTAATTGCCAAAACACTCACAGGTCAGTTGTCACAATCACACACTTAAAAGTTTTAAGGAGATTTTTTGGGTTTATTACAGGACAGGAACAAGGACTAACAGTGGAGTGTGGGTGGGAGATTTCCCTGTCCACACCTTACAACCTCTCTTCTTAACCTTTCCCAAATCTATGAATGTCCTTCTTCCTGTATAAGAGCTTGATGGTGTTTATGCATAAGAAGCTGTTGATTTTATGGAATTAAGTACTGGAGCAATGGAAATGAGATAGAAAAAGGCTGGAGCACCTCTTCTATGAGAACAGGCTGAGAGACTAGGGATTGTTTAGTTTGGAGAAGTGAGGGCTCTGAGGAAACCTTATTGTGGCCTTCCAATATCTGAAGGGGACTGCAAGAAAGCTGGTAAGGGACTTTTCAGGGTGTCAGGTAGTGATAGGACTGGGGGGCATGGATCCAAACTAGAGGAAGGTAGATTAAGATTAGATATTAGGAATAGACCTAACAGCAGCCTTCCAGTACCTGAAGGAAGCCTACATGAAGGATGGAGAGAGGCTATTTACAAAGGCCTGCAGTGACAAGGGTAGCAGCAATGGCTTCAAAGTAGAGAAGAGCAGATTGAGGTTGGGTGTTAGGAGCAAGTTCTTTATCATGAGGGTGGTGGAACACCAGAATAGGTTGCCCAGGGAGGTGGCTGAAGCCCCTTCCCTGAAGACATTCCAGGTGAGGCTCGATGAGGCCCTAGGCAGACTGATCTAGTTGAGGATGTCCCTGCTGACTGCAGGGAGTTTGGACTGGATCATCTTTGAAGGTCCCTTCCAGCCTAGACTATTCTATGATTCTAAGAAGTTCTTCCCCATGAAGGTGGTGAGACACCAGAACAGGTTGCCCAGGGAGGTGGCTGCATGTGGCTCTGGGCAACCTGATCTAGTGGAGGGTATCCCTGCCCATGGCAGGGGGTTTGGAACTAGATAATCCTTGGGGTCCCTTCCAACCCTGACGATTCTGTGATTCTGTGAAACATCACCAGGCAGAAATAGGCCAAACTGACTACAGAATCACAGGTTGATAGGGGTTGGAAAGGGCCTCTGGAGATCGTCTGGTCCAACCCTGCTGCCAGAGCAGATTTATCTAGATTAGGCAGGTTTTGAATGTCTCCAGGACACAGACTCCACCACCTGTCAGGGCAGCCTGTTCCTGGGCTCCATGACCCTCTAAAGTCATGGAGTTCCTCCTCATGTTTAGATGGAACTTCCTATATTCAAGTTTGTGCCAGTTAACCCCTTTTCCTGTCACTGGTCACCAATGAAAAAAAGACTGGTTCCTTCCTTCTGACACCCACCCTTTAAGTACATGTAAGAATTGACAAGATCCCCCTTCAGTGTTCTCTGTGCTAAAAAACCCCATGTCCCTCAGCCTTTCTTCATAAGACAGTTGTTCTAGATGCCTTTTGCTGTAGCCTCTCCAGCAGTTCCCTGTCCTTATTGAACTGGAGAGGCCAGGTCTTTTTTCCACAGAAAATTTGCAGCAAGTCAGCCCCTTACCTCTACTGGTGCAGGGTTATTCCTCCCCAGGTGCAGTACCCTACACTTGGTGAATTTCATGAGTTTCTCCTCTGTCCATCTCTGCAGCCTGACCAGGTCACTCTGGATGGCAGCACACCTTTTGCTGTGCTAGTGACTCCTTCCAGTTATGTGTCAACAACAAACTTTCTTATGGTACACTCCATCTCTTCATCCAGGTCATTGGTGAATATATTGAACAAGACTGGACCCACTACGTGACCTTTGGGGAACACCACTAGCCACAGACCTCCATTTAGACTGTGCCACTGACCACAGCCTCTGAGCTCTACACTTCAGCCAATTTTCAATCCACATCCCCGCCCATTCATCTAACCAACATTTCCTAACCTTCTACAAAGCAGAACATCTTCATCTGTCTTGCAAAAGTAAAATAATTTGGTTCTGTTTTACCATGAATATGGAAAAACATAAAAATGTGACTGGGGTAAATTTTATTTGAATGTTTTATGGCTCAATTGATTCAAGGTTCCTTTTATCTGCTACAGTTATCTCTTACGACATATGCTCACAGATATTTCCTGACCAGCATCTTCTAAGTGACTAAAGCACAAATTTCCCTCAGTTTCCCTCTTTTACCAAAGAGTAAATCACATAATACTTCAACTCCAGTAAAACACCTATAGACAACTTCACAATGGTTTCATTGTTGTTGGATAATGGAATTTATTTCCCATTACACAAATTGCACATTTTTTTACCATGCAGTTATGTAATAACATTTTTCCTTCAAGAAGATATAACACAGCCAGGCATATATTTATGTGAGGGCCAAATCTGAAAACAAACATTTGGGTCTTTCAAAGGCTACTGATAGAACCATCAAGGAAGGTGACCAGAGTCCTCATCACCCTCTAGCCTGGGTAGCAGCTACATCAGTGTTGTCTAAATGGGAAAGATAATGAAGTTGAAACTAAACACAAAAGAAGGCAAAAAATATGTGGAGAGGGGGAATATGTGTTCTTTTACTTATCTACCTCTCATTGAAAATTTACTTGTCTACCTCTAACTAAAAGTTTTCTCAATAATGACTGAATTTTCTATTACCTCCTATGTCAAATAATCCAGGTGCTCTCTGGAGATTAGAAAATTCCTTGTTTCTTGAAATTAAAAAGGAAAATAAAACAAAAAAAAAAAAGCCCACAAAACAAAAAGCAAACAGCAACAAAAGAAAATATGGGAGAGACAAAAAAGGCAGCAAAATCATGGTAGAGTGCCTAGGGGACAAAGGCTCTGGCTTGCCCACATTGCAGCAGAACAACAACCACAGGGTTAGCTGTTAGCTTTATATATATATATATATATATATATATAAGTAGGAAATATGTATGTTCAGAAATTCATACTGATGAGAAAATACTGCTCACAGGCAATTTAGGGGTTTTGGGTTGTCTTTCTTAGATTTTTTTTTAATAGGCAAATCTGGCTAGAATTATGTTATTGAGGTACACAAGCAAATGGGCAGATAAAGGAGACTGATTTGAGCAACAGACCTTATTATTAGTGCTAGAAAGAAAGCTCAACCACACACTTCTAGCTCTGTACAATAGACATTTATTTATCTGCAGTATTGAGAATAACTCATATAATCTTGCTTGGATTTTTCTCCATTTTATTTTTGATATCCATACATTTAATGATACAATGAGGGAAGAAAGGCATCAGGCACCATATTAATCCATAAAGACATCAGCCTGTTCAGCCTGGAGAAAATAATTCTCTGGGAAAACTTTTGGTTGTCTTTCAGGACTTGACAATGTCTATAAGATGGGGATAGACTTTTAGGCAGGGTCTATTCTGACATGACTAAGGGATGACAGTTTGAAACTGAGAAATGGAAATTCAGACTAGATAGAAGGAAGAAATTTCTTACATCATAGCAGTGAGACTGGCCCAGATTGCCCAGAGAGGTGTAGATGCTCTCTTCCAGGAACCATTCAATGTCAGATTGTTGGGGACTCTGAGCAACCTGCTCTGCTTGCAGATGTCACTGCTGACTGCAGGGGGGTGGGCTAGATGACCTTTTAAAGTCCCTTCCCAACCAAGACATTCTATGATTTTATGATTCTACTCCCCCCTCCACAAAAGCCCCAGTTCCCTTTATTGGGAGAAAGTTGACCTATGTCCAAATGCAGAAAAAAGTCCAAAATTCAACAATTAAATACAGGTTTCCTAGATCTACTGTATTTAACCCAACTTTGCCTTCAAAGCACCAAGAAAAACTTCAATTAATTTAATGCTTTCTCTAAATAAGGAAAAGAAGTGTGCAAAAGGAGTTCTTGAAGAGTTTATGTTCAGTTTAAACAGAACCACTGTGTCCTACTCTACCAGTCCACCACCCAGTGAATGCAAGACAGCAGAATTAATAGGAGAAGATGACTGTTCCTAGCTCTTGGATTTGTGTTGCTCTCCAGGCGCTTTCATTTAGAATCATAGAATTGTTAGGGTTGGAAAGGACCTCAAGGATCATCTAGTTCCAACCCCCCTGGCATGGGCAGGGACACTACACACTAGATCAGGTTGCTCAGAGACATATCCAGCCTGGTCTTAAAAACCTCCAGGGATGGGGCTTCTGCCATCTCCCTGGGCAGCCTGTTCTATAGAAGAAGAACATAATACCTGTGTTTTCTATGTTGTTTTTTTTCTGAGGAATTAAATTGCAGTGTCTGCTGCAACTTAACATCTGCTCTCAGAGTGTTACAGCCTTGAAGGAGAAAGGAAAAAGATCTGTTAGTTTGAACAGACACTAGAGAGCTTCCAACATCTCAAAGACTGAATTACAAAGCAAGAAACAAGCAGTGATGGCTGGCCACATGGAAGAATGGTCACATACTCTTCTCAATCCTTTCTACCTGGGCTAGTAATGTAAAGGAAGGCAGTACTAAATAAAGAACTATCCTGACTTGAGGATGCCTTCTTTCTGAATTTTTACATCTCTCTTCCTTTAGGGTCGTGAGTCTCTTATCTAGCATGTATCTTTCACATCAGCCTTTCTCAGGGAATGACATGGTCCTCACTGAGGAAGGAAGATCATAGGATTCCAGGGGCACAGGAGGCCTCCTATTATTTCTTGAAGGTCATCCTTTTCCAGTATATACAAGCTATCATTCAATAATCATTACAGGGCACTGAAGGAGACCAGGAGTCCTTGCCACTATCTCTCTGAGGCAGAAGCAGTGCTGGGATAATGTCAGTCAGCACAAAAGCCTGCTGCTAGAGAGTCATACCCAGGATGATCTAGAAGCTTGCACTCCTCTTGCCCTCAGAGATGGCTTCTGCTCAGAAATACGGTGAAAAGATGGTATGTGAATATTAGTGTGGAAAGGAATGAAAGAAAGGCCATTCCACTGCAATCCTCCCTGTACCAGTGCCAGACCTGAACACAGCACTTACATTCATTGTCCACTTATGGCTTGATGCTCATCCCCATGAACATGTAAGGTGTTTGAAGCACATCACATGTCATAGCTAAGACTTGTTACGGAAGGTGTGTACCAGAATATACCTTGCAGTCTTCTACCACGGGTCCTTGCTAGGTGTGGAACCCTTCTGCCTGTTCCTTTCATAATAATTTGTATTTTGGGGGCTTACTGTACAATGAAATCAATTAAGGAAAAAAAAAAAAAAGAAGAAGAAGAAAGAAACAAACAATAAAAATGTTGAAAGCTGTAATTCTTTCCTAGGGGGCTAAAGGTTAGGTTTGTTAGCCAGGATCTTGTTCGTGACCCTTCAAGCTCTTTCCTGTTCATCAGTGAGAAAAACATTTTGACTTCTAAGTGGGCCTCAAAGTGCAAATTTCATCAGAGAGCATGTCCAGACAGATTTCAGTCTTAGAGGAAGTAGAGATGGAGCCTGTGATGAAGATAGCTAATAAGCAAATATTCACAGAACGCTGTGTTGGAAGAGACCCCCAAGGATCATCTGGTACAACCTTTGCTAATGTTTGAAAGAGGTATTTACAATTGTATCTGGTTGTACATAACAGCTACATTTATTCTGTGTTGCCATCAAGTTTCCATATTATTTCTTTGGCTAAGAAGGCTATCTATGAATTATTTATCCATTTGTGTATCTGGTTGTTGCTGATAATAAACTGAGCAAACATGGGATTCCTCTGATATGACATATCATACAGCTCACAGAAAATCTGATGCTTTATGTCAACTACCTAATCATTGAAGAAGTACAAAAAATGGGTATAATTTTTTTAAAAAAAATAATTTAAGAAAAAATTTTAAAGGCTGTTGAAGTATTTCAGAATGTGGTGGGTTAACACCCTTTTCTGAAAACAACAAAAAACCCAGAAGTTAACTAAGACAATCACCAATCCTTGAGATTAAGCGTTAACAGTTTGAAGGAAAATTTTGGATAGCTAGTGAGAAAGCGTAGAAGGACAAAATTAGAAACAACCATGTTTCTTATCACCTTGCACATAGTATTAATAAGCTACAATTCAAACTAGTGTGTATCTTTCCTTTGTGAGAATCCAGCTTATCCTCATCTTTGGTTTCCCAAGTCACTGACTCAATCTATTTTCCTGCTTTCTTTGTTTCACATAAATCATAACACAGCTGGGACAGGGTGGAGGGTAACAGGTGCTGACCAGGCTTATTGGTTTAAGCAGGATTGTTTGTGCTCAACAGGGTGCTGAGAAATTGTCCAGCACACTATGGCATGAGGAAAGTTAACAAAGAGGTGTACATGCTACCCACCAGGTAATGAGCAAAACACCACATTTTTTTTATTTTGATGTATGCCTTTGTCAGTTGACAATGTCGTTTCTCTGGCCACTGAGTTACACAAACTTACTGCATTTTTCTTTATAGTGACAGTCTTGTATCTTTTTCTCTCTTTCTGCCTCTACATATTAAAAACAAAAAAAAAAAAGGGGGGGGGGAGGGGTGGTGGAGGGGAAGGGGAGCTTGGGAGGTGGAGAGGGGACAGAGAAACTTGATGTTCTGTGTTTGGTATAGGATGAGTGACAGCATACAAAGTGTGCACTGGGTCCCTGCTGTGTCTGAGACATACCAGTCAGCATAGTAAAGATGGTCAAGTTACCATTGACTTGTCAAGTGTTAACTTTATTTTCTAAGACAGGTTCAGTCCCATTTCAGCTAAAAGTGCAGTAGGGGAAAAAAATGGGGAGGGGGAAGGAAAAACAAAACAACAATAAAAAACCCAAACAAAACTAAGCAAACAAACAAAAAAACAAACAGGATTGTTCTACATGCTGCTGTGCCTGATCTTAAAATAGCTGCTTTTCAGAGCTGCTTGGTATAGTCATATATATGCTCACTCATACATGCATACAGACTATATATATACTGAAGTTCAGTCTCAATCATGGAGCAATTTCAGGCAGTTATCGGGAAGCAGAACATGGATACCCAGAGATTCCAACCTCATGCCTGTAGAAAAATTTCCTGCCTTGGAAACCTACATTATGTGCTCAATGGTAGCTGAGATTAATCTGAGTCTCTGACCAAAATTAATAAGGGATTGGAAACAAGGAGGACTTTCTCTCTGTCCTCAGAGAAAATACAAAGCAGTGTTTTCACATCCACCAAGTCTAGGCTTTATAATACAGTTTTGTCCCATGTGCTTTCACTTCTTCAACTACAAGCTTTAGTGTTAAGGCCAAGGCAGTCTTTTGCAGTTCTTGAAGATGATCTTCTGATTTGCTTTCCTGTCAGGGACCTGTCAGGTTCATTTCAAAGCCCAGTTACATTTCACTATTTATTTTCAATTGGTTTTGTAGCAATAATGCAGTTGGATTCTTCCTATTGCATCCAGGAGTGTCAGAAGACCAGACTCGCCTTCCACACAGTTTGCTGCTCCTGTGTGCCTCTTTTCTTGATTCCCACTCCTGAACTTTGATAATCCTTAACCTTTCAAGCAAACAATTGCTATTCCATCATATTTTTCCTATACTGTTCTGGATATTACTAGGTAGATAAGGTGTAAGGCAGGCCTCATGAATTCGCTCCCTAAATAATACTCTTGATAATTTCATCACTTTATACTCCAGGACATCCTTTTTATCCTTTTTGCCAGCAAGTATTATCATATTAATCATAGAAATGTTTAACATGAAGATTATTTAGGTATAGTTGTGGAGAAGAAAATAAGTTTTCCTCTGTAATAGTTTATGTTAGAGAGATCATTTTATCAAACTCTGGTGACAGGTTTTTTATTTATATAGCCAAAGGAGAAAAAAAACAAGCAAGTCCTTAGTGATCTGAAAATAACTTCAATTCTTTACTTATGTACCAAGTGGGTCAAACATGATACAATCCCTGAATCCTTAAATTCAAAAAATCTATTACTCTGCATATTTTCTGTAAATGAAATCACAGAATGTTAGGGATGGGAAGGGACCTCAAAGGATCATCTAGTCCAACCCTGCTGCCAGAGCAGGTTCACCTGTACCAGATCACACAGAAATGCATCGAGGCAGATTTTGAATATTTCTAAAGAGGGGGACTCCACAACCCACCCTGGGCAGCCTGTTCCAGGCCTTTATCACTCTCACTGTGAATTTTTTTTTCCTCATGTTTCCATGGAACTTCCTATGACTCAATGACCACACATTGCCCCTTGTGCTGTCATTGGGCATCACCCGGCAGAGCCTGGCTCCATCCTCTGGGCACTCACCCTGCACATCTTTATATACATGAATGAGGTCACCCTCAGTCTCCTCTTCTCCAAGCTACAGAGCCCTCAGCTTCCGCAGTCTCTCATCATAAAGATGGTCCACTGCTTTTATCATTTTTGTAGCTCTGTCCTGGACTCTTTCAAGCAGTTCTCTGAGGTCCTTCTTGAGCTGAGGGGCCTAGAACTGGACACAATATTCCAGATGCAGCCTCACCAGGGCAGAGTAGAGGGGGAAGAGAACCTCTCTTGATCTACTAATTGCATCCCTTCTAATCCACCCTGAAATCACATTGGCCTTCTTGGCCACAAGAGCACATTGCTGTCTCATAGTCAACTTCCCAACCACTAGGACCCCCAGGTCCTTTTCCCCTTCACTGCTCTCCAACAGCACATATACACAGCCAATACCAATAGATTACAAACTATAGTTATTAGAACAACTACAGGTACCAACTATTAAAAGATACTATGAAGAAATGGAAGGAAAATGCAGCATATAGCAATCAGTGGTGGTATAACATTAGGAATAAAATACTTTGTTGTCAGACAATACCCAGGTCACTGGTTCTGACTGAAATCAGCTTCCTTGGATGAATAAAGTATTCATGCTGTGCTATGCATTTAGTTTCCTTTATGACAATAAAAGACTTCTACCCAGATGTGTTCCACCATGTCTGGGTATGAACCATTTCTTCTACTAAGATACTCTGGAAACAAGGGAGATTCAACTCTTTTCATATTAATGCAAACTAGTCATTATACAGGAAAGCACAGTGAATAAGCCTGCAGAGCTAATCAAGGGGTAAATAACACTGAAATGCCTCCTTGCAGTATTTTCCTGAAGAAAATCATCATTCAAATAGTTGAAATTTGGTTCTTCCTGCTCAACTGAGGAAACACAAATTAAATCATCAGTACCCTTATCATGTCTCATTGCCTGCTCTAATTTCTTCAGGGCCTGTTGTACAAACAGGTCTATGCTTTATGCATAGGGTGCTGGAAATTAAGCTTTCCTCCCTCACACATGTCACCTGGTCATCATCTTGCCCTTGTTAGTCCCTTTTTCTAGTTGACTTTGAGCTACAATAAACAGGCTGAATAGACTCTTCCTACCAGAGCTACTTACTTTTCCCCTTTTCCAAAGATCTCTTTTTGCTTTTTCTGGTAGGTTTTCACCAAATGATATCATGCAATGGAGACTGCAGAGCTTTGAAGGGAGGTGGGATGTGAACTATCAGTGCAGTTCCTCAATTCTCACTTAGCCTTGAGAAACTTTGTCTGCAGAAGCATCAGAGTATTTGCACCAGAGCGCAGGTAAGCTTCTGATCCAGATGCATACAGGTTGGACTTGTTGATCTCCAACATCTTTTCCAACTTGGTTGATTCTATGATTCTATGTCAGGAGCAATTCTGCAGCACAGGATTCCATCAGAGCACCATTGTGTATCACTATCTTAAGTTTTCTCAGATAAACAAAAAAAAAATTTATTCCAAACCACTCTGTCCTGCAGAACTGAATATACAAACCTTAACACCCCACCCCCTCAAAAACAAAACAAAACCACAAAAAAAACCAAACAAAAAACAGGAAAAAAAAAAACAACCCAAAGATTACTCTTTCTTAAGAAAGTCAACAAACAGTAAAACCTAAAAATGAGCTCTTCCTACCCACAAACATCCAGGAGTGACAGCTGATGAACAAACAACATTCAAGGGAAAAGAAAGACCAACACATATTTGCCTGAAACTAGAGATAATCTAATATGGCAGCTAGCTATCTGTTACTAAGGCTAAGGAACCTTACTGAACACAGGAACCACCACCACATCTCTTTCCCTTTGTCTCTAAGATCCCAAAAAACTTAGCTGTGATGTCAAAAACTAGGCCAGAGGTGGCCAGTTAATTCCACTGGCCATGACTAAGCACTGCATTTTACCTGGACAGGCATCTGTTCCTGCTGTCACTTGAAGTGCCATTTCCCCTTCTTTTCACTTTTTTGCTTTGTAATTAAAATCCAGTTGAGCTGTTCTTCTGCTTCACTTGCAGTGATCCCAGAACTGAAAAGGTAGCTCCAAGCCTGCAGCAGGTTCAAATATGCCATCTCTCTTGAACACATAGCAAATATCACACATTTCCCTAACTTTCCTAAAGAAACATGTCTGGAAACAAAAAACATCAAAACCAGATCTGGTTTTGAAATTGTTTTAATTTTCACATCCATGTCATACTCCTTTCTAAGTATCAACAACCTCAACTCTTCTCAACTACTTCTTACTCATTATGAATTGCTATTCCTGACTCCTAATATTATTCAAACAGATGTCAAAAGAATGTTTGTCCTCCAAAGGAACCCTTGCAGGAATCCAAACCAAAACCCCTCTGGCTAGACAGGAAAGGTCTTTACCTTTAAATATTTCATTAATACTTTATATTTTCAGTGACTGAAATTATTTTTATATGTCTTCAACAAAACTTATAAACCATGTTTGTTTTAAGACTTTATCAGCCAAGCCATTAATTTTCAAAATCTTTCATTATACTTACTATGTAATGATGTCAAGATCTGAGGACCCCTTATTCAAAATGAAGCAGAATCACAAAACTTTTGTGGCATCATCTGATAGGACTTCCCCCTCATTCCCATAATTTATAGATACTAGCTTTCTTTTTCCTTGTAGGCTGGTGGAAACTGACAAGCTTTCCTCGTAGTGGTTTCTGGCTCTTCTGATCCTGATCGCTTTATCATCAGTAGAGCATTCTCCCTTTGTCCTGGAGATGTGGAGGCCTGAAGATATTTCTGAGTGCACAGAATTAGAGGAGCAAAGTAGTAACAAAATGGAATAGTTAAAGGAAAGCAATTTCATGAGAGATTAGTCTGTGTGGATTTCTGTATCAGAGCTGTAAGTCCACTTGGGTCATGTAAGGAAGACAAAGTATTTCGGTCAAATGCAACCAGGTACAGACTTGTTTTGATGAACTTTCAGGAAGCATTCCAGACAACAGTGGTCAGTGCAGTGTTCTTATAATGATCTTATTTTACAAGGTTGCTCTTATTTTCATCAGCTTATGTCAACATATAAAGTTGTTCTGCACTTTGTAGAGCCAAAGCCTAAATGTGTTTCCACATTCATTCATCAATTTCTGAAGACTAAGATCACACTGATTACATTTTATTGGAATTTAGCAAAAAACAAACAAACAACAACAGCAACAAAGCCCACAAAAAAATCCCAGCCTACCAGATTTGAGATGAGATGAGTAAAGGGTCAAAATCTAAAGGGAATTTTTGATGCAGTTACATAAAAGTGTAAAAATAAATTTATGATGGAAGCTGAAGAGCAGCTTTAAATAGAGACCTTATTGCTGCCAAAGTGACAGTCAAAACTAAAATGTCTGGTTTCAGTACATGTTTCAGAAACTTCACTGCCACATCCACTGAGTAAAAGATTGGGAACTTTCATTACTGATGATGACTCAAGAATCAAGACAAGAGGACAAGAAAGGAGATGGGGAGATATAGCACCTTAACCACAAGATCTACCACAAGCTCTCCACAGCAGTCTGAAGAACAGAGAAGCCTTTCAGTTCTCAGGTGAGAATAATTTATGAGGAAGGCATTGAGACTGTGAAGCAACAGGAATTTCAACAACCATTTTACAGAATGCAGAACATCTTTTCCCAAGCTTGGAGTTTTAATTGACATCAGTCTATGAAACACACAGAGAGGACAAATGTAGAAGAAAGAAAGAAATTCCACAACAAAGTTTTACCTTATTTCTTCACCCTGCTGTGTCTCATGCTCAAAACAATGTAGCCAGCCCAAAAATTCCAATCCATTTCTTTTCATCCTGTGTGCATTCAAGCGCTCAGCTAGCTGTCAGTCACAGGCCTTCAAAAGAAAAGAACAAAACCCCAAACCTTGTCCATATAAATAGGAGTACAATAGGTAATGTATATGCAAGCAATATATCAGAGAGGCAGAAACTACCAATAACATTCCCTCCAGAAAAAAAAAAAAAAAAAAAGCATTAATAAGAACATTTCATCTGCCAATTAAAGAAACAAAGTAACTTGAAATTAAAGACAGAATCTTCAACAAAAAGTGACTAAAAGAGTGAAATATTTGCATGAGAAGTGCATTCAGTGAATTTTTTTTCTCATATTTCACTACATTAAATTCACCTCTTTTCTGAATCCAGATTTAAAATTGCAAATCTTATTTCTTTCTGGGTGTAGTCTGCTGAAAAAAATATTTCCTTTGTTGCTTTTCTATAGAGGAAATTATTCTCAGACCCAAACTCCTTCTAATCTTTTAAGTCCCTTTTTTTTTTTTTTCCCATTGAATGTTCTATAATTTTCCTGAGTTTTAGAAAGAGAAAAGTGATCACAATCAGAAAACTAGAAAACTTCCAAGTTTCCAGAAATCCAAAATGGATCATGGCACTGTATGATCTGTGTGACAAATTTCAGGGAGTTTCATGACTAGACAAATTCACCAGGAGACTGGAGTAAGTAGAAGGGCTGTAGGGTTGGAAAAATCATCAGGAGAGCATGATGGACTTAAAAAACTCTTTATGATTAATAAATATCACAAAAGAGAAAGTAGTGGGCTTTGTGTTTAAGTACTGACAGATCAATCTCCTAAATATTCACCATAAAAAGGACAACTTGGGAAAGTAAACTGTGCTTTTCCTTCCTTGTGATGACTTCAATAAGAAATCTGTGTTTTCTCCGTTTCTTTTAATTAGTATAAATACTAACAGGTGAGAAGTTCTGTAGTTCCAGCTCAACCTGTTGAAAGTCTCCCTCTCTGGAGATATTCAAGACCCACCTGGATGCATTCCTGTGTGATCTAGTATAGGAGATCCTGCTCTGGTAGGGGGACTGGAATGGATGATCTTTTGAGGTCCCTTCCAATTCCTAACATTCTGTGATTTTGTGATTATGTGATTCTGTGAAAGTGTAAGAATATTGATCATCAGAAGTTCTCCACAGAAAGAGTGATTGGCCATTGGAATGTGCTGCCCAGGGAAGTGGTGGAGTCACCATCACTGGAGGTGTTTAAGAAGAGACTGGATGGGGCTCTTGGTGCCTTGGTTTAGTTGATAAGATGGTGTTGGGTGATAGGTTAGACTCAGTGATCTCAAAGGTCTTTTCCAACCTGGTTAATTCTATTCTAGTCTAGTCTAGTCTAGTCTAAAACCTCTTCCTCTGTAATTTGAAATCAGCTTCTTGCTGAAATTCTGCTATTGCAATTGATGTGTAGCTATTTATCCTTATAGAACAGCATAAAAAAAATGGGGAGATACAAATAAAAATATATTTCTTATGGCCCTAAAGCTTCTTTGAATCAGGTAGTTTTGTTGACAATCCATTTATTTAAAGCTGCTTGTTGCAGCTTTGAGATTGACAAGTTACAGACCAGTTAGGTCTATCTGCTCAAGTGCTTGTCTGGTCAGATACTTTCTTTGATTCTGCCCCTCCTCCCCACCCCCCACCCCCTCTTTTTGGGGGGTTTGTTTGCTATAAATTTCAATATCAATCTCATCTTAAATTCTAGAGCACAGACTTTTGTGTCCTGGTGTTATCTAGTTCTGGATTCTGTAGTAGCTGCAAATGCCACAATAACACGCATCACTACAGAATGGTGCTTTTCACTGGACGATATATGAAATTTCATAATGCTTTATAAATCCCTGGTAAACTGCACTAAGAGTTTTAATTTTAAATCTGTGATTTTGGACACCTGAATGTTACCCTTTCTTTAGTACACCAAATAATAAGAAATCTGTGTGCCAGAAATACAAATTGATGTAGGGTACAGGTAAGAGTAATTTGCAGGTTTTGCCCTTTCATAGGCACAAAAGTAATTTGATTTCAGGACTGGAAGGAGAATTTGTCACCAAATATCTTTGAGGGAATTATGGAGAAATAATTTGAGAAAAGAGGGAATCAAAATGGTGATTTTCCAGTTAGCACTGAACTAGAGAAAGAGTTCAAATGAAAGGAGGAGAAAGGAGAAGCATGCAGGCATGTTTCTGCATCTCTGAACAACCTCAGCCTGTTTTGTATAAAAAGGACCAGTATCTGCATATGCTAGAAAATTATTATCATGCCTTTTTCATTCAGCAGGGAAAAAATAGAATAATAGGGAATGCATTTTTTATTGTTTCACAAAATTAAGTAGTTTCTACTTTATGCATTAATAGATACAAATGAGTTCACTCAGGGATAATTAAATGAGGCAAAATTAAGGAGTAATAAGGAATGCAGAAGATGAACTACCTCTCACAAAAAATGTCTCACTTTGCCTTCACAAGTGTTGGAGTTTAGATAGGGAACAAAACTTTGGTTTTCTGTGTTTAAAGGCTAAGTTAAACTCATTAAGAACTCAGTTCCAACATGACCCTAAAATATTTACCCCTGTACCAAATAAGAAATAACTCAGCTGAAATGACCAAACATAAAACCAGTTTAAAATGGTGAGATTTGAACTAATAACCAATAAGATTCAAGTTTAGTGGTTACTGAACTAATCTGAGAAAATTTGCAGGCTCTCAAGCCAGTAAAAGAATAAAGATTCAGATGCAGGTATTGGTGGCATCTAAAGCAAAGGGATCCGGAACTCAATATAGAGAAATGCAGGGGGCTGAGCTAGATTGTTCATGAGGTGCTAATCTATACACCTAGTTATTCAGCTTCTCAAAAACATCCTAAAGCCTGTGCCAGCTTCCATGTTTCTGAAGCACTGCTAATGCTCGCAATATGTTATACCTGAGAAGGAGAAAAGTACAGCGATTTCAGTGATGGGAGATGATGCAGAAAAAACACCTCCTGTCTACATCCAGGCTGGAGGAAAAACTACACTGGTAATTTATGTTGGTTCCTTTTTTTTTTTTGAAAACTCCCCTTTTTGATATCTAAATCCTTTTTTTTTTTTTTTTTTTAAAAAAAAGTAATTAAATATTGAAATAAAATATGTTTCACTGAAGAATGGTGCAATAGACAGGAGATAGTCAGAAAGGTCATCACATTGGGAAACAATGAGTTTCCAGTCATCTTGACAGTAACTTTCATAGATAATTATCTGGAAAAGACTAGTGGTGTTAGGAAAATTGAAATAAAAAGACCCAAAATTCAAAGGTATGGGGTCAGGTATGTGCTTGCCTGATTAAATGGCTGATCTGGAATGACTTTATTTTCTTGAGTGAAAAAAAGTGCACTTTTAAAAATGCTTGGTTATATGCTCACATAAAGCACTTATCTATACTCATAAATACATACCTTGAAGCTGCCTTTAAGGTACAAAGAACCTTTTTCTCACTGCCATATTAGGATTTAATTGCACTTTGAACAGAGAAAAATCTGGATTTACACCTGAGTAAATGAACAAATCAACTGGCTGATATTTTGCAAATCATTTTAGTGAAAGTCATTTTGGCCCTAAACTCCATCCTAGGGTATTTGGTTGGGGTTTTTTGTTTGTTTGGTTGGGGGGGTTTTTAATATATTTTTTAAATCCATATTTGCAGCTATTTTAGCATCACAAAAAACAGGTACCGTATTTTTCGTGTGTGGAGTGTGACTCAGTCCACTGAGTGCTAAATTCAGCTCCTCATCGACCCTCATTTCTATAAATGAAAATAGTAGTGGACATTTCAAAAGAGCTTCTAATTATCTGCGGGTAGATACTATTTCACAAATGCTGCCATCTACATATCTAATAAGTAGGTATTTTATTGCAATTCAGTAACACTCAGCAACCTCCAAATCAAAAATTCAGCTGTTTTTCCTGCTGTTACAGACTTACATTTTTTGCAGTTTTATGCACTCTGCTAGTTTTTATCCTATAGACAGCAAGAAAATGAGGACAAAGAATTGAAACCCTATTATTGTTCATTGCTTTTTCTTGCTCACATAGCTCGCATACCAAAGTTGATTCTATGAAATGGTAAAGCCACCTCATCTTGACCTCAGTTTATAGGCCAAAGCAATACTAACAAATCTGATAAAATGTGCAGAATCAGATAAGCCAATGAGAAAAAGTAAGCAAGCATCACAAAAAATAGTATTTTTTCACTTGTTTAATTTAATATGAAGCAGCACAAACATTATTACATTAATACTTAACACATTTCCTTTGTAGAAATAACTATAAAATAATTTAAATCTCAACATACATAAACGTTTTGTTTTTTTATAACTGTGTGTTCCAAACATCTGCCTTTTCCAAGAATATATTTAACTGGCATCGTCAAGATCCTTTACCATTAGAATGCACCTCCTTTACATCAGAAATCAGCAAAATCAGGTATTAAATAATCAGCATTAGCTCATTGTTTCAGACAGTAAGTGAACTGTAGGAACAGTATTTCAAGAACAATATAAAAAGACAATGAGAGACAGCGGATAATATTTACATACAACCTATTAATTATTTAACTTTTTGAATTACCATTATATATTTATAATTTTAATTATGCACACAAATGCCCTCAATATTAAATGGGGAAATTATATTATCATTATTATTATTATTATTAAATATGGCACAACAAAAGCAATGTCACCCTACCTATTTGTAATGGATCGCTAGTGCCCCCTTCTGATATGAAGCAAGAGAAAACATCGAAGTTTTACAGTTTTCTGTTCTGATACCTAGAGATTTCTTGCAGTTATTCGTTATTTTTAATGTAGGAAACCTGTTCAGAACCTACATTCAAACTGAGCAACCTTGCATGCACAATTGTAAGCACTTTCACTTTGGTAAACACTATTTAAAAGGAAGAAAAATAAAGATAAATATGAAAATATGAAGTATATGTTGCTGAAAATACACTATTAACCTTTTGTTTTTGAGCCTATCTTGCAGCAGAACTGTTCTAAATAGCCTCAATTGATATCTGAGTTTTTAAATTAATAATAAGTCTTTATGAATGTTTATGAGAAAAAATAAACTGATGCTACAAACCCAGAATTAATCACGTTAAATGTCATATTGCCAGGTTTCCTACAGAAATGTTGCCGAGTATAAAGACATGCTCATTCATTATAACCCCTTCCCTTTGACTTAATATAAAGGGCAAAAGGCAGCATGATAGATTTAAAAGATATTGTCTGCAGCATTGATTGCTCTATATCAATAATTTTTTTGTGTGTGGATGCATCTTGATGCTGTTTTGTGTGCAAGCTGCATGCTCATTCCTTTCATTATTTGATAGAATCTCACCCCTTCATTTGGACTGCAAATATTTTCCAGTAACTGATAAACTGAGGATTTTATCCATGTACTGCAAGAGTAAAGATTCTAAGTCCTGGAAAAGGAAAGTAAAGTTTCTTCCTAATTTAAAAAATATTTTCTTTTCTCATGGAGACATAAAAAACTGATATGTGGAAATCAAATTCAGAAGTGTTAAACTCATGCTATCCCTTTAATTTTTCAGTATCTTGATATAGCATATTCTACTTTATTTTCTCTTTTTTTTTTTTTCTATTAGACGTTCTAAAAGTTTCTGGAGAAATATCAGAAACAAAACTGGAGTGGGTCTCAGTGATACAAAAAGAATCCCAGCACTTGTCTGGGAGCTGTTTCTGCAAATCTAGTCCACAGTACTGGAGAGCAAGACCAGGAACAAATTACGGCTTCAATCAGAAGTATCAACTTAAAACAGGATGATTAAATGGATCTTAATAATCTGGAAAATTTGTATTTATTTAAGCCAAACATATGTTTTGGCTTTGAAGTGGCCTCCCTCAAATATTTTAATGATAATTTGTCAGACAAATAATGCACACATTTTAATCTGATGTTTCCACTCTCTTCATCTGGGTAGTCTGAGCATATTCCCTCTCACCATAATCACTTCACACACAAAAATCAAGAGTTTCAGCTTTCTGACAAAGCACATTAGCTTCTGCTAACTATTGCACTAAATATATTTGGATCTGTGCTTCGTGTCACAAATTTTAAGAGGATGATTTCATGAAATATGCCAAAACCGCAAGTTACATCAAGAAATGCAGATAATAATATTATTCTTTTGTCTTTTTAATTATTTTTTTCAACATAAATCAGGAATGTGTTACATATTAAGCAAAAACTTACTTTCTCCACATAGAAATTGTAACATTCCTATATTATAAACCATAGAATTTCTCAGTCAAATTGCATTTTACAGGCAAGTTAACAGTAAGAAATACATATGTTATGTATACTCTCCTCGAAATTCACCTTTTAAATGTGTTGTTTGAGTCTCTTTCCTTGTCATGACATCACAATCTCAGAAAATCTAAAAGAGAAAATAATTTAAAAACCAAATCAAAGGCATTTTAAAATCAAAAAGAAAAATAAACACATAAACTAACCAGGCATTTTAACTAATAAATTCCAATTTGAACATTTCTCTGTAAAACAGTTATGCTCAGAGGCTGCCTCACTGCTCACTGCAACTTCCTCATGGGCATTTCCACTATATTCCTAAAACAACTTTAGTATTTTTTGAGACTGCATGAATGACACATTTTTTGAGCTTGGATGTTTTTTGTACTTAGCCTAAGTACATCGTTTCCGTTAGCCCAGAAAAGAGAATACAGGTGAGGAGACACCATTTGTAGATAGAAAATGTCATATTAATAAGCAACAGGTGACCAAGAGGTCTAAGCTTGCCACCTGAGCCTGCCCTCTGAAGTGCCATGAGGTATGAACATTAAAGGGATTTTTTGTTAAATTTATTTTTATGGTCAAACGAGGGAAAAAGAACGATGCAGAAGGACTGAACCAATACATTGAGATTTCTGTTCCAGCAGCTTACTGTCCTTTTAATCTTGAAGAAGGCATGAGGCTGTAACTCAGTTATATTGCTGCTATTTTCCTACCAAATACTAGTACATGTAAAAATTCTGTTGAAATGTGGGGAGAAAATTTAAAAAAAAAAAAAAAAAAAAAGGGGGAAAGAAAGGGGAAAAAAAGAGAAGTAAATAGCTTAGGAAGGATTCTAGAAAACAGCTTAGATGAAATAGTGCTAAGGAGGGTCTTCAAAAGCAGGTTTTTAGTGCCTGTATATAGTTACAGAGAAATATTCCAGATGTTGCATATTTCTTAAAATTATTTTAGCACCTATTAGCGGAGTAATAAGAATAATTAAAAATATTCCTTTTATGTTCTCTGTCTTGGCTTAACTTCACAGTCTCTGGCACTGCAGTTTTGAAAGACAATTTTAAAGCTAACTGAAAAACCAAACCAAACCAAAAGAACCCACAACCAAACAAAACCGAAAAACACAAGAAAAGAATATCCTGAAATTGTAACCATTTTCCAAGAGTAAATGAAAGTACAGTTGCAATGGAGAAAACTCAGATGATAACACATTTATGCAAAGATTAGTCATCAATATATACCATATGATAGCTAACTGATTTATCAATATAGATATATAGATAAATAATTTTCATTAAACAGTAGCATGGCAAACTTACATAACCTAAGCTTCTGAGCCTGAATTCCAAGCTCATCCCTTTTTCTCTGACAAAAATCTAATACATAATAGCTTAGAAAATCTTTTAATTAAGAAGATTTATGTCTCAGACAAAATGCCCATCACTTTCTGTTGTGAAATCATCCTTCTCAACAGCATTCTTTTTCTTAGCTATGACCACAATTTCAGATTGTTTCCATTGTCTGACAAGAAAGCAAATTACAATAAAAAAAACTTTCATGAATAAAAAATAATATAAAATAAAAACAACATTTAAAAGTACATTCTTGAAAAAAAAACAAACAAAAAAACAACCAAAAACATACAAAACAAACTCAAACATCTATTCAGAAATGGCTCTTCACAAACTCATCTAAAAAGCTTTGAGGTACATGACAGCAAATAACTTCTTATGTTGGAATCAGACTGCAGTGGGGGAAAAAAAAGAAAAAAAAAAAACACAGAAAAGAGTGTCTCAACATATTGGCAGGTGGGTCACAGGCTGGCAGAGCACACCACCCACAACACATATGACAGAGCTCTGCACTCACACACAGGGTAAATTTCAGCTTCGTAATGCAGTTCCTTGAATGGCAGAGAGCAGTATTTGGCTCGGTTCTGGTCTTACCAGCTCTACTTTGGTTTCCCAATGTCCAGGCTACAAGGTGAAATTAGGATTAGTCTCACAATGTGCTTAAAATCTGATTTGCAGCAGAAGTTGTGTTGTGGTCAGCAAGAATGCTTTTAGTGAATCCCCTAATACATGCAGTTGTCATCTTGCCTGACCCATTTTCAATAGACAATGCCCAAAGGTAATGGAAAGTATGTCAAGAAACCACAAAGGCAGGTCATCAGGGAGCAAAAAAGGAGACACTCTCTTGCAGAGTCTCACAAAACCAACATATAGAAGGTCCTTCCATGCCATCTCATCCTGCTCCAGACCCTCCAATTCTACCTTATCATCTACATTAGTTGTGCCTGAGGCAGCCACGGTTGAGCTTTTATCCACCACCATTCATCCAGCTGAAAGATGTTGGGCCCACAATGAAGAACAAAAACTATAGCCAGATATTCCAGAATTTGCACGCCAGGGATGCTTATGCAAATGAAACCCAGCCTTTCTATTGTGCCATCCTTATTATGCTGTCCCCCACACATCGCAGCCATTAGTCCCTGTGCACTGCCTCCAGGTGGGGCTACAGATCTACTCCTGCTGACACCATGGCATGTTCCCAGGAGGGAGAATTTGGCTTTTTCTGCCTATTAGCCAGTGTCTGGCAATGTTGCTCCATGGCTTCATCCTCTCCTACCACTTTTGTTCAGTCCTTTTTTCTTTAGACCATCTTGACTTCATCATACCTTTCTGCATCACCTTTCTCATACCCTTCTGGTCCTATAATTGAAGAGAAACTGGGAAAGAATGAAAAGGCTGCCTTAGAAAACCAGGATTCATAAGGAAAGAGAAGGCACAACTAATTTGTTACAAGAAAACTCAAACCTTGCCTTGCCTTGAGCAAGATTCAAGCTTGACTTCTTGCAGCCCTCAACCACATGTATTTGCTGCAAACATATCTCCTTCACGTAAGATCATGAATACCTGGAGGCAGTCAAATATCTATCAATGCTTCTGAGATTTTTGCAATTTATATCTAGCAGTCCTTCACATAAAAATGGAATACCCTAGACTGGTTATGGTAGCTGCAATAGAAGCTCTTCACTTTTGATGACAACCCCAAAGTTAGAGGTCGTAAGCAGGGCGATGTTGTTGATCACTGTGGGCATTTTCAGGTGAAGTTTGGGCGTTTATAGTGAAGTCCATGTCCTGGCTTCCTAGACAATATTTAAAGAGTTGAGGTTACTGGAATTTGTCCTCCTTCATGCAGTCTTCCAGCTTTATGATAGACTATAAGCTTATGGCAGAATCAAAAGCTCCATGATAGATGCTGAAGTTGGCACATTGTGGCTACAAATTGGAGGAAATGAACTTCACCCAAGCTACTGCAGTGAAGATAATCACTCTTCATTAACCCAAACAAACTTTTTCACAAGCATGCTAGCAGCACTGCTCTTAAAACAAAAGAGAGCACTGCCCAAAAAGATATTTGGAACTTTTAAGCTTTCTGCTTGAAGATCTATTGCATGCTGTGTATTGTTTTGCAGTTGGAAATGTGCAGCTGACAGTAGAAATGTGTATGTGCCTGGGTATGTCTGCTGCGTGTGAAGTCTAGAGGGATTATTCCATGTTAATGAGAGCCAAGGAATTCCTCTAGCAGCATCTTGCATAAGTGAGAATCACATAATTTAAAGCTGGCCAGGGGCAGCTGTAACTTACATGCCATTTTCAAAATTGCCTTTTTTTTTTTTTTCTTTCCTTCTCTTTTTCTTTTTCTTTTTTATTTTTTTCTTTTTGAGGAAAGAAAAGCTATCGCTACACTCATTCTTTGCTAGCTCACTTCCATTTTGCATGTCCACTAACCCTTCTACAGAATGGATTTGCACCCTCCTAAAAACCTGTAAGTGGAATACATGCTATTTCCTTAATGGGCGAATACTGATTTTGCAGAACGAAAGTGATAATACCACACAATGCTTCCCCCAAGTCCATTAAATGAAACTCCAGGCTACACGGTCTGTAAATCACAGCAGATCATTCTTCTGCTAGGGTCCATATTCTTCCTCTTCTCTGACTCCCTCCTTCTTTACCCACACAGAAGTGTGGAAAGGAGGGTCATTCAATAAAAGCCCAGTTGTTTTTTTCACTAATTTATTTGTATTAGTGTCCTCAGCAAACTCTGACAGTTTATTTTCTATAATCTGTAAACAAAGGCACATTAAAATTTAGGGCCTTTCTGCCCATAGCTCCTCCAACCTGAGCTAATTTTTTTCTCTCACCACACAGTAAATGAAAGTCTATAGTTCACAATACTTTATAATAATTTAATTCAAAATTTCTCCCATTTACCTAAGCAGTTGCTTAAGAGTATCTCATCTTTTCTCCATGAGGCGTGTAGCTGTGCAAGAGCTAGCTTTGATTTGCTGCAGAGTTCTGGACAAAGCTCTTGTTTTAAGTGAATTTTCTCAGCTTTACATTGCTTTAGAAATCTCCTTCTAGGCTAGAAATGGATATGAATGCAAGGCAGCAATCTATAGGCAGTAAAATGTGTCACTAACAACATCTGTATGAGACATTGCAAACTGCAAGACAAAATAAAATAAAACAAGATCTTTTTAAATACATTTCCAACTGGATTTTAAATATTTTTTTTTTCAGTACAAATGACTCAAGCCTGTAGTTTTGTGGTTAGGAGGGGAAATGTAGTATTAACGATACAGACTGAATAGTCATGACCTTTCCATCCCTAGCCTTCTTTCCATCCCAAATGTAGATAGCCAATGCAAATCAGCTGGAGAGAGAAGGTATAGAAAACTGCCCGAATCAGTGTCTCTGCTCATCAGGTAATTAACAGGGGCTGCAGCCACCCGGCAACTCCAGGACAACAACTATATAACAAAAAAATTAATATGCTCTGAGCATAGAGATTTCTTTCTTTAATTTGATGAATGCGAATACTAAATCTATAGCTTTGATGACTTTCTAAAGAACTGAGAAAAGGCAAAAAATATGTATTGTGAAAAGATTATGAATGAGCATGTATTTTTAAAATAGTGAAATCAAAGATTGGCTGGAGCTTGCAGAGACACACAAAAAAACCCCAACCAACCAACAACCAACCAACCAACCAAAAAAAAACACCCCAAAACACACACACACAAACCCCCACACGCGAAACCCCCCACATACAACCTATTCAAGACAGTGTTTTGTTTAAAATTACAAAATCTCTATAGAATGATTCAGAAATACTGGGGGATTTTTAGCTCCTGTACATTAATTTAAATATGAAGCAACACCTCTACATTTCATGCTAACTACCATTTCTTTTATTCTCCAAGTAAGCTTAGTAGGTGGAAGGAAAGGCAAACCTTTTAAGCATTTCTAGCCTGATATGGGGGTGGAAAAAGAAGCTTGTAGGCTCTGATAGTGACTGCCCCTTGAAAACAATAATTAGCTTGAGAAAAGCACAGCAGTTTCAGCTGTCAAAAGGCACGAAATCCCAGTGTCACCAGTTTGATCAGCTCATTGATAGGATATGCAAAGACCTGTTCAGAAACGCAGGAGCAGCGGTGATAGGGATCGGCGTGTTTGTACTGTGTCAGTTTCAGGCAGTGCAGGGGAAAGAAAAAAAAAAAAAAAAAAGGAAAAAGAGGATGATTGTCAAATCTGAAAAAGTAAAAATAAACCCCAGAAGTTTAAGAGAGTGAGTTCTAGTTCTAAGGGTGGTGTCTGAGCTAAAGCTGCGTCGTTCACTATCCTGAAAGAATAAACAAAATGTGGGCTAAAAATAATGCATCAGCAAAAGAAAAGGAGAAAAAGAAGAAGAAGAAGGGGGGGTGGGGGGAGGAAGGCAGGACAATCTTTGTGAACTGATCTCATTCACCCTTTGGATACAGAGAAAATCAGTAACTATGCAGAACAAATTTCCCTTTGAGTTCCTAATGCAGCAAGAAAAAACAATATTTAAATATACCATATTTTTGTTATTATTTTTATTTACTGGCAGGCTTATTTGGTGCTTCACAAAGCAAGAAAGTCACACTTTCTGCCACTGCAAGTTTGTCACCTTGGTTAAAAAAATAGCCTGTAGAGAGACCACATATTCACTCAGGTTGAAGGTCAAAACTTCAGGTTTTGTTTGTGTCTTTTGCAGAAAAGCACATTTTTTCCTAGTCAGCCACTTTCCATTGGAAGCTGTGCATTTGTAAAAAGGTTGGCTAAGGACTGGGAGCTCTTTGTGCAGGGTTCATCGTTTGCTGTATTTTTATAGCATGCTCAGCACGCTGGAGACACAGCCTCCCGGGTTGTGGCTGGCCATGGCTGCTGCAAGAAGTATTTGGAAAATAAAAACAGGGTGGGAACAGGATAAGAAGATTACAGAAAACAATTCTCCTGCAACCTTTCCATGGGCTCTGTTCACCCACAGACACGCAGGCATACACAAATAAAAGCTGATGCATGAAGTGGTGCATCCCCAGTCTCTGGGAAAGCGTCGTCATCAATATTCTTACTTTGGGAAATGAACCCCTCAACAGCATCCTGCACCAGCAAAGCCTGCCAGCCTGTCATTTATTGCCTTCCAGGGGGAAGACAAAAAATCTTATCATAATATTGGAGGAAGGAAAAAGATTTCTCAGTGCTTCTTTTCCATGGATAGGAATGAACAGGAACAAACGTAACAGCAATTATCCTCCAACTGTAGTTGACTGTCTCAGTCTCATCCGCTTTATCTTTTGACTTTGTTACAGAACTCACAACAAAGTCCTAAATTTAGAAGAACCATGGGCCCAATGATGCACAAAAAGCCATGCACAGAGGCTCTGATTATATCTAGCCAGCACTTGATGAACGTGTAAAAGACTTTGCTTCCACAGAGCTGAAATGAGAGGAACTTGAGACTCTGAAGGATTTGTCATTTCTGTTTCCAGCTGTAAGAGAAACTCAGGAGCAACTGTAATAAGAAAAAGTTGCTCAAGTGGTATGTTTTGATCAGAAAGGAATGCAAGTTCGTTCCAGAAGCACATCATTTAGGAGATTAAGACCTTTTGCTTCAAATCAGTTTAAGCAATTAAACTACCACAGACTTCCCTCACACAAATAAAACTTTAAGATAAAATCTCCAGAAAGCATGCTGGATATTGGCTAATCATTCTTCCACATGTCTCTGTGAAACATATCACTGAAGTTGTTTTCTTAACACAGTTTAAAAATATATTGCAAACTTATACTTCCAAATAAAAGGATTGCAGAGACTGACAGAATTTAGGAGGAAAATGTTCATTGAGAGAGATCTAACTATATTTCAGGTTTTATGTGGAAAAATAGCCACAACCCAGATCTGTTCTCAGTCAGTTGGACTTTTGCCAATATATAATAAGATTAAAATATAAGATTTAAAGGTGTTTCAAGATACTTCTACGATATCTAGCCTAAAGGTGAATTCCTATTTCTGTCACTGCTACCTAAACACCCTGACTATGAACAATTAATAGTAAAGTAAATTTTTCATTTTTCTTTTCCCCTGAAATGAAGGGGGGAAAAAGAATACTGTTAATTCTGATATAGTCTGTTTCAATTACAACATGCCTTCCAACTCCAGCGCATTAAGTGAAACTGAAAGGTTATTCAGTTAAATTGCAGAATCCCTGGAAATGTATGAAATCTTTCCAAAGGAAATCCTAATTATTAAGAAACTCCAGATTGTAATTATTTTCAGCTAATTGGAGAAGAAAATATTGTTAAACTTCTTTTTTTTCTTTTTTTTTTTTTTTATGAGAAGGTACAGTTATAATATTCTTACAATGTTTTGAAACGTGGCATATTATTCAGCCTGGGTCCTTTGATGTGTGTTTTTCCCTCAATCCATGCTCCAACAATTCTGTCATACAGAGAACTGAAAATTAAGTTATTCTCACCAGCAATACTCCCCCACAAAGAATCTATCAAACCATAGATATAAACCTCAGAACAATCCCTGCCAGGTTTCTCATGCAAATGCTGCAGAAAAACTTACAAGAGCACTTTAAGATATTGAGAACCCTTCAATACAACCCAGTATAATAACTTTTACTTGCTAATTTCTATGGGTCAGTTGCAAAGGAATAGACCTGTCAATCTTTTTCAGATGTAGCAGAATTTGTCTGTCTACAAACAGGGATGCTTTGTTGTTGCCATAGAGACTAATCCTCCACTTTCCTTCTGTTGACACAGCTAGTCACACTCTAAACTACCTGATCACACTTTTAATAGGCAGCTGACTCCAGTACCATAAAATGCTCAAATCAAGTTCGCAAAACTTGACGCATCTACTGTTGCTTTTAAAAATAATAATAATAATAATAATAATAATAATAATAATAATAATAATAATAATAATAATAATAATAATAGCAGCAATAATGACAACAGCAAAAAAGAAATATAATGAAGTGTCGTGTAAGGAGAATTCTACCGCTCCTGTCTCAAAAAGCAGATCGTGGAGAAATAGTGACTAACAATTACTTTGCTCCAGTTCCAACTTAATTACATTATTCCAAGTGAATAAAATGTTATAATAGAGGAAATGTTATATTAAACCTGTTTTGTTGTAGATGTTGGCTATGAGTTTCCTTTAAGCGTCGATTGATTAAGCACACAAAGTAGTATAACAGCTACCCAGAAAAATCACTTCTGCTTCTTTTCACAGAATTCAGGAGATGATATAATTTTCTCATTTTCAAATTGTAAAACCTGACAAGGAAACAAACGTGGAGGTGACTCACGCCCTGCAATAAAGTGACGCTCTGAGAAAGGCAATTTTCGTTTGGGTGGCTTGAAAGTTGGTGGTGTTTTAATAAATATTCTGTATTTAGAGCTGATTCGAAATCTATTCAGACCTTCTTGGTTTGCAAATCAAATTGTCAGAACTGAGCCTTTTTCTTAAAAAAAAAAAAAATTAAAAGAAAAAGGAAAAAAAAAAGAGAAAAGGTTCAGAATGTGTTTTCTTTTGTCCTAGTTAGAATAATTTTACAAGGTTTTGCTTTTATAATTCATTACTTAAGTGAAAGGTGAAAGGAACAAGAACATCAAAATGGAAGGACATTAATATGTTAAAAGAACTTTTTTGCTCCTAAAATGAAAGGAAGTTGTAATTAGATTTTTCCTGATGGCATTGTTTTGATGTTTATTTTATCTAAATTCTTTTGCACTTTGGCAGCAAAATGTCTCTACTTCCAATCATCAAACTGCCTTTAGCCGCTTTCAATGTTAAACTGATAATTCTCCCAATACAAAATGAAAATTCTAAAGGTAATTTTCCAAAGCTATTCTGCCCTCCTTTAACATATATTATAAAAAGTTTGTTGTGACTCCTTCAATTAACAAGAAAAATTGATGTGTATCATTAATTATGTCAGTAGAAATCATAAATCATCACTGAGTGCTGCAATTAATTATTTTAAAGTCAAGTGAAGACAAATGACAGGCAGAAGATAAATCCACAGACCCTTCAGATCAGAGTGAAATGGGAGAGAAAAAAAAAATGTAGAAAAAAAGATGCAACAAAATTGGTAACTGTTTATGAATTAAGACACGTGAATCATTTTTCCTTTCAACATTAATAAAGAGACTACAGCAAAACTAAAATACTTGTGGAAGTCAATGGTGCTTCCATTATAAGCCTTAATTTTTGAGGGTTGTATATTATTTATTTTCAGAATTTATAAACTGACTGGAAAAATAGCCTTTTTTCTTCTATTTGTCTTTGTTTCGGAGAAGGGTGGCTGAAATGCCAGGAGGATCAAGCACCCTTTTTAAATGTATTTTATCATCTCTGCTGCTGTAATGTCAGTGAACAATATGATGCTTTAGCTGACTTTTTTTTTCTGGTGGAAAAAATGACTAGCATGAATAGAAACCAGCAATTTTCTGTATATATATTAGTCATATTTGAATGATACAGCCTACTAATTTAACTCTGTTCATCCTTTTCACTAAGGTGGCTGGGAACATTCAGGAACATGCAGGAGAACTATGTTAGTAATACATAGACAAAAAGAAGGGATTTTCCTGAAACCTGAGCCAAATCATCTCACAGAGATCATGACTTTTAACAAAAATTGCTATTCTTGCTACCTAATGTAGGTTTCTGTACAGTAATGTGACCTGTGTAGATACACAGAGGTGTGCAAATATGGGCTAATAGAGTCTCACAACTTCTTGCAGAAAGATAGAGCTCTGAAGAAAACAAACAAAATCCAACTCAGACAAATAAGAATTTGAATATACCTTACAGGATAAGAAATTTCTGGGAAAACATGAGAATTGAAAGTGTGTACCTCCCTTCCTCATAGGGACATTTGTAAATGTCACTATACATCCCAATTCTGTGTGTATCTTTACATGCCTACATGCCACTAGGAGCTCACATAGTCCTGACTCCCTTTCTCAGATGCTGTCTGGGGGCTCAGGACAAAGTGCAAACACCCAGAGTAGTAGAAAGTTTTCAAGTTCAGAAGTTAAACACCGTTTTTCCAGCCAATTAAGCATAGGCATATTATAATGGTTTTGAAATGATCTACAAGATACTAAGGTATTCATGCCCTTCACATGCACTGAATGACACCTAACCTTTGCCCAAATTGTCCTGGTCTCCAAACTGGTGACACATGGGTTGGATGGGTAGACCACTAGATGGATAAAGAACTGGCTTGATGGCCACACCCAAAGAGTGTCTGTCAATGGGTCCATGTCCCAGTTGAGGCCAGTGACAAGTGGAGTCCCTCAGGGATCAGTTCTGGGACCAGTCTTGTTCAACATCTTTGTCAGTGCCATGGACAGTGGCATTGAGTGCACCCTCAGCAAGTTTGCTGATGACACCAAGCTGTGTGGTGCAGCAGACATGCTGGAGGGAAGGGATGCCATCCAGAGGGACCTTGACAGGCTGGAGAGGTGGGCACAAGCCAACCTCATGAGCTTCAACAAGACCAAGTGCAGGGTCCTGCATCTGTGTTGAGGCAATCCCAGGCACAAATCCAGGCTGGGCACTGACTGGCTGGAAAGCAGCTCAGAGGAGAGAGACTTGGGGGTCCTGGTGGACGAGAAGCTCAACATGAGCTCTCAATGTGCACTTGCAGCCCAGAAAGCTAATCAGATCCTGGGCTGCATCAAGAGAAGTGTGGCCAGCAGGTCAAGGGAGGTGATTCTCCCCCTCTACTCAGCTCTGGTGAGACCCCACCTGGAGTATTGCATCCAATTCTGGAGCCCCTATTACAAGAGGGATATGGATGTGCTGGAGCGTGTCCAGAGAAGGGCCACGAGGATGATCAGAGGGCTGGAGCACCTCTCCTATGAGGATAGACTGAAGGAGTTGGGGCTGTTCAGTCTGGAGAAGAGAAGGCTCCCAGATGACCTTATTGTGGCCTTCCATTATCTGAAGGGGGCCTCCAAGAAGGCTGGGGTGGGACTTCTCAGGATCTCAGGTAGTGATAGGACTAGGGGGAATGGAATGAAGTTGGAGGTGGATGTGAGGAGGAAGTTCTTCACCATGAGAGTGGTGGGGCCCCGGAATAGGTTGTCCAGGGAGGTGGTTGGGGCGCTGTCCCTGGAGGTAAGAGCAGGCTGGACAAGGCTCTGGCCAGCCTAATGTAGTGTGGGGTGTCCCTGCCCACGGCAGGGGGGTTGGAACTAGATGATCCTTGTGGTCCCTTCCAACCCTGACTAATACTATGATACTATGAAATTTTGTTCCCACCACAGGGAATGCCAGTGTTGAATATCAGTATCCACAGACAAGCCAGGTTAGCATCTTTGTTGAAACACCATCCATGAGAGTAAGAAAAGCTCTAACAGGGTACAAGCTGTTGAACTTTGCAAAGGAGAGGAACACACCGCAGAAGCAAATCCTGATGTGCCTTTCACCTTAATACTTTAAGGGCATGTGAGCTTTCAGTTTGCAGAATTGATTTACAGCAGTGAAGAAGCAATACCTGTTTTAAAGCATTACACAGGATGCCATGGGAAAGATCTGCAAAGAGGGAGAGTGAGTTTTGGGTTCTTAAGTCACCGTCATGTCACAGGCACATGAATTTCACAATCTCTTGATTTAAGTAGTCCAGCTCCTGACACAAAATCGTGGCTGTTATCACTGCCCATCTGTTACCTGCACAATTAGGGCCAGTGCTTTAAAAACCTTTATTTGTTTTAAGATTCAGTTGTGCAACGTAGTGTTTAAAATGTCAGCAGCCACTTAAATTTTATTGAGAAAAACGTTTCTGCTTTGGCTACCAGTGACAGAGCTAAGCAGGAGAGAAGAAAGTGAAGCATTGTCAAAGAGACCCTCACAAAAAGCAATGTTCTCTCTTTGAGTCTCAATCCATTGAGAGCATTTGGCAATTATTCTTGTAAGCATCAACAATGTAATGATTTGTGTGTGTGTGTGTGTGTGGACAGCATTCATCACAAAAATACTGTTTCTCAACTTACCCTTGTGCACAGAAGTACAAAAATGGTACACAGAGATGAAGGTGAAGACACAACCTCTTGTCCATACTTTTTCCAAAGACATAAGGTGTCATAGTCTGTCCCCTAGTTTTAAAAAGAGCCCTAAGGTAGAGTCCTTTTCATGTTTTGGTAAGTCATCCAATTATATCATCCATCTGATACCAAGTATACACCAAACTACTACCCCCACAGAATCACTCATCATTTTTGGGTGTTGACATTCAGCTCTTCCTGAATAATTCAGAGAAAATATCTAGCATTATTTGCTGAATAAACTGTATGTTAACCATGAAATTAAGCAGTGGGAAATTTGGTTTATATTTCTACTGGAAAACATGCCTTTGTGCCATTCTTGTTCCATATGATCTTGTCTGTTGTGGTGAAAATATTTCACATCACTGGAAAATGTAGATGCAAGGTTCCATGCAATCGTCTGGCAAATGAAGGCCCAGCGTAAATCCAGAAAACTCTAATATGACTCTCAGCAAACTGTCTTGGAAACTTCTGTCAGGATCTTCATTCTTAAACTGCAGAACCAGTAGGCTACTCTTTATGCCGTGCTTTAACAAGACAGCTAAATCTCACTTGTAGGATGGTTTTGATGACCACTAGTCTGGACCCACCATTTCTTAAAGCAGCATACTCAACATTTCACACATATGCAAAAACATGTTTTCAAGCTCTCCTTTACTCAACCCTTTGTGCAAAGTGATAAAACAGGGTTTGGAGTTTTTGTTGGTTTTGGTTTGGTTTGGTTTGGTTTGGTTTTTTTGCTAGAAGGGATTGAAGAGCAAGTCCAAGTGTAAATAATGCAATGATTCTATTTTTTTGGAAGGAAATGCAGTCAATTAGAATCTTTATACAGCGTAATTTGGAAGGAGTTCCTCAAACATAACCATTGACAGGAATAAATCTTGTTTTCTGTTTCTTAAGTTTTGCTTACATTGGTAAAGATGACTTATCACAGATCAATTTTCCACCCTTTCATATCCTTTGGCTTCCTAGTTGCATGTTGCACACTGTCCTTATGCAACTTTCCACTTGCAACAAATCAAAGGATTTAAAGATCAAAGATTATCGATCTTCATTCCAAAGTCAATGCCATATATCCTAATGTGCACATCAAGTAATACAAGTTAATTTACAGTCATGTACATGAGGCCATGCAGGACAAACCTCCTATCAGAGCTTCTGTGCAGAAACTAAAGCCTCCAACAAAACCAACTTAGCAAGACTACCAGATTACCTGTTGATGAAAAACAGAACAAAATGAGACATCAAAAGGGAACAAAATGCAAAAGTTACATCACTTCTGTTTTTCCCCTACTTCTTATATATATATTTTGAAAGGACTAGTCAGGGAACCCAAAACAGATTCCTCTGTACTCCATACATGCTTTTCAGCTACATTTTTTAATCACAGTGGTTCTTGATCCTGCTGCAATTCTCAACTGTATGATGCAAATTTATCTTTATTTATTTCTTCCCTGCTGTAAGGAACAATTGTCATTGACCAAAATATGTTACTTCCATAAAAATTTTGTAGTAACCAGTGATTTTTTAATTATTTTTTTTCCCCTACAAAGATGGAGATAGTATTAAGGACAGCTCCTTGCCTCAGGAATTCTGGGTATGGGGAGAGAGGCTGAAGAGGGAAAGAGTGCACGAAGGGGGTTTTGTTGTTGTTCTTTTGGTTCTTGGCACTTTCAAAAGACAGAGACTTTGCTCACAAAAAGATTACAGACCTGTACCCTGCGGCTTATAAATCTTAAGATGTATTTTGTCTATTCTTCCAAAGAGCCAGCTTTTGTCACTCTTACTCCTCCTGAGCAATATTTTATACCAGTATTAGAGCAGTATTTTCTCTGTGTTAATAAATGGCAGAACAGAATAGGATTCTTTTTATTAACTGCCCTTAGAAGTCTGCCTCTCTAAAATGTATTTTTAAATGTAGAATTATTCAGCTTTTGACACAATCCTCTCCCCTTCAAAAATAAATCAAAATGGCTGATATATGAAAGTTCAAGATAGGTGAGATTTCAAAGGCTAATCCCTGAGAAAAATAAAACAGAATATCAAGAAAGCAGTTCCCCAATTCTACTAGTTCTGGGAAGAGTAGTACAAAGGAATGTGTGTGATGGTGAACTCTGGAAAGTTGCTTAAATGATTTTCAAAGCTACTTTAGACCCAGCTATGAATATGCTACGAATCTATTGTTCAAGAAAGATATTATTCCTCACAAAATAAGTGAAATGCCATGATTGACAGGTATGATAAAAAAAATAAAATTCTCTTTGACATCTGTGGGACCAAGGTTTTTCTATAAAGATCTACCCTGCTGCTTATTTGCTATCAATTACAGAAGCAATAGCCCTTATAATTACTTGCTTTGGCATGATACGAAGTGGTTTTCACTCATGGTGAGGATCTGCAGTAATCACATTTGGCTGGCTGTGAAGAAGCCACTCACCTACACTACAAACACTCTTGTGTGAGCTAACAAAGTGCTTCTTTTTGCCTGTAACCCACCCAGATCACTGTATCTCTCTAATAATGAGAAAAATGGCCAAAATAATTTGGGTGTAATACTGTGGATGAGAATTAATGGATCAAAATGCATCTTCTTTCCTATTACATGTACAGGAGAGAGGCTAGTAGAGCTAATAAACTAGCCAAAGATGATAATTAAATTTAATTGATGAGTTAAAGAAAATCTTCAGCTATAAGAGGTATTTATTCACACTGTAAAACACAGTTTGCAGCATAATGTCAAATTACTAAGACTATGCAGCACATCACTTACTGAAGTTGCCTATTTATGTGGCATATGTCACACCTGCAGCACTCTTGACCTTATAATGTGGACATTTTGAGATGTGTCTTTTCTGTGAAAAAATATAGTTTGTCTAAGGACACCTGGACTGCAACACTGTCTGGCTACTACTAATTAACAGATTAGTTTGAGGCATGCAAGTGTCTCAGAAGGGATCTTTCTGTAAGCTACTCCTTCTCTTTCCACCCACTCATTGGAGTTGGTTGATAGTCTCAAAATCTTCATCTTATTTCTATGTGATTAGACAGCATTCCTGATTAACAGCTTAGCATCTGAGGAAATACCACCATCATCACCCCTCCAGCTGACAGGAATAACATTTGAAAAAGTGAATAGGGTTTTATTTTCCAGGAAAAAAAAAGAGACTGAGTCAGAATTTTCTTACAGTGTTATTTTTGTGCCTGGTGAATTAATAATTGTTGAATGCTGTTTTGGAGGTTTATATTAATTTGGCTATAGAAAAATAGAGCTCTGATTGGCATGGGGACAATCTTTAACTGTATTTCTTCTGTTTGCAGTAAACTTCCAGATTACTTTATCTGCCTTTATTACTCTTTACTCTGCAGAAATATGCATGTATGTACAAACATTAACAGCTTTACAGCAGAGAAGCAAGGATTAAAGAGGCTTTATCCTTTTATCCTTTCCATCATTATCAGCCAGCATGGTATGTGCTCCTGTATTACATGAAAATGAACATCCCCTGCCTCATCCCCATTTAGATTATGGTAGTGTACTCTTCGTTATGTGGGCCTAGAGATATATTAAATAAACACAGTCTCTCTGTTTATTAGTTCTTTATGTATGATTAATACTACACCTGGAAAAAAAAAAAAACACAACAAGAAAAAGGTACTCCAGAAAGTTTGACAGCACATCACACAGCTACATGCAAAGCATTTACTGCAAAGCTGAAGATCACTGCGGGCAAGGAATAGCCTCTACACACCAGCTTAATAAACAGGCAGGTCAAGAAAGGTATGAGAACAATGTCCACTCTGTGAAACTCCCTTTGGGTACATAAAGAACAGCATTATCCAGTCTGGAGAGAAGCCGCTTTGAGGTAGAGAGTTTAGCTTTTATTAGCTGAGGGCCACTAAATAGTTTTAGGTCTATCTATTACTTTTTTATTCTCAGTTGTGCAGTAAAAGGTAAAATGGCCTTAGTGCAAGGAATAAGTTGGATTCCAGCTTTTTTTGTGTATTGAGTTTTTTGAGGTTTTTGTTTGGTGGGTTTGGGGGGAGGGTGTGTGTGCATTTTTTGTTGAAAAAAAAATATATCTGCAGGACAAAAAATAACAGGGACCCACCAAAAATATGAAATGTTTATGCTGCAGTCCCATGGAACAGCTGAAGCCCTTCCTGCTGGTGGGAAAAACAGTTGCACAGTTTCTTCCCAGCCACAGGTCTCCGTTTTAGCTTTTGAATGTAAACCTATACTGAAGGAAGTTGGCTGCTCAGCTGAAATGTCTATAATTCAGGAGCATGGACTGAGAAGCACAATGAACTGCACCATACAGGTTCTCTGTTAAATCCTGAAGTAGTAGACTGCTGAATTAAAGGACTGTTATGTGAAGAGTTTCTCTGAAAATATCCCACCCTTTGTGCTCCTAAGGTTTCTTACAAGTTTCCAAAAGAAATTATTATTATTATTATTATTATTATTATTATTATTATTATTATTGTTATTGTTATTGTTATTGCTATTACTATTATTATTAAATTATTGTTGTTATTGCTGGTTTTGTTGGGTTTATTGTATTTGTTGTTGTTGCTATTAAGCTGTTCAGTTTTCTGTGTTCTGAAAAATAAAATGACATTTCTGTACAGGCTGAACCAGGCTTTGGGTTTTCCTTTTTGTTCCTCTTTTCATTCTTTGGGAGGATCTTGTACCTGGAAAGTTTCTTATTTACACAATCCTGTGGGCCATTTCCTTCAGCCCTTCAATACTATGTAAAAAAAAATAAATATATATATTCTTATTCATATGGATGGACTTTTACACAACTAAAGCAAACTCCACAGACTAAATGCTGATACCCAGTCAAAAAGCTACATCTTACACAGCTAGGATATCTGTAGGCAGAATATAAACCCACCAAGACCCTGGTGATGAAAAACAGTGATGAAAAGTAATGTAATACCACTGGCTTTCATTGAGACAAAATATTTTGAATGGAAAAAAAGAAACAACAACCTGCAGTGTTAGACTTGCCGATGTTGGAGATTTTTTATGGTCAGCTTTCCCAAATGCGCTGTGCTTTTAAAATTCTCAATGGAGCTAAACCCAGAACTCTTCTGGTTTTAAGAAAGGAATTAGGCAAGTTTTTTGGGAATTCTGTTTCAGGCAGGAATGGTCATCTGCTTGTAGACAGTCAGTGATGCTGCTGCAGCTGCTTCTATTCATTATACTGTATTTCACGTTTCCTTCTCTGACAACCTTTTATGCATTGAATCAGCAGCACCAGGGAAGGACTTATTCACTACAGGAGAATGCTTCTGAGCAGCTCTGGGCTTGCAGCTATGCACACAAGAGCAGGACCTGCCCTCATGTGAAACACGGCAGAATTTACTGGCAGAACCCTTCTGTTTATCCTTTCTCCTGTTTTTATTTCTTCTGTTTCCTCACTTATCAAATGAAGCAACAGCTTTATTCCATAACATCGGTAGAGAGTTAATTCCCAAGATTCCCACTTTGATACTTCCAAGTTCCCAGGAACTCACATTCCTGCCAAGAGCAAAAACCATTTAGTAAATCTCTGAGAGCTTTTGTAAATAGGATGCCATCCAGCAGATTAATCAGACTTTCATAGCAAATAGCTGAGGGGTTTGGTGAACAAGAGTCATAATACAGCAGAGTGTTAAAATACATGTATGTATGCTTATAAATATATATATATATATATATATATATAGTTTTATATATATATATATATATATATAAATGCTTGCATTGCAGGCAGGAAACAATTGATGCCTGGAATGACTGCATTATTAGTCACAGCACTGTGACCTCTCACCCCAAGTGATAAAGTACACAGGTCAGAATTGACAATACATACTCATGGCTGATCATGGCTGCCAGTTATTGATCTGAGGAGGGGGGTAAAAAAAAGAAAACTTTGCAGGAAAAACATTGCTCTGAATTACAAACATGCATTCTCCTGAGATTTAGCAACGCTCGGGGTTTCTCCCACTGGAGCTGGAAAGCAAGAAGTGAGTTCAGCCAGTATTTAATATCAAGTGAATGTGGTGTTTAATCAATACTATTCTGCTTTTGTTCCACGATGTGGAAAGCAGTGTCTATTCATTCAGTAAAGGTTAATGCCAAGGGTCAAGTGATTTCACACTCTCTGTAGGATCCACAACATTTCAGTAGTTCAGATGCCTTGGACAATGATGACTCAGTTGGACTGATTTATTGCCACTCTAAGGCCCTGCTTAATACTAAAGTGCTATCTTATGATAATACCTCAGAAAATAGCACTGATAAAAGAGGAGGCAATAATTACCTACATTTTGAAATAATGTCTTCATTTCTAACATCCTATAAAGATGTAAGGTCCATTTAAAATGATCTGCTCCTTGTATTAGCAAGTCAGTTAAATCAGATATTATCAGTGTTCTCTGGTTTATGAAATGCGATCTATGCAAAAGAAATCTGGTGGATGTATTAAGAAAAATGCAAATTGCAAGCAAATGTAATACAGTACATCATTTAACATACATTTTAAAGAATAACTTATTTCCTTGTCTACTTCCCCAAATAAAGAAATATTGCTCTAAGATACATTTATCAGGCCAGAAAGGGAGAAAATTCTCAGACAATGTGGAATAAAAATATAACAATCACAGATGCTCTGTGTTCTAATCAGGCTTTAATGTGTGAGACCACATAACCAGCAGTATTTACAATTGCTTCTTTTTTTTTTTTTTCCTTTACAATTTGCAAGTTAAGGGTAGATATGCAAAAGAGAGAAGGCTATATACTCCCCTCCAATATGATACCCTGGCAGTGACATTAGGTGAGGTCATTGTCTAAATCAGAATGCATTTGACTTTGTCAGGGGTTCTAATTTTGAACATGTTAGGATCCCTGATTATTATTCAGCAATGTCTTATTCAAGATGTGTTTTATATAATGAAAGAAGTTCAGATGTCATCAGGAAAATAGTGTGAGAAGAATTAATTGGAAGGCTTATCAGAGAAAAGTAATTTAGAATCCAGCTCTACCTAATATATCATTGAATGATGAATATACCAATCAATTAGTGAAATAAAATAAATTCTGCAAATTTGACTGAAGACATCCTATTATTATAAATGGGAGGATATTTGGAACAGTTAATTACTCCTTATTTTAGGTTCTAAGCATGCAAAAATCCTTTATGTGAATTTTCAGCATCTTTTTCTCCCCCCAATTACAGATAGTGAGAAATTTCTTCTGACTCGTTTGAAGCGACGATGTCTTATTTCTTATAACATTACAGCAGATATAGAAGAAAGACATTTTGGTGTGAGTTAAAAGAAAAAAAATCCTGTGTTCCTACATTTGTAAAGCACTGTGTTGTCTTACAAAGAGGAGTAATCGATGTGAAAAAAAAAAAACAAAACACCACCAAAACCCAAAAAACACAACAACCCTATTCAGCATTGTACCTATTGAGAGGTGGAATAGGTATTAAGACAGAAATCTACATTGTAAGGCGACTGGTATACTGGTTTTGATGCAATAAATTATGAACTGATTTGGGGAATGTTTAGTGAATGAATTTGTCTTTGCACTCTTTGCTCTTTTAGCAGGGAAAGTCAACAACACTACTAAGAGTTATGAATGGTGGTGAAAGAGTACTGCAAAGACCAGAATCCAAAATGTCAAGCCTCTCTGCTTAATTTTATGGATTTAAAAAGCTTAACATAGTTCACAACTCCAGGAAATGGACAACTGTTGATTTCTTTCTCTCCCAACAAGGTCTTAAAGACACAGTATGAAGTATAAAACCCTGACACCTTCCTAGTCAAACTTCCACACAGAAATTTAGACCTAACTAACATTCTTCGGCCACATCTAAGACCATCTCCAAAAACGTCTGGAACAATAAAAGAAACCAGTGAGTCTGCCTACTTAAATATGTAGGAAGTTGGAAAATTCCTCTACATTATCAAGAAAAGTCTGAGGTTTGACTTGGGCAAGGTGCTTTCTTTAATTTATTTTAGAACAGAATTCCTTGAATCATCTCAGTTTGTGACAACAAATATTTTGTCGCACTCAATCATTAAGTTCAGAATTTTGCCTGCAGATCCAGCCAGCACCCAAAATGCTATACAAGGGGAACATCCAAGAAAAAGACATACACTCTCTGACCCCACTGTGTGTGAGTATCCACCTTGGAGCAAGAACTTTATTAATCCCATTTTTTTCTGTACAAATCAGTTTTAGAGATTATTTGCTGGTAGAGCTTCACAAGGAGCAATCAGCAAAGCTACATAGAGAGGAACAGGAAATACAGTTCGTTTCAACACTAATTAATATTCTCATAGCTACATACAAGCCCAAAGCCTGTGTAACACCCAGTTTTATTCTAAAAAGGAATAGACGTATTTCAACAAAACTCAAAGATCACAATAAAGAATTGGACTATTTGCAGTACTTAGCACAGAATAAACAGCCAGGAAAGCTGACAATTACAAAATTGGACCAAAAGCTGGTCCTGGACAGTTTAGCATAGCTACATGATGTAATGATTTAAATATTTCAGCTTCAGTGTAGATGGCTGGACTGTGTATTATTTATTTCTCTTTTGCAAGAAGCAGTGACATTCTAGTGCAGAGAGTACTTGGAGATGAAATATTAGAAAAGCATAAGTTGTAGAGAGAAAAGAATGGCTATTCAGATCAACATCACTGTACTAACTAATAAGATACTAAGAATAAAATAGGGAGAAAAAAAAAAAAAGCCTAAAATTAGGCTTCTGAATCCATACTTAGGCAATTAAATAAAAGGCCTAATTACAAAGACTGCTAAGCAGCCAGGAGCTCCTATTATAGTGGGTGTCATCCTATTTCAGTGAGGGCAGTGAACTAGCTGGCTCCTGGAAAATGTGGCTGAGTATCCAGGCTAATTATGCAAAATACTTGCTTTGTGACAGAGTGCAACATCAGTGCGATTTATACAGGCAGATTTAGCTGCCTTTTATGTACTGAGTGCTACAGACTGAGTTTGGATCTCTGTTCATGTAGCAGCTCTATGTGATACGAATGAACATATGAATTGATCATGAATAAAGTGCTTATAACAACTCTGGTACTTAGTTCTGATTTATACCCTCCTCTGTTGTTTTGTTCCATTTTTATCACTTTGGGTTTTTTTTGGGTTTTTTTTAGTCTTCAGTTGTGCATGACTTTGGGGTTTGGCAGCCCTGTAGCCAAGTTTTAACTCTGCAACATTATTAGAGTCCAAACAGAATTAAAATATTATTGATTAAACAATTTCTAAAAAGTGAATAAAACAAAAGTTATTCAAGACTTTAATTATTAGAAAACAGAAATACCTATTGCAGATTCCCAAGCCATCTGCCAAAGATGGTCAGAATAATGAAAAAGTTAATCTTGCTTACTTTTATGAAAAATAACAGGTTTTTCCAGATAATTCAGTCTGGGACAAGTTATTTGTAAAACAGCAGGTTTTCCAGTGGTATTAAATATGTGCACAATTAAAGAAACACCCAAGGTAATCTGAACTCTCCTCCAGCAGCTGGTGTTTCTCTGCCATTCACTGAGAGTAAAGAAGGACCTTCCCTAGGCTTAGGGGAGGGGACTTCAAGCAGGAATGAAACCCCAGGGAATTTAAGCAAAAAACATCCTTGCTAAAATGAGGATATTATCAAACCTTGAGATGCAATCTTTCCTTCTGCAATTACTTCCGTGCCTTCAGCGAGGTGTGCAATGGATTTCGTGCACTCAGGTGCAACCTGTTGAGAACGCATACGTGCATCTCAAATCTCTTAAAAATTTTGATCTGAAGTCTCCAGCTGTTAAAGGTTTGCTTCCACTGACCTAGAAGATTAAACAGCTCCTGTCAGCATGCTCAACAAGGCTGGCATCCTAACTGAACCCACAGAGTGACTTTGGAAAGGCAAAACACTTCCGTTAGGCTCTCAGCTGCACAAGGGTAGAGTAAACATGGCTTTTCATATCACTGTGAGCTGCAAGGGACACCACACCAAACTAAAATGAATAAACAATCTTTCAGGAATTACTCAGATGGTACCATGCTATGGTCAGTTCAGTCAGAAGAATTAAAACCAAACAGTTCACCAAGCCTGCCAAAAAACCCCCACAAAATTCAGAAGAATTGCAAATAATGCATGTCGCTTACCTTCTCATTTTCTTTTCTCTCAAGGATTTCTTCATGAACTTATTTATGTTGGGAGTGCAGGTTATCACAAGAGAATCTAGGATAAAAATGTTGCCCTTCACTTTCAATTCTAATGAAAAAAAAAAAAAAGAAAGAAAATCTTTCCTCAAAACACTCATACCATTTGCAAAGTTGCGTTATTCTCTGCACTGTGTTCACTATCCACAACGCCTCTAAAACAGGAAATTAAATCCATCACTATGGCCCCATAAGCCAAATCCCCGCTTTTACTCATAGTTATAATATGACGTCTCTCAAGGAAATACTCTGGAGTAGATACACCCTGCACCTCCAGGCTGTACAGCTCCTGCTCAGCTCTCTGTCATTTTACCTGCCATCCTCCCTCCATCCTGCTAGGCTTGGCGAAGCATCCCTTGAGGGCATGTCTCTGGTGACGGTCCCTTCTCTGTCCTACATCATTATACACAGGGCCCACCTGAGAGCTCAGCATCCTGAATCCTCACCCCAGGCATCTTCAACAGCCTTGCACATTTTCCACACCTGTGAAGCAGACGGGGGAGAATATGTCAAAGGCAGCTGTTTCACAGTGCAGCATTAGTCTGTTTTTAATCTCTTCGCTCCAGTTGCTGAACTGAAATGTTATATAAATATGTCATTCTTTATGACAAAAGCCAAATAAATGCTAATACTATCATTAAAGAGGAACTTGTGTCTGGGGTGTAATGGGGAGATCAAGTGACAGAGGCAGTAGCTTTTGCTCAAAGAAAGCACATGTAAGTGTTCCTCGTGAGTGTTCCTCACCTTATAAGAGTGATTCTACTGCAACACATCACCTGGGTAACATTGATTTGGGTGCCACATAGCACAAAGACTCAAAACCAGGTCTTCCCCTACTGTCATTAAGCACAGAAACACTGAACTGTGATCTCTAGACTGAAACAATTTGCTGGCTAGCTGATATGAAAAAGCTCAAGTTGCTGTTGGAGATTGGGCTTGACTGATCACACTCTGTAAAGAAGCCTCTAATTGGCCCTCAGAGATGAGAGATGTTGTGCAAGCACACAACCTCTCTGATATAAAGTGCATAGGCTTCCAGGAAATACCATTTCTTCCTGTAGCATACATAGCTTCCCTATGAAAGAGGCCTTGCCACCTCAGTTCTTGAGTGTGATTATCAAATACCACAAATCAGACAGATGACAAGAGGAACCACAACCCTCCTTGAGTCAGTCAAAGACAGCATGATTTGTCTAGCTTTGGATAAAGAAGTCTTTAATCTTTACACACACGTCATTTGTTCTGCCTCTGCACAGTGCCCACCACAGTGAGACCCTCATCCAGTGCCAGAGCAAACAGACAGTATAAAAATACAGAATGCTCTTATTCCCTTTCATAACTGATGACTTATCATCTTCTCAGGCATCTAAATACTGTGCTTACACATAATGCTGACTGAAGATCAAACGAGCGTGCAGACAGCATCCCTCCGCAACCTCCCGTCCCTCTCCACACAGCTGTTCACATCATATTTGAGGTCAGTTCAGTCAAAGCTACCTCAGCTTTGTTAAATTTTTTGACAACACTGTAGCTTTTGGATGCCAGAGCAAACAAGCTGCCATCACATCCCCAGGATTAGGGAAGATTTTAAACTTCAGTCAACTTGGCCTTGTTTGTTTGACTTAGCTAAGATGAGGAGTTGTCAAACTACACAATTTCCATAGCTGTCAAGGATGTTTTTGAACATGCAAATCTGCAGTACATTTTATCACAAACATTGCAAAAAGCTTTAAAACCGGGACATATGAAATATGTATACTTTCTTTTTGTTGAGAAAAAAAAATATATATATATATATATTGAAAATGAAATCTCTAGCTCAGCACATAGGCCTTCACCCTGTATACGAATGTATTGCTATCTTGCTGGTTTAGTAGCCAGATGGAAACAACAGAGCACCAACAGCATTGTCAGATCCTTCAATTTATCTCATTTGAGCCTTTTATTATACATAGGCATGAAGAATGTTATTCAGTTTTCAGTTTGCTTGGAAGCCTTTAAATTTTCTGAGGATGTGACCTAATCCCACATATCAATCTTAATTTATGCCATCAAACAGGTGTTCAGTGAGAGGTTGGTGCACAAAGGAGCAGCTTGCCTAATGTACTGAGAGGAACAATGATCAGTCTGGAGATTATTAGATCCATTTTTCTGTTCTTAGGTAGGAACTCCCCTTCCTTACTTGGTGATCACACTGCCAGCCCACAGTACAGAAATAATCTGACACAGTCTCAGGCTGCGCCAGGGGAGGTTCAGGCTGGATGTTAGGAAGAAGTTCTACACAGAGAGAGTGATTGCCCATTGGAATGGGCTGCCTGAGGAGGTGGTGGAGTCATCATCATTGGACGTTTTCAGGAGAAGACTTGATGGGGTGCTTGGTGCCGTGGGTTAGTTGTTTAGGTGGTGTTGGATTGGTTGATGGGTTGGACGCGATGATCTTGAAGGTCTCTTCCAACCTGGTTTATTCTATATATGTGTGTATATTCTCTGTGGTGTCTTACAAGTGAGTGAAAGACCACAGAATCACTTTCTTTGGAAAAGAACTCTAAGATCATGGAGTCCGACGATCAACCCAACACCAGCTTGGCCATTAAACCATTTCCTGGAGTGCCATGACTACACAAGTTTTTGAATGCCTCCAGGGATGGTCAGTCCACCACATCCCTGGACAGCCTGTTGCAATGCCTGACCAATCTTTCAGTATTTTTTCCTAAAATCCAACTTAAACCTCCCCTGGTAGAACTCAAGGCCACTTCTAATTTTATCACGTCATACTAGGGAGAAGAGACCAACACCTATGATGCCGCTCTTGACACTTGATGCATGAGAAAACTTTGGTTACAATAACTAGGAAATGACAGCTAATCATTTCCAACCACCATCAACACAATGAGTTATTTTGTCCAAACAAATCCATTTAATGTTAATAAACTTAAAGTATTGTTCAGAAAATGTGTTTGTGTCCTCAGTTAATTTAAGTTTTGCATTTTTGCAAACAAAAGCATGCAAACCTCAAGCCCATTTAATTTATTTTCAGGCACACAGAACTCTTCTTTGGCTCCCTCTCTCCTGATGCTTCGCTCTCCTCCCTCTCCATAGACCTCTATCACTGGTGACACATAGAGGAGCAGACGTGGTGGTGATTCATCAGCCTGCGGGTCTGCCTCTGAACTCTGTGTTCTTCCACTGATGTCTAAAAACACATGTAAGATGGGTCTTGCACACATGACAGAATTCTATGCTTTTGCAGAGAAAAAGAAAAAAAAGGAAAATGAAAAAACAAGCTGCTCTTTGAGTTTTACCTGCTTGGAAGTTTTCATTATGGCTACAATTAGAGATGCGTGTTAAATAGGCTAACTCTGCTACAGCAGCACAGGAATATTTGAAATGCTTGTGGAAGACCCAGACAAAACAGACAGGGATCTGTTGGAGAAACTGCAGAATCAAGCAAGATGCAGAGGAGAGAGACTGTGAAGGGGTACAGTATTTATCTCTGATGTGGCAAGCACGTTGCCTTCACCAGGCAGAAATGTTGGAGAGCAGTCTCTGTTTTTTCAACCCTTAGTTTAGGTTCATTTTGAGTCATTTGTTTCAAATAAGCCAAATGACTGTGTTCCGCCTAGAGAACCCCAATATATATACATATACATATATACATATATATATATAAAGAAAAACCTGTTTCCCCACTTTCCACATGGAATAAACATACTGGAGCAAACCCGACAAGATTTTGTATTATATTTGGCACTTAGTTTAATGACTCACTGCCAATATACATTTCTTCTAGAAACACATTGCTTATAGTATATATGGAGTGCTAAAACCTTTATATTCTAGAATATTGTAAGAGTAAGCCGAACACAGCTATTTCTAGTGCAGAAATAGAGTTATCAAGAAATATGGGTGATTCAAATACTGCCCTTTTTCTTAAGGACAACAATCCTCTGTGCTCCTGCAGACATCTTGAAGGGGTTGTTGAAATGTATTATTCTGCACATTTAATACCACGTAGGACTCTGAAGAGATAAAGTTATACAATGCCTTAGGCAATTATGAACAAGGATTACAGGGAAAAAGGAAGGCTGTAATGTAGAGTATAAGCAGCATGATGTAAGTGGAATAGTTAATATTTAGGACAACAAAATAAATACCACAGTGTCTTGGCTGCTGCAATTACAGACACTATTTCTTTTCTGTGCGGTTCAGATCCGTTTATCTGAACCAGCAATGCTCAAAATCATTAATGAAGCCATTATTGATTTGCAGAACATGACTTAAAATCTCAGCAAACACCGAACAATCTGTGAGGAGCTCTTAAATACTGAACGTATGTAACTAGACATCTCAATTTAACAACCAGACATACATTAAACAGCATTAATAGCTAGGCACTTAATGGATCAATTCCCACTGTTTGTGTAATGTGGAAATAAAAAAGGCTTATTAAATGACAAGCTTTCCCTGGTTTGTGCTAATTAATTATACACTGCATCTGACTGCTAATTTAGTGGAAAAAATGCAGCCCAAAACTATGGTTTCTGCTTGAACTTTGCCTCAGCACCACCTAATTCAGCTCAGAGTGCAGCTGCGACCTGCCTCTGAACAACGACAGTATTAAATTAGAGCACAAGGCCATCAATTTAATAAGTACTGTAGCAGGTAATTTGAATAAGGACAGTATTAGTATTCTACCAGTGCACAACTAAAAGCAGCTGACCTTTCAGACCAGAGAAGATCCTTGAACACATCTAGCTGAATCGGAGAACACAGTAATAATCTGACCATGTTAAGAGTGCCAAGAGAGACTTTTACAGCTCTACACCCATTACTATACATCAGCTACTCTACAGTATATAAGAACGCTTTATGTACAGAAAAACAAGGTTATAAATAGAACAAAGGCAATGTGAAAGATATATTTGCAGTGGCACATTTGAAAATTCTCCTTATTACCTTGATTTATGGCATAAAGAACGTAAAATTAATCAATGCACATAAAAATGCACTATGAGCACCCACATAACAACGTGGTGACTTTTCACCACAAATTTAATACCAAGAAGAACACAGGTATGTGTGGTGGAGTAAAGGCACAGAGTATAAAATTATCTTCGTATCATATTTGTTTTAAACACAGCAATATAAGAAGGACACACCATTCAGGCAGGAGAAAGATAATGCTTTTATGCTAATTGGCAAGTTTTGGGAGGTTTATAACTCCCTATCAACAGACTGTTGGTGTAGGCACAGGGCTACGTGAAATTGATCTAAATTCAATTAAGACAATGTGAAAGGACTGTTTGGGGGGTTTGGGTGGGGTTTGTTTGTGGGTTGGGTTTTGATTTTTTTGGTTGGATGGTTTTGGGGGTCCTCCTCTCCCCTCCCCTCCCCTCCCCTCCCCTCCCCTTCCCTCCCCTCCCCTCTCCTCGAGTCTCCTCTCCTCTCCCCGAGTCTCCTCTCTCCCCGAGTCTCCTCTCCTCTCCTCTCCTCTCCCCGAGTCTCCTCTCCTCGAGTCTCCTCTCCTCTCCCCGAGTCTCCTCTCCTCTCCCCGAGTCTCCTCTCCCCGAGTCTCCTCTCCTCATAAATAATGAAAGTCAAACATACTATCAACCACACAAAAATCACAACCATATTCCTCTGACTGAGAGCAGAGAAATGTCCATGCACAACTAGAGCAATTATTTTCTCTTTTGTTAATTTTCTGAGGGATTTTGAATGGTGTTTTTTCTTTTCCTTTTTTTTTTTTTCTTTTTTTTTTTTTAACTGAGTGTGGGAAGATGTTTAAAGAGTGGGTAATGCCAGTCTTCAGGGATTCATTCCTCATGGATGTCTTCTAGCAGATTTTTTTTTTAAATAGGAGTGGAGTTCTCCATATGGCTCTGGATCTTGTTTATCAAGTTGTCCCTTTCACAACCTGCACTAATAAATCTCAGAATGAAACAGCAGAAAAGCTCTACCTGAACTGCTCCAACAGCTAGAACACATGGTAAAAACCTGACTGAAAGCCTTACCTTTTATTTCCTTCCTAAAAGATGCAATTTAGGACCCGAGATCCTACCATTTCCACCACTTACTTCAGAAACAGGAATATATTCACACAGTGATGGCAATCATAAGAAGAAAACATTTATTGATGCATGACTGAAGTGTTTAGTAACACCCAATGCTTCTCAAACCAGCAGACCACTTATTTTCAATGACCTAATCCTGTTTAGTATGATTTTGCTAGACCTTAAAGTAAAACTGTGTGAAAAAAAAAATAAAATAATCCAAATTGTGTGCTTGAAATACAATATGGACATAAGAATTGCTAAATAGCTATGGAAGAGTCGATATTTATTTTCAACAGTGTGTGCTGTTTCCTGGAGCCTTGCTTACAAATATTAAGCACAGTCTGAGCTTTTAAACCTCTTGTCACAGCAAGCAGAGATAAGTTCATTTTGGATATCTACCTTTTATCCTCCTGAGTTGGAGCTAATGAGACCCGCCTGGTCTGGTTGCCAGTAAGACTCAGCAGAAAAGCCATGCATATTTATGCAGGCTCCTAGAAACCCACACAGTTTTGTCACATCTCCTCAGAAGCTGGCTTCAGAAATTCTAGACAGTTTTCACTTTGTTAACACTGGGCAGGAAAAAATTGACCAAATTTGGAGAGACAATTGATATTTTGATATTATTGCAATACTGAACACATTTTTCATGGCCATAACCAGGCATACATCACACTGACAGACAATTTACAAAATGGGTATTGTTCAGTTAAAATATGCATAAAGCATTGTGGGCTATATAAAATATTTATGGTCCAGATGCAAATGGCAGGTAGAGGACCCCTCTGGGGCAGAAGGGGTCCAGTCTGGAAGGAACACAAAAGAAAAGCAACATGGAGGATAAAAGAGCTGATATGGAAATGGGGAAGATAAATTCACATATGGAGGTTATTTGCTGCTTAGAAAATAATGTGGTCTTCTGTTGTTGGTTCATAAAGTCCCATAGTGATCATGCCATGAAAATGTTGTTATTTTGTACATATTCCAGATTTTAAAACAACAGGGCCTTGTCCCAGATTATGAATTCAACAAGTATGGAAGCCAGCTATCTAGGAAAAAAAGGAAACGGAAAAGGAAAAAAAAAGAGAAAAAGAAAAGGAAACTGAAAAGGAAAAGGAAAAAAAGGAAAAAGAAAAGGAAAAAAAGGAAAAGGAAAAGGAAAAAAAGGAAAAGGAAAAGGAAAAATTAAAACAAGAAAAAAGGAAAAAGAAAAAGAATAAGAAAAAGAAAAAGAAAAGCAAAAAGAGAAAGAAAAAGAAAAAGAAAAAGAAAAAGAAAAAGAAGAAAAAGAAAAAGAAAAAGAAAAAGAAAAAAAGAAAAAGAAAAAGAAAAAAGAAAAAGAAAAAAGAAAAAGAAAATTAAAAAAAAAAAGAAAAAGAAAGAGAAAAAGAAAAAGAGAAAGAAAAAGAAAAGTAAAAAGAAAAGAATACAGAAAAAGAGAAAAAGAGAAAAAGAGAAAGACAACTTAAAATCAGGACATAATATTTAAACAAAGCAAAACATATTGAGTTATGACCAGGAGACAGAAAGAGGGTCCTTTTCTTCCTCCATCTCAGCCTGTTCAGTTCCTGCAGCTGCCCAACATCATGTAAGTTTTCTCCTAGTTTCCTGGATTAAATTAATGCTGGGAATTGAAAACCATAAAAAAGAAAAAAAAACCAGGAAAGAGAAGTTCTACAAACTTGTTTGAAGTTTTCTTTCTATTTTATTCATGGTTCTTTTTGTTTCTTTTTTTTTTTCCTTTTTGCCTGTTCTTTTCACAATTTTATAAAAAGGTATTTTTACATGTTTAAGCCACAGAGGACTGAGTGTGATGTTGAAACACGCTACACAAAAGACACATGACAAGATATTTCCATTAAACTTAACGCTACATGGAGGGTAAACGGGACATGATTCATTCATGAACAGAGCCTTTAGTCTGATTTGTGGCAATAAGTATGCTGTCATAGGCTTACTTATTGCTAAGAATGTATCAAATTACCTTTCCTGCAATTATTAAAATTCCTTCTCCACCTTACAAGTGAACTTGATTTCAAGTGCCAAGAATCTCCCCAGTGAGCTCTCCCATCAAATATTTCATAACTAAAACGTTAAATACATCTGCTAAAAGAGGACAAGTAATACCATAATCCATTTTATTTTAAAAAGGCATGCAATTTCAGAAAGTACTAATACTAATAACATAACCACCTAGTTTAAATGTGATACTGCATAATACCTTACCTGCCAGTCTGCTTATCTTGCACCCACAGTAGCTGTACATGCAGATGGCAACGCTTAACACAAATTCCTAAACTTTAGGACTGAATTATTTTGAGATCAGTTTTAAAACAGCCCAGCAGAAAATGATAATTACTGCAGTAAATACTGATTTTCTTCAAGGCATACATGTCATCCTAGGAAAAAAAAAATGTCAATGTCTCAACTCTGCTTAATTGGGCAACTCATGTTTTCACTACCAAACTGGGATAAAAGTGGCCTATAAACTTTTTTATTAAGTAATTGTATACTGGTGTTTCTGATGTGGCTATGTTCTAGAGGATGAAATCATGTTGCACAGTATAGCAGAAGTATAATGATGAATCCCTCTTTCTAGATTAATAAACTATTTTTCACTGCTGCAACTGAAACTCTCTCACACACACACACAAATGTAGAAAAAGAAACAAAGACAATCAGATCCCCTTTCCCCTCTAGCAAGACATCTTTTAGAATGACTTCTAATAAATAGATTATTTGCTGCAAGGATAAGAAATGTTGAAGCAGGTACCATGCACTACTGTAAGAATGTTTCAGCATAAATCAAGCTTTGCATGTAGTAGCCCTGAATTTAGCAGAAATATCCAGTTTTGGTGGTTGTTTTATTGGCTGGCTGGTTCTTCTGCTCTCTCTTTCCCTCTGTTGGCTTCCAGACCACCTGGATGTGACTGCTTTGAAGTTCTGGGCCCTGACAGTACTCAAAGTCTTTTACTGCCAGGCAGTTTTATTGTCACAATAGAGCACTGCATTAGAAGGCTGCAGTTGGGGAAAGCTGCTGCTGGTGTGAGAATAGTACCATACCAGCACTTGTAGATCACAAGCTTGAATGGACTTGAGTTCAATGGAGAGCTAAGACACAGTATGGCATTTTGTTTAGGGTGGTACAATTTGCTTGCTTTAGCTTCTGAATTTAAACAAATAACAGAATCCCATTCACTTTAAAACTTCTTACAGTCAGTAATCTTTCTCCTCTGTTTCTGTGATAAAGTGATTTAATGAGGTTGCTGAATTCATTATGTGATGAAATTAATCTTCTCTGAATCCAAACTTGATAGTCCCAATCCGTCCTGCACAATGGTAAGAGCTCTGTTAGTCTTTAATGACCTTTTCTTCTACATCCCTATTCCTCTTCACACAATAAATATCTTTAATGCCATCAATGACATAATCCCTTTTGCCCTGTCATTTCTGTGACTCATCACATGAGGAGAAAGCTAATCCCTACAAACATTCCTCTTCCTTGGTTTTACATTAGTACTTCTCAGGAAACAGCTCTCTGAAAATGCTGCAAAGCATTACACAAGTCAAATGTAATGTTAAAAATAAAGAATGGACTTGAGAATCAAACATAAAATGTGTCATGTAGGAAAAATGTATTCTACAATATCCTGAATAAAATCATATCTTGAATAATGCTTCAAATCAAGTCACTCCAATTGAGATGAGAATTGTAGCAGTTAAGGTTATGGCACATAACTGGATAAAATAATGATACAATCCAGGAACTAATTTCATATGAGGAAAGAGTTAATAGGAATCTATTAGGGTGAAAGAACCTAAACATAACATCGAGGAGCTATCTGGAGTTGTGTCCATTTCTGGGCTCCCCAGCTCAAGAAAGACAGGAGAGAGTGCAGCAAAGGCTAGGAAGCTGTGACAGGACAGCAGGATCAGGACCAAGGGATCAGGTCCAGCCAGCATGGGTTTAGGAAGGGCAGGTCCTGCCTGACCAACCTGATCTCCTTCTATGATCAGGTGACCCACCTGGTGGATGTGGGGAGGCCTGTGGATGTAGTCTACCTGGACCTCAGCAAGGCCTTTGACACCGTTCCCCATAGCAAACTCCTGGCCAAGATGTCAGCCCATGGCTTGGATGGGAGCACACTGCGATGGGTTAGGAACTGGCTGGAGGGCTGAGCCCAGAGAGTGGTGGTGAATGGTGCCACATCCAGCTGGCGGCCAGTCACTAGTGGTGTGCCCCAGGGATCAGTACTGGGCCCCATGCTCTTTAACATCTTTATTGAAGATCTGGACGAGGACATTGAGTCCATCATCAATAAATTTGCTGACGACACCAAGCTGGGGGCAGGATTTGATCTGCTGGAGGGTAGAGAGGCTCTGCAGAGGGACCTCGACAGGCTGGACAGATGGGCAGAGTCCAACGGCATGAGATTGAACACATCCAAGTGCCGGGCTCTGCACATTGGCCACAACAACCCCATGCAGAGCTACAAGCTGGGGTCAGAGTGGCTGGAGAGCAGTCAGGCTGAGAGGGACCCTGGGGGTGCTGGTTGACGGTAGACTGAACATGAGCCTGCAGTGTGCCCAGGCAGCTAAGAGGGCCAATGGCATCCTGATCTGCATCAAGAACAGTGTGGCCAGCAGGAGCAGGGAGGTCATTCTGCCCCTGTACACTGCACTGGTTAGGCTGCACTTCGAGTCCTCTGTCCAGTTTTGGGCCCCTCAGTTTAGGAAGGATGTTGACTTGCTGGAACGAGTCCAGAGAAGAGCAACAAAGTTGGTGAGGGGTTTGGAACATAAGCCCTACGAGGAGAGGCTGAGGGAGCTGGGGTTGCTTAGCCTGGAGAAGAGGAGACTCAGGGGTGACCTTATTACTCTCTACAACTACCTGAAGTAGACAGGCGGATGTTGGTCTCTTCTCCCAAGCGGCCAGTACCAGAACAAGAGGACACAGTCTCAGGCTGCGCCAGGGGAGGTTCAGGCTAGATGTTAGGAAAAAGTTCTATACAGAAAGAGTGATTGCCCATTGGAATGGGCTGCCTGGGGAGGTGGTGGAGTCGCCATCACTGGAGGTTTTCAGGAGAAGACTTGATGGGGTGCTTGGTGCTGTGGTTTAGTTGTTTGGGTGGTGTTGGATTGGTTGATGGGTTGGACGTGATGATCTTGAAGGTCTCTTCCAACCTGGTTTATTCTATGTATGTATTCTATCTACGTATGTATTCTATTCTAAAAGTCTGAGACCTCTGGGGATATTTAGCCTGAGAGGGGATCTGCTCAATGCTTGGCAAGAGGTAAAGGGTGGGAGCAAGAGAATGGGGCCAGACTCTTTGCAGTGATGTCCAGTGACAGGACAAGGGGCAAACTGGAACCCATGAGGTTCCATCTGAACAGAAGTAGAAACTTCTTTTCTGTGATGGTGCCAGAGATGTGGAGCAGGTTGCCCAGAGAGGTTGTGGAGTCTCCTTCCGTGGAGAGATTCCAAAACCACACAGACATTACGATCATCATCAAGCTGCTTTGGGTGACCCTGCTTTATCAGAGTGGACTAGATGATCTTAAAAGGTCCCTTCCAACTCCCATCGTCCTGGGATTCTGTAGTAAAAAGGAAAAGGATGATAACAGAATCACACAATCAGAGAATGTTAAGGGCTGGAAGGGACCTCAAAAGATTATGGCCCCCCCAGCCAGAGCAGGATCACCTATATTAGATCACACATTAATGCATCAAGGTAGCTGGAATACCTCCTGAGAGGGAGACTCCACAATGCCCTTGGGCAGCCTGTTTCAGTGTTCTGTCACCCTCACTGTGAAAACTTTCCCTCCTGTTTCTGTGGAACTTCCTATGCCTCAGCTTCCACCCATTGCCACTTGTCCTGTCACTGGGCATCACTGAGCAGAGCCTGACTCCATCGTCTGGACACTCACTCTTTACATATTTATAAACATGAATGAGGTCACCTCTCAGTCTCCCCCAAGCTACAGAGCCCCAGCTCCCTCAGGGTCTCCTCATAAGGAAGATGTTCCACTCTCTTCATTATTTTTGTGGCTCTGCTCTGGACTCATTCAAGCAGTTCCCTGAGGTCCTTCTTGAACTGAGGGGCCCAGAACTGGACACAATATTCCAGATGTGGCCTCACCAGGGCAGAGTAGGGGAGGAGAACCTCTCTTGACCTACTGACTACACCCCTTCTAATCTACCCCAGAATGGCTTTGGCCTTTTTGACCACATGAATGCATTGCTGGCTCATGGTTAGCTTCCCATCCACTAAGACCCCCCAGGTCCTCTTCCTCTTCACTGCTGTCCAGCAGATCATTTCCCAGCCTATACTGGTCCATGGGGTTGTTCCTTCCCAGGTGCAAGACTCTATACTTCCCTTGTTGAATTTCATTAAGTTTCTCCCTGCCCAGCTCTCCAGCCTAAGTTTTGCTGAATGGCAGCACAACACTCTGGGGTGTCAGCCACTCCACCCAGCTTGGTGTTGTCAGCAAACTTCTCTACAATCATTAAGGGCAGAAAAGGATGCCTATGAAATAATTAGTAATTTCACTCTGAGAACTCACAAGCATTCAAAGAAGCAAGCTCAGCACAAACAAAAGGAGCCAAATACATCACACAAATAAACAGATACAATCTTTCTCTCAGGATGCTGTCAGGCACAAACAGATTCAAAAAGACTTGAGGAATTTAGGTGTAGTCTGCATCTTTCTAAATGTCCAGCTCCTAGTATAATATCAACATGATCAAAGAAAATTGCTAATCTCTCTGTCCATTCAGGTGTCTCATCAGTACAATGTCTACAAAATCACTAAGAGGAAAGGAGAGGAGAGGAAAGGAGAGAATTTTGAACTGTCTCTAAAATCTCTTTTTTCCAAGCCTGCTTTCCTTACCTTTAAAGTTATCTTTAAATGTCTATGTGTTGTCCCAGTTGTCAAGGTACAGGTTTTTGACCAGGTTCTCTTCTTAAGGCTTCAATTCTAGGGTTTAGCTAAGTGTGTTGATTCTTCCTGCATAAGGAAATTCTCCAATATGCCATCATATCTGTTCATCCTCATAGCTACACTAACTTAGGTCCTGATTACTGAGACATCGTCTTCCATGACCCTGTTAAATAAAACCTTGCCCTCCTCATATCCTTCATAACGCTATTGGGAAGATACAACCTATTGCTTTCATGTGTGATCTTTGTCTATTTGTAATACAAACAATCCACAATGTTATTACTAATAAAAGCAACAATAATATCATGATAAATATAATAATAATGTTTAAAAGTAATTACATAGTACACACCATATACACCACAACACAGAGATCTCACAAAAAGATCTACTCTCCTTTCATTTTTATTAAGGTAGGCCCAAAAATGACTTGATTAGCTTCTTGAAGAAAGGAAAAATTGCTATTGTCTGATCTTGACTGGCCCAGAAACCCTAAAATGGGCAGTTTAAAAAAGCCAAGGGATTTTCCTAAGGGTTGTCTTACGCTGTTGTTGTTCTCATATCTGAACCTTCTAGACGGATAAAAAATACATCTTGCTTTGCAAATGAAACTGCTTGTTTCAGTATTTCTAACAGTTCTACTTGCTTTCAAAAAGCCCTTTGTAGAACCACAGAATCCCAGACTGATTTGGGTTAAAGATCATCTGATCCAATCCTCTTGCCATGGGCAGGGGTATCTTCCACTAAATCAGGTTGCTCAAAGCCCTATCCAACCTGGTGTTGAGTGTTTCCAGTCACAGGGTATCCACAGCTTCTCTTGGCAGCCCATGCCACTGTCTCACCACCCTCATTATAAAACATTTCTTCCTCATTTATAGTATAAATCTCTCTTTCTTCTTTTAGTTTCTAACCATTAACCCTTGTCCTGTCACAACAGGCCCTGATAAAATGTGTTTTCACTGACTTTAAAGCTGAACATAATGTTTCCATTTTCCCACTCACTGGGAACTTGGTCTGACTACCACAAGTTCTTAAATATGATGAAGAGTGGCTTAGCAGCTACATCAGCCAATTCCTTCAGGACCCTGGCAGGGGCATTTCCTCAGATCCCATGGACATACATATGTTCAGGCTCCTCAGGTGGGCTTGAACCTGGGCTCTCTTGCAATGGGAGGTTCTTAATTCCCCAAGCCCTTTCCTTAAGGTTCAAAGGTTTGAGAGGTGTGGGAGGTCTCATAGATAGGGTTTTAAACTAGATTCGAAGGGGGAAGGGGCTGAAACCAGTCCCCCCAGGCAGGAGTCTGGGGGTGATAAGCTTGAGCCAGAGGTGAAACCAGCAGCCCGGCTGAAGTGCATGTACACTAATGCACGAAGCTTGGGTAACAAACAAGAGGAGCAGGAAGCCTTGCTGCAGCAGGAAAGTTATGATGTAGTTGCCATCACAGAGACGTGGTGGGACGACTCACATGACTGGAGTGCTGCAATTGATGGCTACAGGCTTTTCAGAAAAGACATGCAGGGAAGAAGGGGTGGAGGGGTGGCCCTGTACATCAGGGAGGCACTAGATGCCATTGAGATGGAGATTAGGGATCATCAGGTTGAGTGCCTATAGAGGGAAGGCTAACAGGGCTGACATCCTGGTTGCAGTCTGTTATAGACCACCCAACCAGGAAGAAAAAGTTGATGAAGCATTTTTTAGGCAACTTAAGGCTGTCTCAAGATCGCCTGACCTTGTTCTCATGGGCGACTTCAACCTGCCTGACATCTGCTGGGAACTCAACACAGCAGAGAGGAGACAGTCCAGGTGGTTCTTGGAATGCACGGAGGACAGCTTCTTATCCCAGGTGCTGAGTGAGCCTACCAGGGGTAAGGCTATGCTAGACCTCCTCTTCACCAACAGGGAAGGGCTGGTGGGTGATGTGGTGGTCGGAGGCTGTTTAGGGGCCAGCGACCACGAGATAATTGAATTTTCAGTATTCGGTCAAGTTAAGAGGGGCAGCAAGAAGACCTCCACTCTGGACTTCCAGAGGGCAGACTTCAGGTTGCTCAAGGAACTAACTCAGAAGGTTCCTTGGGAGACAGCCCTTAGAAACAAAGGGGTCCAGGAGAGCTGGAACTACTTCAAGGAGGAACTCTTGAAGGCACAGGATCAGGCTGTGCCAATGCACCAGAAGAGGAGCCGCCGGGGCAGACGGCCAGCCTGGATGGGTGATGAACTTCTAAAAGAACTAAGGGAAAAAAAGAGGGTGTATCATCTTTGGAAGAAAGGTGAGACAACCCATGAAAAGTTTAAGGATGTTGCTAGGTCTTGTAGGAAGAAAATTAGGGAGGCAAAAGCACATTTGGAGCTTAGACTGGCCTCTGCTGTGAAGGACAACAAAAAGTCCTTCTATAAATACATTAATAGCAAGAAGAAGGGCAGGGACAACCTCCACTCCTTGGTGGACATGGAGGGGAATGTTGTAACAAAGGATGAGGAGAAGGCAGAGTTACTTAACAACTTCTCTGCCTCAATTTTTTCTGGCAGGACAGAATGTCTTTCAGACAGCTGGCCTGCAGAGCTGGCAGAAGGAGTGTAGTTGGTGATCTGCTTAGCCACTTGGATCCCCACAAGTCCATGGGACCAGATGGGATCCATCCCAGGGTGCTGAGAGAGCTGGCAGATGTGCTGGCCAAGCCGCTCTCCATCATTTTTCAGCAGTCCTGGCTCACTGGAGACATCCCAGACGACTGGAAGCTGGCCAACGTGGTGCCCATCCACAAGAAGGGCCAGTTGGATGAGCCAGGGAATTCCAGGCCTGTCAGCCTGACCTCAGTGCCAGGCAAGATTATGGAACAGGTCATCTTGAGTGCAGTCACACAGAACTTGGAGGATGGCCAAGGGATCAGGTCCAGCCAGCATGGGTTTAGGAAGGGCAGGTCCTGCCTGACCAACCTGATCTCCTTCTATGATCAGGTGACCCACCTGGTGGATGCAGGGCAGGCTGTAGTTGTAGTCTACCTCAGCAAGGCCTTTGACACCGTCCCCCACAGCAAACTCCTGGCCAAGCTGTCAGCCCATGGCTTGGATGGGAGCACACTGCAATGGGTTAGAAACTGGCTGGAGGGCCGAGCCCAGAGAGTGGTGGTGAATGGCGCCACATCCAGCTGGCAGCCAGTCACTAGTGGTGTGCCCCAGGGATCAGTGCTGGGCCCCATGCTCTTTAACATCTTTATTGATGATCTGGACGAGGGCATCGAGTCCATCATCAGTAAATTTGCTGACAACACCAAGCTGGGGGCAGGAGTTGATCTGCTGGAGGGTTGAGAGGCTCTGCAGAGGGACCTCGACAGGCTGGACAGATGGGCAGAGTCCAACGGCATGAGATTTAACACATCCAAGTGCCGGGTTCTGCACTTGGCCACAACAACCCCATGCAGAGCTACAGGCTGGGGTCAGAGTGGCTGGAGAGCAGTCAGGCTGAGAGGGACCTGGGGGTGCTGGTTGACGGTAGACTGAACATGAGCCTGTAGTGCGCCCAGGCAGCCAGGAGGGCCAATGGCATCCTGGCCTGCATCAGGAACAGTGTGGCCAGCAGGAGCAGGGAGGTCATTCTGCCCCTGGACACTGCACTGGTTAGGCCGCACCTTGAGTACTGTGTCCAGTTCTGGGCCCCTCAGTTTAGGAAGGATGTTGACTTGTTGGAGCGTGTCCAGAAAAGGGCAACAAGGTTGGTGAGGGGCTTGGAACACAAGCCCTATGAGGAGAGGCTGAGGGAGCTGGGGTTGCTTAGTCTGGAGAAGAGGAGACTCAGGGGTGACCTTATTGCTCTCTACAACTACCTGAAGGGGGGTTGTAGTGAAGCGGAGGTTGGTCTCTTCTCCCAGGCAACCAGTACCAGAACAAGAGGACACAGTCTCAGGCTGTGCCAGGGGAGGTTTAGGCTGGAGGTTAGGAGGAAGTTTTACACAGAGAGAGTGATTGCCCACTGGAATGGGCTGCCTGAGGAGGTGGTGGGGTCGCCGTCGCTGGGGGTGTTCAGGGCGAGGCTTGACAGGATGCTTGGTTCCATGGTTTAGTTGATTGGATAGTGTTGGATGATAGGTTGGACATGATGATCTCAAAGGTCTCTTCCAACATGGTTAATTCTATTCTATTCTATTCTATTCTATTCTATTCTATTCTATTCTATTCTATTCTATTGTATTCTATTCTAAGAGAGATTTCCTCTGAACACTCAGGCAAAATATTGTTGAGTGCTTCAGCTCCCTCCATGTTAGTTGTCCCTCATCCTGTCTTTAATCTTCTCTACTTAAGATGTGCACGTTCTCTTCAGGGGACTTACGGTAGATGACTTGTAAGTATTCCTTCCAAACCAAATGCCGGGTTCAGTTTTGGGCGCCTCACTCCAAGAAGAACCCTGAGTTGCTGGAACATGTCTAGAGAAGGGTAATAAAGCTGGTGAAGGGCTGGTGAGGACTATAGGTTAGACTAGATGATCTTCTGAGGTCCATTCCAGCCCCTGAAATTCTGGGAATGCCTGAGAGAACTGGGATTATTTAGTTTGGAGAAGAGGAGGCTGAAGGAAAACCTCATGACTCTGAAAGGAGGCTGAAGCCAGGTGGGAGTTGGTCCCTTGACCCTAGTTTGAAGTAATAGAACAACAGAAAATAACCTGGAATTGTGCCAGGAGAAGTTTAGGTTGCCTATTGGGAAAAAATTCTTTACTTAAAGGGTGGTAGGGGGTTGGAACAGGCTGCCCAGAGACGTGGTGGAGTCACCACCCCTGGAGGTCTTCAAGAAGCAGTCATGGGGACATGGCACTTCAGGACACAGCTTAGGGGCCATCTTAGGTTGAAGGCTGGATTCAGTGGTCTTAGAGGTCTTTCCCAACTGAAATAATTCTATGATTCTACAGGGGACACACATTTACTGGAGTTGTTACTGAGAAGGTATGGAAAACTGCACAGACTAATAAGCAGTTGGAAAGACCCAAATACACTGAAAAAGGGGAAAGCATTATATGTATTGAATAAAATTGGCAAATTTTGTAACTAGCAAACTGGGTTTCTCAAATTGGTCAGTACAGACTCTAATATCTCTGAGTTTAGAATCAAATGGGGAGTAAAATTATGTGTAATGAATTGGTAATACTGTACATTGTAGCAAGTCATTGCAAACAGGAGCTTTAATGTGTAACTGCTTGAACAATTCTGAGCTCATATCACTTTACTTTGAATAATTTTTTTTAACAACTGAAATAATAAAGCCTCTGGAAGAACCTGGCCATAATAGTTTTGAGGAAACAGTGTACTGTCCTGATTCAGTGGCTATTATGAAAGTAAAATTAGTGTAGATAAATCTGTGAAAATGTAAGTTGCCTGCCATGAATCAAAAATGCCTTTAACAAGGACATTTTAGGGCTATTTCTGTTTAGTTCTGCGTAAAGGAAAGCAAAAATAATTGAGGGGTTCAACAGGAATAAATATGGGGGGAGGGGTGGGGAAGTAGAACAATAACTGTTATACTAAGACTGAAACCAGCTGTGTGACAACCTTCTCTAGGACCACATTGCTGTTTTCAGGAGATAGCATGCAGGGCTTGTGACACTGAGAACAAACATTACCAGAAAGCAAACAAATCAAGACAAAAGTTATGAAAATACCTTAGGGCCTTATGACACCAAAACCTATCAAGAACAACAGGAAATGATCCTATCACCTTTGTGCTTATGTTTATTATCACCATAAAATTTTAACACCTCTGAATGAACTCTTTCCATGCTAAATTCATTCCTTAGACAGATCCCACATTTCCTGGGAACTATCAGAAGCTTTGCTTCATACAATTGCTCACAACAGCTATGATTAAAAAAATAAATCTCAGAAGACATAAAAACAAAAGAATTGCCATAACAGGTCAGACCAAAGGTCTGTCTAATACAGTAACCTGTCCCCAGCAACAGCTGGAGGAGGCAGAGCATGTAAAGCAGGAGATGCATGGAAAAAACCTTGGTGCACCACCTCATCTTCCAGCAGTTAGAAATGCAAGGTCTTCCTGGCTGTGGTTTGCATTCCAATCACATTTAGTAGCCTCAAGTGGATTTACCATTCACAAGCATAACCAAATTTAACCTTTCCAATCCCTTTTCTTCCACAATACCCCCCACAACAATGAGCTGCACGACACATCTAGGAGCTGTATGAAAAAGCACTTCCTTTTTTTTGTTCATTTTCAGCTTGCCACCTGATTATTTCTTGCAATAAAAGAACCAGCAGGAACACAATGAAACTGCAAATAATTGTTTCTTATACACCTACGTGCTGGCTGTGGAACAGTAATCACCCCTCAGCTGCTAGTACAGCAGCAGACTTGCAATAGAGGTTTTGTCTTCTGTTCCTGTTGCCCAGGGACTGTCAGCTTACACATTAGTAATAGCACAGCTCAACAAGGAGACTTAAAACACAGGCACACACAGAGACACAGACACACACAAAAATGGACTAAGTGCTTTAAAGCTTTCCAGACACACAAAAAATTGTTACAGGACTTGAACTCTTCTACTTCCAATGGAACTGCTCTTCAATTAAGGAGTGAATTTTGTGCTTGTAAGCATGAAAAAGGTTGGCACATGGCACTATGCTTGTAGTGAAGGGTTCCTGCAAACCTCCAGACCAATGCAGCACCTCTGCAATCCAAGACCCCATGTCTCTACCCAGCAAGGATGGACAGCTGAGTCAGGCTGCTATCATTTTGTGGATAAATGGTATAAGCAGGAGAGCAAAATTACTTCTAATTGACACCTATATGTGAAATTGGGTCTTAGAGGTGAAAGGCTAGTGTGGTAACACTCTATTGCAGCCCCACTCCAGTTACACTTAATTCTGGACCTAGATGGATAATGACAGAACTATGGGAAGGCAGAAGTGGCAAAGTCTTACCTTTGCTACAGGCATGAGAAAAATAATCATCTTCAGACTAATGGGAAACTGCAAGAGCAAAAACAAGGAGAAGAAAAGAGTAGTTACTTTACCTAGCAGTTACACAATGACACATGCTATTCCAGGTCCAAACTACTTCATCAGAGGTCAATTATGTACTGTAAAAAATTCCTGTCAAAAGGACAAAAGAGGAAAAAGTATCACCCATCCTGCTATACTAGGCAACAAGGTAACAAGACTTACTTGAAATAGGCACCACAAAAATAAAATATACTTTATTATGTGAAAACTAAACCCAAACTGTGTTGAAACTGATACTGTCAGTCACAGTGGTTATTGTTTCTACATCAGATATTTCTTTACCAGAGAAAGTATTCTGCAGATAAAATGAGGTTGTCAAGTGGCATTCTTCACAATGTTATTATGTAGTGTAATAGAAAAATAGTGCATAGAAAATAAAGAACAACAGGATCTCACCCCTCCCCTGCCCTCATCCCCCCTAAAAAAAAAAAAAAAAAAATAAAATAAAAGTCCCAGAAAGGAACAGTTAAACTGAAAACAATTTTCATTGCTCAGAGTAAGCATTCGGAAAACAGAGCCTGCAAGTAAGGAGGGGAATAAAGAGAAGAAATTAATTAATAAAAAAATAGTGGAGAATTTTCTTTACTACCCTCACAGATGCACTTCTTTGATGTCTAAATTAGTTTGCTGTATGAAAAACACTGTGCATGGGTTTTGCTCAATTTATTGTCCATGACCAGGAAAAACTTTGTCAAAGCATGGCATGCACTCTAGCAACAGAGCCAAAGCATTTCCAGGAAAAGAGAGATTGCTAGGATTTGGAAGAAAATCCATGAGCTGGCACAGGGTATATTGTACTATGTTGCCTCTCTGGAGAAATGCTGTTGTCAGGTGTTTGAACACAAACAGGTCCAAGCTTTGCAACCCTGTGGCCTGAAAATTTCTAAAGGTAAAGCATAGCTAAGATCCAAACATTGCCTACTGACAGCTATCAACAGGAGTCAAATTATGGCTCCTTCTGGAAGGTAGCTGTGAAAGGAAGCTTTCACAAAGGGACTTCAGAATGGGAATGGAGAAAGACTTAGAACAGGAGGCTGTGCCATCCTGCAGCTGCTGTACAACACCTGGTATGCAACAACATGTCCTGCCTTACCTTACTTTTATTTCAGAGCAGCTGAGCTATTTATCAATTTTACAAACATAGCCTGGCATAAAAATGGTCAGGAGCAGGTCCATTCAGCCCAGGGTCCTGTCTCTTACAGTGACCAGATGCTTAGGGGAAAGGGGATGAAGAAGCAGGGTGGTAATGCACTCTTTGCTACTGCCAGAGAGCCTTCCAGCTGGTGGCAGCTGGATGTTGCCATATGTCCTCAGGAGGCATTTATATGCTCATCTTCATGTGGATGCATCCAAGGATGCATCTAACGCATTTCAGAAGCCATTTATAACTTTGTTCCTCACTGCAATAGAAAATGAGCTCTGCAATTTGAAATTTTTATTTTATTTTTTTTTTGTGTGTGTGTCTGTTCTAAACCTGCATCCTCTTAATATCAAAAAGAATAGCCATCTGCTCTTCTTCACCTCAGCTGCTCTGGCATTAGCCTCCATGGGCCACAAAACCTCACACAGCCAGCTGCATTCAATGTGCACTATGTTAAGTACTGGAAAGAAGTTCTGCACATTCCCTCATAATTTATCTGCCAGAGGAGTTGTATCTTAGAGGTCTTTTCTAACCTTAGTGGTTCTACGATTCTATATACTGGCCAGGGTAAGCTGGAAGTACAGACACTGCTCAGTAAGACACATGCTATATTTAATGTACTGTTGACTATGCTGGTGGTGAGGCAGTTGAGTAATTCCCTTTATATTGCACATCCTTCATCCTGTGTTTGTACTAGCCTGAGCAACAGCAAAATGCTAGCACATTGCTATAGGGTTTTGGTTGGGTTTGGTTTTTTTCCCTAGGTGTTTTGCTCAGAAGATCTACATATATTAGGTCCCTGGCATAGATGAAAAGCTGAATTTTCATTCCAAATGTACAGTATGCATTGCTGCAAGCATCTCTTGATGCAGTTACAGTGATACAATTTTTATCATTTCATAAACATCTTTTGCATCTGTCAGATCAGGTGAGTAGTGGAAACCAACTTCCAATTGTTCCTGTCCTCTCTTGCCCAGAAAAAGATTACAGAATTACAGAATCTCAGAATCCCAGGTGCTGGGGCACCCAGAGCAGTTTGTCCAGGATCACACTGTCCAGGTGGTTCTGGAATCTCTCCAGAGGAGGAAACTCCACAACCTCTCTGGGCAGCCTGCTCCAAGGCTCTGGAACCCTCACAACAAAGCTTTTCCTTATGTCCAGATGGAATCTTCTTGTTTCCAATTTGTCTGTTCCTCCTTGACATGTCACTGGGCACCACTGAAAATAATCTGGCCTCCTCGTCATGAAGACCCCACCCCCAATCACACCTTTAGATATTGATAGTCTGCTCTTCTTAAGGCTGAACAGCCCCAGGTCTCTCAGCCTTTCCTCACAGAGATGGTCCAGTCCCCTCAGCATCTTTGTGGTCTCCACTGGATTGTCTCAAATAATTCCTTGTCTCTCTTGAACTGGGGAGCCCAGAAGTGAACCCAGGACTCTAGATGAGGACTGACGAGGGGAGGGAAACCTACCTTGACTGCTAGCCACACTTGTCTTCAGGCACCCCAGGAGACCATTTGCCTTCCTGGCCACAAAGGCACATTGCTGGCTCATGGTGAACTTTTTGTCTACCAGCACTCTTAATTCTTTCTCTGCAGAGCTGATTTCCAGAAGGTCAGCCCCTGAACTGTACTGGTATAGGGGGTTATTCCACCCAAGATGCAGGATCTTATGTTTGCCCTTATTCCTCTCCCCCAAATGTCCATCCTGTCCAGATCTCACTGAGAGGCAAGACAGCCTGATGCATGTAAGCTACTCCTCACAGGTAAGCTACTCCTCTGGTGTCACCAGCAACCTGGCCAAGGGTCCTCTCTGTTCCTTCAACCATGACATTGAGGTTGAGAGTCTTGGATTCTCTAAATTCTTTCCATGTCTCTCTTGTGTGTGACAACAAAAATGTGTTTTCCCTGCCCATCTGCTTTAAATAAGTCATACTAACATCTCATCTTAGTATTCAGACTGCATGTACAAATACTTAATAAGAATTTCAGAATAATTTTTAATAAACAATTATAGAAATTCTTTGCAGCATAGACATTTTATTAGAGGTTCTTTGGCAGACTTAATGTTAACTAAATGTTAATAACGTTAAGTAAATCAAATCTATTTTAACTTCCTAAATTTCTATGAGATATTTCTAGCTGTGGTCTCAAGCATGGACCAGTTCACACACATTCTTAGGTTTGTATATACCATTTACAGGGAAGGGTTAAGTACTGTTCAGTGTCAGCCAGAAAGTGGCATCCTTAATGTTACCAGTAGTAGTTTAGGAGGGTCTACTGGGAAGAAGAATATATGAATCTATTGAGGAAAAAAAAAAAAAATATCAAAAAGCATGAGACAACTTCTGGCAGCATATTCCCAGGGTCAGCCAGCCTCCCTCACAATTTAACTAGTCCAAAGTTATCCTAGAAACATCTGTGTTCATATGGAAAATTTCAAAGATGTTGACATTTTTATTAAGTAAGACATTAGAATCATAGAATCACTCAGGGCTGGAAGGGACCACAAGGATCATCTAGTTCCAACCCCCGTGCCATGAGCAGGGACACCCCACACTAGATCAGCCTGGCCAGAGCCTCATCCAGCCTGGCCTTAAACACTTCCAGGGATGGGGCCTCAACCACCTCCCTGGACAACCCATTCCAGGGCTTCACCACTCTCACAGCAAAGAACTTCTTCCTCACATCTAGTCTGAATCTCCCCACCTCCAGCTTCATTCCATTCCCCCTAGTCCTATCACTACCTGAGATCCTGAGAAGTCCCTCCCCAGCCTTCTTGTAGGCCCTCTTCAGATACTGGAAGGCCACAATCAGGTCATCTGGGAGCCGCCTTTTCTCCAGACTGACCAGCCCCAACTCCTTTAGTCTGTCCTCATAGGAGAGGTGCTCCAGCCCTCTGATCATCCTCATGACCCTTCTCTGGACACGTTCCAGCATGTTCATATCCCTCTTGTATAGGCCCACAGCACAGTAATCCTAGAGACTGTATTTTCAAACCAGTTCACTTGGCTTCTGCATTTGGAAAAAAAAAAAATAAAAAGAGAGAGCCAGAAAAAAATCAGCATGTTTGTGTACAGAAATTAGACTTGCACATAAAATAATCAGACACTTAGCTAGTCCTATGCCTGTTGGCATTCATTTATTTGAATACATGCATTTAGTTATTTGCTGCATATAAATGTTCATGATCTACCACTTCAATGATACTGAAAAGCAGTGCTATTAACTCCCTATAAGCAATGGTGAAAGCAGACATCTGCTTTATCTCATTATTTCATGAATTATCTTCCTCCACTAATGCAAAATTATTTATTTCACAAACAATAACAACTGAATTCTCAAGGAACTGTATTAATTTTTTGTTTGTTTTGAAATAGCTCAACTGCACAAGTAAGAATCTAGATGCCACAATACTTCTCGGAGTATTAAAAGCTCTTTCCTTACCCCATTACAAAATATGTCCTACATTATGTATTAAACATTGAGACATCAAATCTTTTCAACAAAGATTCTCCACAGACTGACTTTTGCCCAAATCTACAGCAACTGAAGATAATGCAATGAAAATGGAACAATAAGCAACAGGGATACAGCATTTGGCCATGTTAGGAGACTGAGATGATAAATAGACATTCATTGCATTATGTTAGCATTACTTGTCAGAAATAACTGCCTGCCTGTTTATTGATAAGAAGATAAGCTTCAGAATATTGACACCCCCCCAAAAAATGCATTTTAAAATCGAACTTTGCAGCAAATCAACAAGAAAGAGCAGAAAATTTTCTCATACCTCGATGTATTAAGAACCAAAATCTACCTAAGAACATAGCAGACTAATCTCACAGCAAATGATTGCACATTATCTAGAGCACTTTGAACCCAACTAGCTTATCTGAATCTGAGGAAGCAAATTTCTCTGGAGAAAATAGGTTTTGCCAGTTAGGAAGCTACTCTAGGTTCAGGAAATATGTGCTGCAATGTAAAGTTGAGAAGCATGTGAAAGAATTCCAGGGGAGGGCCACAACCATGATCAGAGGTCTGGAGCACCTCGTCTACAAAGAAAGGTTGAGCCATTTGGTGGTGTTCACCCTGAAGGAGAGAAGACTTAGGAGAGTAGATTTAGTCTAGATATTAGAAAGAAAGTTCTCCATGAGGCTGGTGAGACACTAGAACAGCTCAGAAAAGCTGTGGACAGCTCATCACTAGAAACATTTAAGACCAGGCTAGATGAGGCTTTGAGCAGCCTGGTCTGGTGGGCGATGTTGCTGCCCATGGCAGGGATGCTGGAACTGGATGATCTTTAAGGTCCCTTCCAATTCAAGACATTCTCTGATTCTGTGATGGTATCTGTACATCACAGAGGAGCAGATACATGCCATTAGCAGATTATTCCGTGGCCATTTCAGCCATCATATTCCTTTCTACCTGTTTCTACCTGCCTATGCACAGGCCAAATATATTTTATGAGTCACAAAGTGCACATATTTTTAGGCACATACCTTGGGGTACAAAGGAGAGCTAAGGGAATAGCAATAACAGTAAAACCTGCAGCAACAAGTATGTGTTAGTCTGACATTAATGGGTACAGTATGGATTTTGTGTCATTTTGCCAGAATGGAGCAGGAGTGTCAAGGCAAATTCAATTTGCCACAATATTCTTGCAAGAATATCTGCATAACAAAAAGGTCAAGTGGCCCAAAAGAATATCTTTTAATGTCTTAGAGATGAAGAGCTGTGTGAGGTCTACCTAGCAAAACACACTATTTCCTGACCAACTTACCCCTCAAACAACATGGACTGCTGATTTTTTTTTCCTTTCTTTTTATTTTTTTTTCTATTAGGAAATTAGATGTGAAAATGAGTCTAGAAGAGATGATTTGTGACAGCCATGGCAGATTGTTCATCTGACAAGTATAAGCTCTGAGAATAAAAAAGCTTTTGATAATTTTATTCCAAGTGACATTCAATGGGATTTAGACTTCTACATTGCTCAGACACTTTAAATTTTTTTTCCCCATAGAAGAGGAAAAAAAAACAAATCCATTCAGCAGATGAGAAAATTGCAACCTTAACTCCAAGCTGCAGGAGTCTACTCAGAGAGGCAGTTTCAAGATGTTAAGAGTGGTTTACACCAGAAATGACACAGCAAAAACACTACCAAGCCAAGGAAATGTCTTCCCCACTTTTGCTACTCAGACAAAGACTCTCCCCCAGACTGTGAGATACATGGGGACTTTAATTCTGATGGCTGATGGTCTTTCTCCCACTTAATGTTGAGGAAGTGTGGATCAGTGCAATATTGTGCAGTATTGTTTAGACTTGAATGTGGGGATAAAAAAACAGGTGGAGAAAGGAAATTTAAAAAAAAAATAAGAATCACAATGACTTTGAAAGTGACAGAAAAAGGTTTGCTAAATGTGTTGACATTTCTGGATCATATCTCATCTGGTACTTTGTTTTAAAAATATCTAAATAAATGTCAACCCACTGCGACCTTCCTTCCATTGTTAAGGACACGTCAAAAACCCAAGATCTTTATTTCCTGGTAGTATCCTCCAGAATAGAAGTCCTGTAGAGAAAAGCCAAGAGGTGTCGCCACATGTAGATAAGATGCATAAAAAGGCAAAAATATCTACCCATAAAAACAATCTTAATCTCCACAGGCCCCTTTGGGCCTGTTTTTTGTTGCTCATTGCCTTATGGAGTTACTGACACAAGTGCAGAGTAGCTGTAAGGTTAGGGCAAAGACAAATTAAGTCCCTTTAACTACAGAAGAAAGTCAGTGCAGGTGAAAAACTGGCTGATATTTTCAAAATAAGGGATTTAGCCACACAGTTCCCATTGAAATTAATTAGAAGTGAGCAGATTATTCTCTTAGCTTGCCTTAAGAAGTCTCAAGCACAGAGTATAAATGAGAAAAGGGATGGGATGAGGGGAAGAAAGTGAAAGCCCTGTAAACCTTTTAAACAAAAATAGTCTAAGCAGAATGTGTATTTTGGTTGTAACAGCCAAAAGATTTGGATGCTTTGTACAATATAATGCATACCAATACACAAAGCTTATTAAGAGTACTCAAGCCTCTTGGGTTGCTTTATAAGTATGAATTGCTTCATAAACCTATCCTTTAGAGTATGGATGTATGCAAGGATACAAGAAAAAAAAAATCAGCAAAAAACTTGTACATTGGAATTTAAGGCTGTAATCTCCCTTAAGTTTTCTCTCAGAAACTGGAATAAAGCCAAATATTAAATATCAGCTTTACTACTTTCAGGATAAGTTAACTACAGAGATATAATGGCACTGCATATGCCTTTGAATGCTTAAGGCTCCTTTTCCTTGGAAATTCAACATCATTCCATATTTTTTGATGTATTTCCAGAGGCTCGCTGTGAAGAGCAGGTTCCAACAAAATGCCCAAATCTTTACCCATCCAGTGGGACAGCCAAGAGGTTCCTTTTCATTAGCTGTCCATTGGGAGATACTTAAAAAATCTTTATATTTAAGCTACAAATCAAAGCACATCAATCTTTATCAATGGTATGAGCTTCAACAAGGCCAAGTGCATGGCCCTGCACTTTGGCTCCAATAACCCCGTGCAGTGCTACAGACTGGGGGGTGAGTGGCTGGAGATTAGCCTGACAGAGAGGGGCATGGGAGTGCTGAGTGAGAGCAGATGAACACGTGTCAGCAGTGTGCCCAGGGGGCATGGAAGGCCAATGGCATATAAAAACAAATAATTAACCAGGTTGAAAAAGACCTTTGTGATCATCGAGTGCAACCTCTCACCCAACATCATCTAATCAACTAAACTATGGCAGTAAGTGTCTCATCCAGTCTCTTCCTAAACACCTCCAGTGATGGTGACTCCACCACCTCCCTGGGCAGCACATTCCAATGGCCAATCTCTCTTTCTATGAAGAACTTCTTCCTAACATCCAGCCTAAACTTCCCCTGGTGCAGCTTGAGATTGTGTCCTCTTGTTCTGGTGCTGGTTGCTTGGGAGAAGAGACCAGCCCCCACCTGGATACATCCTCCCTTCTGGTAGTTGTAGAGAGCAATAAGGTCTCTGAGCCTCCTCTTCTCCAGGTTAAGAAACCCCATCTCTCTCAGCCTCTCCCCATAGAGCTTGTGCTCCAAACCCCTCCCCAGCTTTGTTGCCCTTCTCTGGACACCTTCCAGCAACTCAACATCTTTCCTAAACTGAGGGGCCCAGAACTGGATAGAATAGAATAGAATAGAATAGAATAGAATAGAATAGAATAGAATAGAATAGAATAGAATAGAATAGAATAGAATAGAATAGAATTAACCAGGTATAAAGAGACCTTTGAGATCATGATGTCCAACCTATCATCCAACACTATGTAATTAACTTAACCATGACATCAAGCATCCCAGGTGGCCTTCTTGGCCACCTGGGTACACTGCTGGCTCATGTTCAGCTGACTATCAACCAGTACCCCCAGGGTCCCTCTCTGCCTGGCAGCTCTCCAGCCACTCTGACCCCAACCTGTAGCACTGCATGGGGTTTTTGAGGCCAATGTGTAGAACCAGGCACTTGGATGTGTTAAATCCCATGCCATTGGATTCTGCCCATCTGTCCAACCTGTCAAGGTCCCTCTGCAGGGCCCTCCTACCCTCTAACAGATCAACTCCTGCCCCCAGCTTGGTGTCGTCAGCAAATTTACTGATGATGGACTCAATGCCCTCATCCAGATTGTCAAGATATTGAAAGATATTGTCCTTGGGGCACACCACTGGTGACTGGCTGCCAGCTGGATGTGGCACCATTCACCACCACTCTCTGGGCTCAGCCCTCCAGCCAGTTCCTAACCCAGCACAGAGTGCTGCTGTCCAAGCCATGGGCTGACAGCTTGGCCAAGAGTTTGCTGTGGGGGATGCTGTCAAAGGCCTTGCTGAGGTCCAGGTAGACTACATCCACAGGCCTCCCCACATCCACCAGTCGGGTCACCTGCTCATAGAAGGAGATCATGTTGGTCAGGCAGGACCTGCCCTTCCTAAATCCATGCTTGCTGGGCCTGATCCCTTGGCCATCCTGGAAATGCTGTGTGACTGCACTCAAGATGACCTGTTCCATAATCTTGCCTGGCACTGAGGTCAGGCTGAAAGGCCTGGAATTCCCTGGCTCCTCCTTCCAGCCCTTGGCTTGTATCAAGGGACTGGATGGGACTGGAGGGAAAGTCTGATGAGGAAAGGCTGAGGGAGCTGGGGCAGCCTGGAAGAGAACTAGAGGGGACCTTATCACTGTCTACAGCTACCTAAAAGGAAGTTGTAGGCAGGTGGACATCGGGCTCTTCTCCCAGGCACCTGGTGACAGGACAAGAGGTCATGGTATGAAGCTGTGCCAGGGGAGGTTTAGGTTACATATTAGGAAGCACTTACTCACAGAAAGGCTTATTTGGCACTGGGATGGACTGCCCAGGGAGGTGGTGGGGTCGCCATCACTGCGGGTGTTTAAGAAAAGATTGGATGCGGCACTTGGTGGCATGGTTTAGCTGATGTGATGGTCTTAGGTCATAGGCTGGACTTGATGATCTCAGGGGTCTTTTCCAGCCTCAATAATTCTATGATTCTGTGAAGAATATTTTAGATTAGTGTCATTGACACTGAACTGACCATCTTTGGAGTCATCACCATGGGTGATGACCCCTTTACAACAGCCACCTCAGACAGGCAGCCAACTGAGTTTCACAGGGCACTCAGTGAAACATTGTCACTGATATTGCACAGATTTTCCCTGTTAATTTGAAAGTCTATCTACATTCCTCTTAACTCCTGAGCCTTTCAATTATCATAGTTTGCTTTGAAATACATCATTTGGAACAGTCAGTCAGGAGCTGGGCTAAAATCTTTATTTGAGTTTTGTGAAAGAAACAATCAACAATCTGTAGTTCTAGTACATTTTTTACTGAATATGTCTTTTTCAACCAGTTATTCACTGCAAGGAAAATGTGAGTGTTTATTCTTCTTAAAGTGAATAAATGCACCTACATAAAGCAGGGAAACATTACCAAATAATACATAGCATGTGAAAAACAGGAATTGTTCTGTAGTAAGGACATGAAAAAGTATGCATTTAAGACACAATAATGTAATAAATTCATTTTCCATAAAACAAGAATGACTCCCCCAAAGCCATGGATGGAGACCTCTTCTCTCCTCGAGTCTCCTCGAGTCTCCTCGAGTCTCCTCTCCTCGAGTCTCCTCTCCTCAAGTCTCCTCGAGTCTCCTCGAGTCTCCTCCCCTTCCTGAGTCTCCCCTCCCCGGGTCTCCTCTCCTCTCGTTTCTACTCACCTTTTGCCTCTGAAGCATTTTCCAAAAGACAGACAAATTTAATTTAAAGAGACATGCTTTCACTCTACTATGGTGATTTCCAACAATGCAAATAGAGAACAACTCAGTCCATTTCTTCCCTCGAGGTTTCAAGTTAACAGAATTTTCCTTATCACTGTTGGTCCATGGCTCTACACTAGCACAGATTGGACTCAAATTCTTGGATATATTTTGTACATCACCATGGCTGGTTATGCTAATCAATTGCAATAGAATAGAATAGAGTAGAGTAGAGTAGAGTAGAGTAGAGTAGAGTAGAATAGAATAGAATAGAATAGAATAGAATAGAATAGAATAGAATAGAATAGAATAGAATAGAATAGAAAAAATAGACCAGGTTGGAAGAGACCTTCAAGATCATTGAGTCCAACATATCACCAAACACTGTACAAGAAAATGTACAAGAAAAATGAATGGAAATATATGAGGGCAAAGAGGGAATGGAAATATATGAGGGCAAAGAGAGCCCTTCCAATTTACTGTCTTTGTGCTCATGGTAAGATCCTTTTTGAGTATGAACAACACAGGTCAACTGGTGAAAAGACATTTTCACTTAGCAGCATTTCAATGTCTTTCTACTAAACCCAAAAATTGCTAAAATTTGTTTGCTTTTTGCTTTAAAGTCTGTATTTTGACCCCAAAAAAGTCTATTAAGGTCAATCTATTACAAAAATATTTCCCTAAAGTCTAAAACAACAATGACAATTGGGACAACACTTAGACATATAAAGATAACTTTAAAGGTAAGGAAAGAAGGCTTGAAAAAATGAGATTTTACAGCCAGTTCAAAATCAGGATCTGAAATAAAGCTTTATATGATTCATGATTCTTTTGGAAGTAACTTTATAAAACATAAACAAAGAGAAAAAAACCCAAACAGAACAGAACAAAAAAGCATGTAAATGTTTTACAATGTAGTTATTTACAAGCTGGGCTAAGTGCATTAAATAAATAAATTAAAGATATCACCAGTGCCAGGAAGACTTTATGATCTAATTTTGTATGAAAACAAGGTAGAATAGTGCATGCAGAGAAGTCCTTGAATCTGTAAACTTATACAATTTATTAGAATTGTTTATGTCTTCTCTTACATCATCCCAGAACCCTTAACATTGTGGGGGTTGGAAGTGTCCTCCAGTCTCTGGAAATCCTAACCTTTAGAAATAAGCATGTAAGACAGAAGTTTATTTGTCCAGTCCTGAATCTAGCAAATACCTGAAAAATCAGAGAATCACTGAATCCCATCATAAAGAGTTCTGGAACGGATCTCTGGAGATCATTCAGTCCAACCTCCCTGTTAAAGCAGAGGCACCTGCAGCAGCTTGCCCAGGATTACAATGGCCAAGTGGGGTTGGAATCTCTCCAGAGAAGGAGACTCCAGAAGCTCCCTGGCCAGGCTGCTCCAGGGCTCCATCACCCTCACACCAAAGAATTTTCTTCTGTTCAGATAGAACCTCGTGGATTCCTGTTTCTGCCTGTTGGCCCTTGTCCTGTTATTTGGTACTACAGCAAAAAGACTGATCTCATCTTCTTGCCCTCCCCATGAACCCCTTAGCTCTTGCTGAGCAAGAAGATCTCCCAGTCTCAGTCTGCTCTTCTCCAGGATAAACAGCTCCAGGTCTCCCAGCCTTTCCCCCTCACAGAGATGCTCTTAGCTCAACTACATGTTATTCAAATTTCTTGCCTTGGTTCTGTTCTTATTTCCTGCTTTATGTTGTCATGGGGCAAAGAAAGCTTTTGACTGATAGCACTCAGATTGGAAGAGAAGTCTTCTGAAGAAACAGGGAGAAGGGAAGTTTTGGCTTACAGAACTAGAGAATATGTTGCAGGGAAACCCAAAACACAAACAAACAAACAAAAACTGAAAGGACCCAAATGATCTGCAAAAATTAAGGCTAGAAATTAAGGTTAAGCAGTGACATCTGATAGCTAGGTGCAAACACAACTGTGAAAGAGACTTAAGAGAAAAACACAGTGAAAAGCCAGAAAAACAATTGGAAGATGGCATGATATGGGCAGGTCAGTAGAAGGATAGGCTTTTGATGAAGTGGAAGAAAAGCAGCATCGACAAGAGAGATGAAGGGGATGCAATATCCTGCAGAGAAAATAACTGAACCCAAATAATGTTTTGATGTCAATGGCAGTGGTAGATAGATTCACAATGGGCTCACCAAGGGAAAACCAGAAAAACTTCAACTCCTCCAAGACTGCAAAGACAACCATAGCAAATCAGTGCTACCTGCAGGAATAAAAAAGCCTTGGTAATTTCATGTGTACAGACAGTCTGGTTTAACACGCTGAATTTGATCTTGAGGCTGTCTACAAATACACCATAAAATGATGAGAGAATCAGATAAATAGGACTGGGCAGAAGGAAACATGTCTGAGGAACAGAAGTAGTTTTGCAAATCCTGGAGGATAGCAGCATCCAGAAAAGCTGACACCATCTTACTGAGATGCAGTATAGAAGAAGAATGAGAACAAAAAATAGCAGGATTCTCTGGGTAGCTGTTACACATAGAAGTTGCATGAATTTGTGTCATTCTGGGATGATTAGACATCCTGAACATGCAGAGCAGCCTGCTTCAGTTTCCACATTTAATGAGCTTGTTTTTTTGACCTCTGCATGACCCTCTTTAAGTATTTTTTTCCCCTTTGAAACAGAAGTCAGGATGTTTAGCTCTAGTAAGTTTAGCAGAAAAGACTTGTATCATTTCCCGGTTCAGAAGAATTCTTTGGGCTTCCTGTTGCCACTGACACCCTGAATTTAAAACTTCAAACCCCTCCTTAATAAGATTGTTGGTGAAACCAAAACCCACTTGATTATCAAACACCTTGAACGACTGGCCTTTAAAATGCTTCAAAGCTGCTCAATTGTGGTAAAAGTATAAACTTTTACTTGACAACAAGAGCTAAGCTGGGGGTGGTAAGCAGAGATGGAAAAAAAAAAAATATATAAGATTTTGCAATTTTATGCAAATATTTTTAAATTTCTATTGGCATATACATTTTCTCAACATCCTGAGTACTATAATTTCTTGCTTGCTCTATAATCAAACGATTTCTCAAGCTCTGTAAGAAAGCCAATGGCATCCTGGCCTGTATCAGGAGCAGTGTGGCCAGCAGGAGCAGGGAGGTCATTCTGCCCCTGTACACTGCACTGGTTAGGCCACACCTCGAGTACTGTGTCCAGTTCTGGGCCCCTCAGTTTAGGAAAGATGTTGAGTTGCTGAAAGGTGTCCAGAGAAGAGCAACAAAGCTGGGGAGGGGTTTGGAGCACAAGCCCTGTGAGGAGAGGCTGAGGGAGCTGGGGTTGCTTAGCCTGGAGAAGAGGTGGCTCAGAGGAGACCTTATTCCTGTCTACAACTACCTGAAGGGAGGATGTATCCAGGTGGGGGTTGGTCTCTTCTCCCAGGCAACCAGCACCAGAACAAGAGGGCACAGTCTCAAGCTGCACCAGGGGAAGTTTAGGCTGGATGTTAGGAAGAAGTTCTTCATAGAAAGAGAGATTGGCCATTGGAATGTGCTGCCCAGGGAGGTGATGGAGTCACCATCACTGGAGGTGTTTAGGAAGAGACTGGATGAGGCACTTAGTGCCATGGTTAGTTGATTGGATAGTGTTGGATAATAGGTTGGACTCAATGATCTCAAAGGTCTCTTCCAACCTGGTTAATTCTATTCTATTCTATTCTATTCTATTCTATTCTATTCTATTCTATTCTATTCTATTCTATTCTATTCTATTCTATAGTGTTGGGTATTTTTGGCGTCTTACTTCTCACCTGCATGTCAATTGGTAGTCACCACGTCTCAGGCTCTAGATTTCCAGACCCCTCTCCATTTTCATAGTATGATTTGCTGGGAAGAGGCAGAAAGTAGCCTGCAGACAGCACAAACAAGAAAAGTATATTAAAAATAAAAATAGGATAGTGAAAGTAGAGACACAGTAGAAGCAGGGGTACACAGGTGCTGGGTGCAGTTCTGGGCTCCCCTGTACAAGACATGGACAGAGTGGACAAAGTTCAATAGTGGCCACTGAGATGAGTAAGGAACTTATGCATCTCTCCTGTGAGGAAAGACTGAATGATCTAGGACTAAAGGAATCATCATAAGGCTCAGGAGGATTTATCCCTGTGTACAAATACTTGGAGGGATATTATAAAAAGGACTGAGACGGATTTTTGTTCATTGGTGCTCAGTGAAAGGACCAGAGGCAATGGACACAAACTGGAGTCCAAGGAAACATTTTTTCTTTGTGAGGGTGCCCAAACATTGGAACAGGCTGCTCAGAGAGGCTATGCAATCTCCATCCTTGGAGCTATTCAAAAGACACTTGGGTGTGGTCCTATGCCACCAACTCTGAGTCCTGCTTGAGCAGGGAGGTTGGACTAGATGACCTCCAGCAGTCCCTTACCACCTCAACTACTCTTTGATTCTGTGGCTAAGGCTGGGAGCAGGAAGATAAAGGAACCTTGGTATCAAAGCAAACTAAGAAGGACCAGCATTGCTCCTGTAGTGAAGGTGTACAGCTTGTGAAGCATGGAGTGTTTGCATACAGAGACAAAGAAAATATTTGGGATAAGATTAGGAGGACTCAAAAGGGTCAGATAATAAAATCTCATATGGTTCTATCAGTACTTTTAGCCAAAAAAAAAAAAAAAAGGAAAAAAAAAAAAGGAATTTAATTAAAAGAAACACAAAGGAGATATAAGGTTTAGCTGACAGACTAGCAAATAATCTCATGCAGTTAAAATTAGTAGGATACCAAATGAAGTGGAAAATGACTGCAGCTAAGTGATATTACTGCTCATAGCAAGCAGGATTTAAAATTAATAAACATGAATATATTACTCCACTGTACACTGTGCAATAATAAGGGATGCTGATGTTACACATGCATCAAATGTCAGACCACGGTGTGCCAGAACAATTCACAGCAACACAGAGGAATGTGCAGAAGCCTGGGAGAAGACCTCCACTGAAGAAGACACCTAAAGTGAAATCACCCTAACGATCTCATTGAAACTCCTTATTCAAAAACACACTGTGACATCCTGAGCTACAGAAAGAAAATAAAAGGGGAGGGGGGAAGGATCAAAAGAGTAGGTACACAATAGCTCTTATTCTTCTTACAGGAAGAGGCAGAGATGCTTTCTGACTCTCAAAGGACTGCTTCACTGCTTTTGCAGTAGTGAAGACAAATCCTGACCACTGCTGCCATCCCAGAGTGGTAAGAGATCTTAGAGTAAGGCACATTGACAGTCCCTCAAGGAGGCAGAAATACTGTGTGCTTTCAAGATGTGAAGAAAAACCTCTGGTGCCACCTAACATGTAAAGTCTTCACCCTTTTTACTCATCTGCTACCACCATTTGGCCCCAGTCCTGCTGACCATGCTGACCATGAAGGCTGTTGTTCTTAATGAGGCCTTAGTACAGTTTACCTCCATTTTTTGTGAATCAAAACCCAGGAATTGGCACCAGCTTCTGAGCTTTGAACTTGATCTTGTAACTTAGTCCCTTTTGAAAATTAATTTTCAAAAAGTACCCCCCCCCCCCAGAAAAAAGTAATCTTAAAATAGCACATAGGGAATGCCTCAGTTTTCATTCAGTCTAGAACAGGCCAATCTAATAACCAAGGTCATCCATCTTGAGCTTCTGTGTGACATGTGGTATAACTAAATATATATGTACTTATTTGCATCAATTTTTGTCACAAGCCAATTGAATTTGCAAATCATTTCCATCTGCGTACTTACATAATTTGACAACTTTGCCCAACCTCAACTAACTTATTTTTAACTTTCTACAGCAACCCAGAAATGGTAAATAATTATTACTTATACTACCTTAGTTTGCAGGGATCACTGCAGTGGAAGTTTGCAACTGAAATTGGGCAACCACTGGAGATTCCCCTATGTCTTTTTGCCCAAAAAGGAATTTAAACAGGAAAGGATGAACAAGAATGAAAGAGCAGCAGTAAGCAGTGACTTTCCTAATGTCATTCATCAGACTCATATCCTCTCTCCCAGGCTCATGATGTCTCCCAAGTGGTGAAGGTTTTTCCCTTTAACTTTTGCATTAAACTTTCCTCAGTTCATTTAGCGCAATTTCTTTTTAACTTTTCAAAATATCATTTGACAAATTTTGAGGATCCAAACGAGGTTTTATTTTTTTTTCCCACAGACACGTTTGTTAAATTAATTTCTAATTCAAAATGTCATGCTTTTGCACTTCATGCATTCAAAATGTCATATACAAGTGCCATGGCAGCAGACTATGGAAATCTTGGCTTGTGGAAGGAAGACGGGAAGGAATACAGTAACAGATGCTCACACATATTTATAGACTATTGTACATAGAGACAGACACACAGCAGGTAAGGCTAGGACAGAAAAGGATGCAGTTCTCTGGAGCCTCTGCATGCTCATTTGAAACCTCTTAAGTATCCTGGGTTAGAATTTGAATTTAAGCTCAGTTGTCACTATGGCTGGAAAATTCCAGTTGGACAGTCAGTGTTCCCAGAACTTCCTAATCACAGACCTGCTGTCTTCTAACAGCACAGCTAACTGTTGTGCAATTCATAGACTGCTTTGCTTGGTTCTTACCACCAAATTTGCTGATCTACAGCACATTATGCAGTACAGGTCAAGGAAACACAGAGCAGTTTACCATTTACTCCTAATGGAGCCCAAGACCACTGGCATCTCCCATCTGCTCTGCATAGGTTTGCTGGTCCAAAGCAGCCATTAAAATGATCTAACTCCTGGGCAGGAGGAATTAGATTAGGAATCTTGGCAGGGTTAGCATGCTTCTCTTTCTCTACTCCATTCACTCCTCCAAACTGGAAAGCCAAACCTCTCAATAACTGCAGGAGTAGCCTGGGGAAGATGCTGGCAGATGGAAAAGACCAAACAGCAACCCTAAGAGCAATCTGCACTCTGCCATCCTTTATTTGACGCTGCTTCAGTTCCAGCTTCCTCAGGTATGCCTTAAAGCATTCAAAGTGTGTTTAAAGTTTTTCTTAACATTGCTTTTTAACTTAAAACAATCATGGGGATCAGCCAAAACAGAAAAACAACAACAAAAAAAAAGAGTAGTATTCTTTCACCCATGGGAAAAAATTATGCACAGTATTAAAATGCCTAAGCAACCACTGACTAAGTGATTTCAGTACCCATCATTAAGACATTTATTTTGAGATATTCTCAGTCTGAAAGAGAAACATAAAATATTTACTGCTTTTAACACAACTGAGAATACCAAAAGAATTATTCTGGAGGTCACAGTACCTGTAAACAGTTGTGTGTTTTTTTTTTTACAAGGTACTAGGACACTGCTAAAAAAAATTCTCTTTAGTAATATTTTTTTTTTTTAATTATTATTTTCCTTAAGCCAGTCACAAGAAAGTCAACAATCCAGAAACTGAAGTAGCTTCTCAGTCTGTTTCATCACAGCCTAGAGTGAAAATAGGATTTAGCACCCTTCCCCTTAAATGCAACTTCATGGCGGCAGAGAACAATAATGCACATAGACAAAAAGTGACAACCTTCCTCACCTTGGGGCACTGCAAAACTGTATTTCACAAGATACAGAAAGATGAGAGAAAAGGTCACTTTTTGCTGCCCTTTTTTTTTTTTCCTTTCTTTTTTTTTTTTTCTTTCTAGTCCTGAAATTCATCTGCAAAGCAAGAGAGTCTCACAAAAGAAAAAGAGGTCACACACAAGAAAGAGGAAAGGGAAAACATGCTTCTTTTGCATTCTACTCCAATTACATTAGAGTCTAGACACTAACAAACCCACTACTATGCAAAATATATTGAACCCCTTGATACTAAGGATACAGCAAGCTCCTAGTAAATAGTAGGGCCATGGCAGCTGTGATTTCTCTCTGACTGCTCATGGCAATTCATGGCATAGCTGGTGATAGGAGCTAACAGAACAAACTCAATATCAACAGAGAGCAGAAAATTCATGTCACAGGGATCCTTTTGCTTCCTGAAATATTCAAGATGGATGTCTAGCATCTATGGCACTTTTTCTGTCATAAACATATCCATAATAACTCCAAATTTTCTGCAAGATCACAAGTGAATTTCAAACTACAATGGGGACATAAAAATAAATTGGTATCATTTCCATGGTATCCTGACATTTTCAGGCCCTCACATTCTTCCCTGTATCAGCTAGATGCCAGACCTTGGCCCAATCACAAATACAAACAAGCATACAAAACCACCAAAACCCAACAACAACTATGTAGGCTATCTAGGCTATCTAGGTCCATCTGTTATTAGGAGGGCATACTGTATAGATTTAGATGACATAATATGTAGATTTAGACTAGATAGGAGGAAGACCTTTATTATAGTGAGGGTGATAAAACAGTAGCACAGGTTGCCCATAGAGGTGATAGATGCCCCATCTCTGGAAACATTCCAAGTCAGGTTGGACAGGGGTGTGAACATCCTGGTCTAGTTGAAGATGTTTCTGTTGACTTCAGGAAGGTTCTGCTGGATGACCTTTAAAGGTTTTTTCCAACCCAAACCATTCTATGACTTGATAATTCTATGATATATAGATATAGATATATAACTTATATTCTTACACATATATCCACATATATATGCACATGCAGTCCTGCTCATGCACACACAATTTGTGCATGCTCACACATGCACAAATACTCATACGTTTAGCTTAAAAACTCACTGTCCAATAGAAGGTAAAGAATAACCAAAGCTAAAAATAAAGAGGAAAATAGAAACCTCTTAGAGCATTGAAGCGTTGAGGCTAAAGAGTCTCCTAGACACAAACACATGTTCTAGCTATACTCCTGTGAGGTCACACACAGGATTTTCTTCCTCTTGCCAATTCATGAAGGGTATCAGTCTGAAAATCCTTAGGATACTACAAAGGTTCTTTAGGTCTTGGCCTGGGCTATCATATTTTAGAAGTGACTTTTGAGTACAGAAGCCAAATACTGATGCATGATGTCGGTCCAAACCCAGAATCTACATCACTATTTCCATCATGGAAATGGAAGCAAAAGGCCGTGTTTAGGGTTCTAATGTGGCCCAGTCACTAATGAGGAACTGAGAAACCTGTAAGATATTGTCTGGTTTTACTGTCAGATTTGTTTCCATGTATTTAAATTAATTCAGGAGTCTCCAAGTGTTTCAACATAAATATCAATACCTGGGAAGGAAAACAGAGGATGAGAGAATGATCTCTTGCATTTTCATACCAAATGCTGCAACAGCAAAGGTAAAGGAATATATAATCAAGAAAAAATGGGGAGGGGGAGCGTATGCAAAAAAAACCATGAAGCATACCTTTGTGGTGAGATGTTTCTGAAGTTTACAGCAAAATCTGCTCCTTGTGGTTTACTGAACTCTGATCATTTTTCTTGAAAGATTAGTAGCAATTATCATTAAGGTTCAAGCATTTAACTGTGACTGCTGCAATAAATCTTATTAAAATAACTGAAACATACTTTTTTTGCATGTGGCAACCTGTCTCTGAATCACAACCATCTGTACATAGTTATTGCCTGGTGCACACAGATGGCAGTGAAACAACTATAAAGCTATACCATTCTTTAATCATAACTTCTAACACAACTAAACAAAGTGAAAATTGAGTCAGACCATTAGCATTTGAAAGACTATATGATCACTGTAATTAACAAATGTGCTTTAGAATTCAGTTATAAAATGTTTTATTGGTTTCTGATTGAAAAAAAATAATAACAACACTTGCACTGGGCAACAGCTTGTTTTAATCTTTGACAGCTCATTTAAAGAAATCATATGTTAACAATAGAATCACAGTCTTAAAGTTTTTATACTGCACAGTTCCTTTACAGATTTAAAATGACAGTGAAAGGTAGTAGAATAATTTATTCCTTCTTGCTTAAGGCACAGAATCATGAATGCTTCAGGTCAGTAACTGCAGGGCTACACTAAACCCCTGTCACTCCAAATCAGTTACAAAGTGAGCATCTGCACTCTCTGCTTAGCCTTCAAGCAAAAGAAAAGGAAAAAAAAAAGGAAGAAAAAAAAAAGCAAAAGAAAAAAAAATCCACATTACTTACAAGTGCTGGTGCTCTGAACATGTACAGCTCTAAATGAAGCCAACAGGCAGCTTCCTGAACGCTTCTCTTCTGCATAATACCAGATATTGACCTGCTAGATACCGCAACATCTTATTAGATAGAAGCCACCTGCCTATTTCTACTTCAAATGCCTGATCTCGTACTGTAATTTTATGCTGGAGATGAACCAGGAATTTCTATTAATGGCTGTCAACTGATTCAAGATCTTAAAAGTGCACTCACTGGACAGGTTTTGAGACCTGTAAGACTGCTACCAAAATAAGCTCTCCCACAGAGACATATTAATATTTCTACCAGAACATGTTTCTGCTTTACCTAATAAAGCTCACTTTCTCAAGTACTATTAATCCTTCATCTCCTATCCACTTCTAAAGAAGCTGTGGGCATAAAGCATCTTCTGAGTTTATCACCTCACTTTTACCCAAAGAAACATGAAGAAGAACAAGGAATCACAAACAACTACATCGTCATGGCTTAAAAATTCACCATTTATCATCTGGCCTACATCACCAAATAATGTGGGTGCTTTTACCTCATCACAAAAGCAAAGGCAAAGCTCTTTGTGTATGAAATAAGATAGAAGCCTTAACATGGTCAGTTGCATGGTTCATTTGAGGAGAAGCAGCTTGTCAAGCCATGGTTGTTTGCTTCCAACCCATTAATGTTTCAGAGAGCATTTTGCAGCATCCTCTGGTTGGTTCAGTCTTTGTAAGGACAGCTCTCAGAGAAATCAAAAAGGAACTGAAGAAGGCAGCAGGTCCCCAGATTAAGGCTGCTTGTACTGTGTTGTGAGACTGTCAAAGCACCAGATGAAAATGAACGAATTTAGATTTAAAGTACTTGAATAGGCTGTCTTGGTATTTAAATGGATGGTTTGGGGTTTTACAGCTAAAGCATGGCTCGGCTAGAGAAACATTTCACAAAATATACAAAATAAGCTTCATTATGAAATTATTCACAGAGGTGTCTATGATATTTGTCTTTTACAAGCACCTTGCTCTTGTGCAGCATTAAAAAGGCACATGTTTATCTCAATCCTTTGTCAGTTCTGAGTACAAATAATAGGAGACAGATGTGGTGGATATATATGTATCTCACGAAGCATAATAGCAATTCCTTGATGGGCTTAGGGTAAGCAATTGCCCTCCCTGGGGCATATTTGAACTGTTTGAGATTCTCTGCTGCCAGCTACACAGCTTGCTACCTGTCAGGAACTGGAATTGGCAGAAAACAGCTGGTAGAAATCAATAGATGTGCCAGTTCTGGTTCATCCAGCAGAGATACTGTGGAACTGTGCCGTAACTCTGATAGGAATTAGGCAGCGTGAACACGTTTTATTTGCACATAGCTTCAGTGCCTTCTCAGCCAGGGAATATTAAGGTTCAAATGATGTTAAGTGATTATTACATTTTAAAACCTGACATTCACATAACAAGTAATACAAGAAATCAGCTGTAAACAAGGAAAAAAGTCAGTTGCTCAATAAGGCATACTAGTACTCCTGTTGCAGGTCTGCAACAAGAAATGTCAGCAGTGTTATTGGATGTGTTGGACCTGAGAATGTGAAAGAACAGGAGCTCAGGGAGTCTGTAGGTCTTTTAAGGACAGCAACCTTCCCAATACTCTGGAAACAAAGTAGAACTACAAAATCATGGAATGGTTTGGGTTGGAAGAGACCTTTAAAGGTCATCTAGTCCAACCCCAATACATCAAGCAGGAACAACTTTGAGTAGATCAGGTTACTCAGAGCCCCATCCAAATTGAGCCAGAGTGTTTCCAGGGATGGGGCTTCCACCAACCCATCCAAATGATAAGGACAAGGCTGCCTTGGTGGGTAACTCCTTACAGAGCTCCAGTGTGGAGGTGCAGCACACAGGAGGAGGAAGCAGGAACTGGTTACAGGGAAGCAATTTGGAAACATTACCTGGGCATGACATCAGGAAAACTCCAGCTTCACTGCCAGCTTACCAGGAGAGTCAGAGGCAAAAGGAAGACCTTCTACATCACACAAGCAGCAAACAGCTGAATAAGGAAAAGGTGAGATATTGCTGAAGAGTGATATTCAGAATCAGATCAGGGTGAGGAATCCCGCCTGGTGGATGTGGGGAGGCCTGTGGATGTAGTCTACCTGGACCTCAGCAAGGCCTTTGACACCGTTCCCCATAGCAAACTCCTGGCCAAGCTGTCAGCCCATGGCTTGGATGGGAGCACACTGCGATGGGTTAGGAACTGGCTGGAGGGCCGAGCCCAGAGAGTGGTGGTGAATGGTGCCACATCCAGCTGGCAGCCAGTCACTAGTGGTGTGCCCCAGGGATCAGTACTGGGCCCCATGCTCTTTAACATCTTTATTGAAGATCTGGATGAGGGCATTGAGTCCATCATCAATAAATTTGCTGACGACACCAAGCTGGGGGCAGGAGTTGATCTGCTGGAGGGTAGAGAGGCTCTGCAGAGGGACCTCGACAGGCTGGGCAGATGGACAGAGTCCAACGGCATGAGATTGAACACATCCAAGTGCCGGGTTCTGCACATTGGCCACAGCAACCCCATGCAGAGCTACAGGCTGGGGTCAGAGTGGCTGGAGAGCAGTCAGGCTGAGAGGGACCTGGGGGTGCTGGTCGACGGTAGACTGAACATGAGCCTGCAGTGTGCCCAGGCAGCTAAGAGGGCCAATGGCATCCTGGCCTGCATCAGGAACAGTGTGGCCAGCAGGAGCAGGGAGGTCATTCTGCCCCTGTACACTGCACTGGTTAGGCCGCACCTTGAGTACTGTGTCCAGTTCTGGGCCCCTCAGTTTAGGAAGGATGTTGACTTGCTGGAACGAGTCCAGAGAAGGGCAACAAAGTTGGTGAGGGGTTTGGAACATAAGCCCTACGAGGAGAGGCTGAGGGAGCTGGGGTTGCTTAGCCTGGAGAAGAGGAGACTCAGGGGTGACCTTATTACTCTCTACAACTACCTGAAGGGAGGTTGTAGACAGACGGATGTTGGTCTCTTCTCCCAGGCAAGCAGTACCAGAACAAGAGGACACAGTCTCAGGCTGTGCCAGGGGAGGTTCAGGCTGGATGTTAGAAAAAAGTTCTATACAGAAAGAGTGATTGGCCATTGAAATATGCTGCCCAGAGAGGTGGTGGAGTCGCCATCACTGGAGGTTTTTAGGAGAAGACTTGACGGGGTGCTTGGTGCTGTGGGTTAGTTGCTTGGGCGGTGTTGGATTGGTTGATGGGTTGGACGCAATGATCTTGAAGGTCTCTTCCAACCTGGTTTATTCTATGTATGAATAAAATGCCTTTTTTGCCATCATGAAGGTCTCCTCAACCTCCATGATTAGAGGTAGGGTACAGGAGACCAACAAAGAGCAGTGGATGAGGGTCAAGTCAGGGATTACTGGGGACATCCATAGAAACACACAGGTCTAGACAGGATGTGTCCTGAGAGTGGAGAGAAACTGAAGAAATGGCTGATGTCCTTGCAAGTCCACTCTCCATCAGTTTTGAAAGATGATGGAGATGAGGGGAGATCCCTGACAACTGTAGATGAGTAAATATCACAGCCATCTTCAGAAAAAGTCAAAAATGGGGACCTTCAGGGTCAGTCAGCCTTAATCAGTCAGGAAAATGATTTAATACATTCTCTTGGAACACATTTTTGGTCTTGCTATAGAGAATAGGGTGACTGGGAACAGAGAGCATGGAATTACCAAGGATAACTGACTGTACTCATGGATGACAAGGCAGCAGTGAACAACTTTTACCTCAGCTTTTGAAGGTTTTTCACTCTATTTTCTACAACATTCTTACATTTCAAGTTAGGATGTTATGGTCCAGCTATATGGAAAACCAGGAGGTTTTATGGCTAGGCTCAGAGGATATTAACTTCAGCAGGGCAACTTCTGTCCTCTTCAAACAATTGCTAGGGGAAATCCCATGGGACAAGGAACTAGAAGGTAAAGGGGCTCAAGACAGTCAGTTAACATCAAGGACCACTTCTTCAAGGACAGGATTAGAGCATGCCAATGGGTAGGAAATCAACAAAGGGATCCAGGACACCCACATGGTTAAATAGGGAACCGCTGGGCAAACTCAAGCAGCAGAAGACAGACTACAGATCGTGGAAGGAGGGGCTGGCCATTTGGGAGGAGTATGAGACTGTTGTCAGAGGATGTAGGAGGGCAGCTGGGAAAGCTAAGGCCTCCTTGGAACTGAACCTGGCAAGGGAAGTCAAGGACAACAGAAAAAGCTTCTCCAAATCCATTGCAGACAGCACTAACACTGGAGGCACCGCAGTACCAGCTCTGAGTGAGGTGGTGCCCTGGCAACAAAGACAAAGAAGGCAGAGTTGCTGAAGGCCTTCTTTGTCTCTGTCTATACTGCTGGAGACTGTCCTCAGGAGCCCCAGACCCCTGAGGCCACTGAGGAAGTCAGTGTGGTGGATTGAAATTTCCCCCAGCATTAACTTTCAGGCAGACCAGTTAGAAGCAAATGAAGCTGTATTTACAGGCAAGAACTGCACTCTACAATGGAATTAAATGAATATGTACAACATATGCAACATTTACAATATTATACAGATATTTACAATTAGAAAACAACATGGAAACCACCCTGGTCAAAAAGACCAAGGAAGCCGTTCCACTGTCTCCTCTCTCCCCACTCCCCCCAAAAACTTCAGAAGAGAAGAGAAGAGAAGAGAAGAGAAGAGAAGAGAAGAGAAGAGAAGAGAAGAGAAGAGAAGAGAAGAGAAGAGAAGAGAAGAGAAGAGAAGAGAAGAGAAGAGAAGAGAAGAGAAGAGAAGAGAAGAGAAGAGAAGAGAAGAGAAGAGAAGAGAAGAGAAGAGAAGAGAAGAGAAGAGGATAATGGGAATGGAAGTCAAATGTGTAGAATTGTTATGATACAACTTCTCTGATCCCAGACATTTATCCAATGAATTTGTTTAGAATAACCTTTTGTTTTCCTTTTTACACCCAATTTTTGCACCCATTTTTTCTACTTTTCTGCTCAAAATCTGCAGCTAAATTTTAAAGGCATAGCTTAAAACTGCCACAGTCAGGATAAAGGAGAAGTTTCCAGCAGATCTGGGAGCAGTAGATGTGGTTTATCTTGATCTCAGGAAAGCATCTGCCACCCTCCGCCACAGTATGCTTGCAGCTAAACTGAACTGTGTGTTGGATATTGGGGGAGTGAGATGGATGCGAACTCACAATGGCATCATGGGATGAATTAGAAGAGATGTAGTGAGAAGGTCAAGAGAGGTTCTCCTCCCACTCTCCTCTGACCCGGCAAGGCCATGTCTAGAATATTGTGTCCAGTTTGGGCCCCTCAGTTGAAGAGGAAGGTCAGAGAACTTCTTGAAAGAGTCCAGCACAGAGCCACAAAGATGCTGAAGGAGGAGGAGCACCTCCCTGCTGAGGATAGCCTGAGGAAACTGAGCCTCTTCAGCTTGGACAAGAGCCTGAAGAGCGACCTCGCTGAGGTTTATAAAGATGAGAAGGGCAGTTCTGGGAGGACAGAGCCAGGCTCTGCTTAGCAACATCCAATGACAGGACAAAGGGCAATGGGTGCAAGCTGGAGCACAGGAGGTTCAACCTCAACATGAGGAGAAACTTCTTTGGTGTGAAGGTGGCAGAGCTCTGGAGCAGGATGTCCAGAGACATTGTGGAGTCTCCTTCTGTGGAGACATTCAAAACCCACCTGAATGTGTGGAGTTTGGAACACAAGCCCTATGAGGAGAGGCTGAGGGAGCTGGGGTTACTTAGCCTGGAGAAGAGGAGGCTCAGGGGAGACCTTACTGCTATCTACAACTACCTGAAGGGAGGTTGTAGCCAGGTGGGGTTGGTCTCTTCTCCCAGGCAAGCAGCACCAGAACAAGAGGACACAGTCTCATGCTGTGCCAGGGGAGGTTTAGGCTGGAGGTTAGGAAGAAATTCTTCCCAGAAAGAGTGATTGGCCATTGAAATATGCTGCCCAGGGAGGTGGTGGAGTCACCATCACTGCAGGTGTTTAGGAAGAGACTTGATGGGGTGCTTGGTTGCATGGTTTTGTTGATTAGATGATGTTGGATGATAGGTTGGACGTGATGATCTCAAAGGTCTCTTCTAACCTGGTTAATTCTATTCTACTCCTATTCTAAATCTATTCTATTCTATTCTATTCTATCCTGCTCTGATGGGGGGTGTGGGGGGGGTGGACTGGATGATATTTCAAAGTCACTTCCAACACTTAATGTTCTGTGATTCTGTGATCTTGAAGGCCTCTCCCATTCATTCCATGATTCTAGAAAGTGTCTATGGGCTGTGGAGCACTCTTGGTGGTAACTGGGCTCTAAATAAGAATTTTACCCAACACAGAATGGCCATGGATGGTCCTTTAAGAGTCCCTTGAGAAAAAGGGAAAGGAGTCAGCCTGTTTGGACATGAGCTGGAAGCTGAACAGAGAAAGAGCATCTGATGGCAACCTAATCCCAGAGGGCAGCAGGTCAGTGTGATCCATGTCACCACTATCAGCTAATCAGTGATTACCATGTTGCTATGGGCACCACTGTCAGTAGAGTCACTGTTGCCATGACACTACATGGCCTGCCCACCCAAGAAGCTTAAAGCAGACACAGAACAATGGGTCCTGCACTCTGCAGGAGCATCCAGAAGTGGAATGAGATCCTGTGTGGCTGTCCCAACTAGGGAGTGTCCCATCAAGGAAAGACTGAGTAAGACAGACTTCTGGGCTGGGTTGAAGGCCATCTTCATGATGCTCCATGATCAAAACTGCACTAGGAGCTGGGAACACTCCACTCCCAAGTGGCCTTCACTTTACAGAGCAAATGGCTGTGTGGGGCGTGGTGACCAACCTTGTTTGACAACACCTTCTGCTGCACCAGGTATCTTTCTCATTCTCTTCTCTGTCCTCTTCTTCTACATCTTCAGCGGCAGCAAATTCTACTGTATTGCCCTGCTCTGAGAGGTCATTCCTTTCTCCTTTTGTGCTGTGCTCATGGCTCCTGCTGCACCCTCCCTTTCCTCTTGTTACCGGTGTTTTATAGTCTCTTGCATCAGGCCCTTCTTCTTCTCCCCACCCCCCCCTTTTTTATTTTTAGGAGAATGTTGTGGGTTTTGGAAAAACATTGTGGTGGGCATGGGTGGGCCTGGGGAGAATAGTGTGGATTTGGAGAGAACATGGGAACAATACAGAGGAAGAAGAAGAGAAACAAGATGAAGAAGAGGAAGAAAGAGAAGAAAAGGAAGAAAAAGAAGAAAAAGAAACTGAATCAGAAGAGGGAGAAGAAGATAGTTTGGGGGAACCATGGTGAGTGGGCTTGGGGAGAACATGGTGGATTTAGGGAGAAAATATTTGGCTTGGGGAGAGACAATGGTGGGCATGGGTGGGCATAGGAGTCACTGGTGGATTTGAAGAGAACATGGAAATGAAGGAGAAGGAGAAGGAGAAGGAGAAGGAGAAGGAGAAGGAGAAGGAGAAGGAGAAGGAGAAGGAGAAGGAGAAGGAGAAGGAGAAGGAGAAGGAGAAGGAGAAGGAGAAGGAGAAGGAGAAGGAGAAGGAGAAGGAGAAGGAGAAGGAGAAGGAGAAGGAGAAGGAGAAGGAGAAGGAGAAGGAGAAGGAGAAGGAGAAGGAGAAGGAGAAGGAAGGAGAAAAACATTCCTCTGCATCATCCTCATTGTGTCATCCCCTTCCTCTGCATCATCCCTTTTGAGAAGATGTAGAAGAAGAAGAAGATGCAGAAGAAGAAGATGTAGAAGAAGAAGATGTAGAAGAAGAAGAAGAAGAAGATGTAGAAGAAGAAGAAGAAGAAGAAGAAGAAGAAGAAGAAGAAGAAGAAGAAGTCCCCATTCCTTCTCATTCATTGTCTTCTTTTTGTGTTGTTGTCTGCTTCCTTTCTTCTCTTGCACTATCATTTTTGCCTTTTTCCTCATTATCATCCCCTTCCTCTGCATCTGCCCATTCCTCTGGGTCATCCCTTTTGTGTCATCCCTGTTGTGTCATCCCCTTCCTCTGCATCATCCCCTTTGAGTAACCCCTTTCTTCTGCATCACCACCTTCCTCTGTGTCATCCCCTGTCATCCCCTTCCTCTGTGTAGTCTGCTTTGCACAGACCCCCTCCTCTGCATCATTGCCTTCATCCAGAGAAGCTTCATCCAGTTCCTCATGTTTTGTCTGATCAGCAACATGCTGCTTGTTCACAAGCCCAGAGCCAACAAGTCCTACCAGCCCAGTAAGATGGTGGCTTTGGTACCTTGCTTGGTGGCACCCCATCATCACATCCCTTCCCTTGGGGCTGAGCTGCTTCTCTCTGCCTTGGAGAAGGTTCAGGCTGTGGTGGGATTTTGGCTGCTGCTTGAACATCTCCATCTTTCTTCTCTGCTTCTTTATGCACCTAGGAGCTGGAGCCCCTCAAGCTCCCCCAGGTGGCCTTTGCTTTCTTTCTGGGGCGCACTGCTGACTCTGTGCAGTGTTCAAAGCTTTATAGCCAGTAGATCAAGGAAATAACTGCTTCTGTTCTCCTCCACCCTTGTTAGAACACATCTGGAATAACAAACCCAGCTTTGCATACCACAGTGGAAGAACAATGTTGATTAAATTGGAGTGCATTCAGTGGAGAGCCACCGAAACAGCCAAGGGCTGGGTGGAGTAACATGTCCTGTGAAGACAAGCTGAGAGAACTGAGTTTCTTCAGCCTGGAGAAGAATGTGCACTTAAAGGATCTAATTATCAGCCTCCCAGTACTTCTAAGAATGCAATTAGAGGAATCTTGGAATTTATCATGGAATAATCCATGATAGGAGGATGAGAGGCAATGGGTGTAGACTGAAGCAAAAGAGATTCCAGCTGGATATAAGGAAATACCTTTCACCACCAGGGGAGCCAAGCAGTGCAACACATGTCCCAGAAAGGTTGTATGGTTTCCACTCTTAGAGGTTTTCAAGACCTATGACTAAGGCCCTGAAGATTTTGTCTCTCCAGCTGCTTTTTTGAACAGGAGGTTGGATAGATGACTTCTTAAGATCTCTTCCAACCCATAAATCTGTAAGAATATAACCATGCCATGGTTACAAATGTAAAAAAAGACTGAAACACCTTCGTAGCATACCTATCTAGATAGATGAGACAGACAGACAAATACCTACTCTTTCTATTTAGATACAAAATACACGTACACATCACTTTATTAAAGCTTTCTGCTGTCTGATTTTGCACCTGCCAACTGTTTTATCATCACAGTTATCTTTAAACAAGAGAAGGAAGAATACCTGCAGACAGGAAGGAAATCACTTTTGCAATACTTCAGGTACATAAAATTCTCTTCACTATCGAAGTAAGTGCAAGTTCCACATTTCTGTACTCTGGATCTGAGGATGTCATTATCACACATGATAGCATAAGAAAAAAAACACAAACCACCTGCACATTGAAGGAGGAAATAAAAATCCTACTGTAAAAGAAAAAAGGAAAAAGGGGTTGTCGTTGGTTTGTTTGGCGGGGGGAGGGGGGGGGGGAGGAGGAGGTTTGAGAAAAAATCCTGATGGAGAATATTTGACAGATATATACTTTTTAATATTTGTATCACAGAAATTACAGGCTTAACCAAACTCATCCAGGCAAGGCAAAAGCTGAAGGGAGAAACTGAGTGCAAAAAGATATCCCAGCTGATCTTGGAAGCTGAGCAGAAGGCCTTGTTAATTTGTGAGCATGCGATGAAGGGGCTGCTTCTCTACAGAGAAGCAAACAGACTGAGCTGACTTGATGCCATTATGGTGGGTTGACCCTGGCTGGAGGCCAGGTGCCCACCAGAGCTGCTCTATAACTCCCTCTCTTCAGCTGGACGGAGCAAAGAACATACAAAAAAATGCTTTGGGGTTAAGATAAGACAGGCAAAATTCACTCACCAATTACAGTCACAGAAGAACCAGACTTGGCTTGGGAAAATTAGTTTAAATCATTGCCAATCAAATCAGAGCACAACAATGAGAAATAAAAACAAATCCTAAAACACCTTCACTCTATCCCTCCCTTCTTCCCAGGCTTAACTTCACTCCTGATTTCTCTACATCCTCCCCACTGAAGGGCACAAGGGGACATGAAATGAGAGTCATTGTCAGCTCATCCTGCAATTTCTCCCAAGCCTTACTCTTAAAGGGGAGGGCTCCTCACCCTCTTTCTCTGCTCCAGCATGGGATCCTTTCCATTGGAGAGAGTCCTCCACAAACTTCACTAGTGCAAAGTTCACAGGAGACCATCTTCCACAAACTTGTGCAACATGAGACTTTCCCATGGGCTAGAGTTCTTCATGAATTATGCCAGCATGAGTCCTTTCCATGGATTGCAGTCCTTCAAGAATGAAAGCTCCAGCATGAGTTCCCCACAGAGTTAAATATTCTTCCAGCAAACCTGCTCCAGTGTGGTCTCTGCTTTCTGTGGGCCCACAGGACCTGCCAGGAGCCTGCTCCAACTTGGCTTCCCATCACAACCTCCTTTAGGCACATCCACCTGCTCTGTTGTGAAGACCTGCACAGGCTGTAGGGTGGATATCTGACCCACCATGGACCTCCATGGGCTGCAGAGGAACAGCTTGCCTCACTATAATCTTCAGCACAGGCTGCAGGGGAATCTCTTTTCCAGTGCTTGGAGCACCTCTTAGCCTTCCTTCAATGACCTTGGTTTCTGGAGATTTCTTTCTCTCACATATTCTCACTCCTTTCTCCAGCTGCAGTTCTGTAGGGCCTTTTCCCCCCTTTAAATATGCTGTCCAAAAAGTGCTACCAATCTGCCTTGGCCAATTATGCATCCATCTTGAAGTTGTCTGTCTTTGGCTTTGTCAGACCTGGGGGCAGTTTGTGGTACCTTCTCAAATAAGCCACCGTGTAGCCCCTCTCCTACCAAAACACTGCCATACAAACCCCATGTAGTTAGTCACAGCATCTCTGCCACAGCTTTGGTTGAGTGATTATCCCTTAAAACCTTCAAGAGGGTGTCTAGGTAAAGAATACCAGTGTGAAAAATAAAAAGGCACCAAGCAGCTATTTGTACAGACCTTTCTTTCATGGATGCACATGCACACAAACACATACTACATACAAGACACACACATAGCTGCACATAGGAAATCTCGAAGTCTGTCTAGACAAGATGAATTTTTTTTGTAGATTAACTTTACTGTGATGACAGTCAGGAGATGCCTGGGACCTGGATTGTCTTCTTACTTCAAGTGGAGTCTCAAACTTGACTAAGTAGGTTGTCCTGGTTGGAAATTGTTGTTGCATAGAATACATCACAAGCTTTTTCTCTTTCAAGGGCTAGGGCTGGGACAGCCATTAGATGAGTGCCAGATGTTCACTATGAACCCCTCTGCTTCCCAAAGGGAAGAAAAAGGGAATAAGGGAGAGAGACAGCTGTTTTGGGAAAGAAAATGAAACCAGCTTGAATGGAAATAAGAACAATTCAATGAAATAGGGACAAAGAGCTACAAACCAATATCCAACTCCCTAATGGCAATGACATCATCACTATCACCACTGATGCTGGGGACAGACAAGTCCCAGACTGGACTCAGCAGCAGATGGGAACTGGATTCAGAAGCTGGATTTTGGAAAAGGATTCAGGAACACAATGATCAGGATCAAAGGCAGAATGGACAGAGTCCACTAACCATTGAAGAATAGGCCTTGGCGATCCCTCATCTTTCTCCGCAGGATGCCATCCAAGGATGCCATCCCTTGTTGGTCAGTTGAGGGTCATCACCTATCCTGCCCACTTTTCCTCACTGGTGACATTTCTGACTACCTGCTCACCAAGGTGGGGCACAAGATGTGGCAATGCCCTTGGTGTGCACAGGAACAAGTCTAAGCTAGAGCTGAGAAGTCAAATCACTGAACAGAATTGGCTGCATTCTAACTCAAACCAGGACAGTCTCCTAACCACACTTTTAGTAAACTTATAAAAAACATTGAGAACTGATATCAGATAAAAGAAAGATTTGGTCACTTTGCCTGTTTTCATTTCTATGGTTCACAGATGGTTGAGCAGGTCTTCATTGTATCATAGAATTGTTAAGGTTGGAAGGGACCTCAGGGATCATCTAGTTCCCACCACCTGCCATTGACAGGGACACCTCACACTAGATCAGGTTGCTCAGAGCCACATCCAGCCTGGCCTTAAAAACACCCAGGGTGAGTCTTCTACTACCTCCCTGGGCAACCTGTTCCAGTGTCTTACCACCCTCACAGGGAAGAACTTTTCCCTAATATCCAATCTAAATCTACCAATTTCTATTTTTGTTCCATTCCCCCCCTAGTTCTATCACTCCCTGACACCCTAAAAAGTGCCTCCCCAGTTTTCTTGCAGGCCCCCTTCAGATATTGGAAGGCCACAACCAGGTCTCCTCAGAGCCTTCTCTTCTGCAGACTGAACAGCCTCCACTCCCTCTGTCTGTCCTCATAGGAGAGGTGCTCCAGCCCTCTAATCATCCTCATGGCCCTTCTATGGACACATTCCAGGACCTCCAGATCCTTCCTGTAACAGGGGCTCCAGAACTGGACACAGTACTCCAGGTGGGGTCACAGCAGTGTGGAGTAGAGGGGGAGAATCACCTCCCTCACGCTGCTGGCTATGCTTCTCTTGATGCAGCGCAAGCTCGGGTTGGCTTTCTGGGCTGCAAGCGCACACTGGTGGCTCATGTTGACCTTCTTCTCTCCCAGCACCCCCAAGCCTTTTCTTCAGGGCTGCTCTCAAGCTAGTCACTGCCCAGCCTATATAATGCATGGCCTGTAAGGATACAAAGTTTTCACAATCACCAGAGTTATAAACAACTCTTTGCAAAATACTGCTTAGAAACAACAACAACAAAAAAATCACATAAACAGTATGTAGAGGAAAGAAATATTTTTTATATAACTGTTCATGGGTCTTCAGAAATCACTGAAGTACCATCAGATTGGAGGATGGACCACAGCTGATTCTGACTAGGCACAACAATATAACAATCAGAAGCCTGTGATGGTTCAAAAAAAAAAAAAGAAAAAGAAAAGAAAAAAAGAAAAGAAAAAGAAAAAGAAAAAGAAAAAGAAAAAGAAAAAGAAAAAGAAAAAGAAAAAGAAAAAGAAAAAGAAAAAGAAAAAGAAAAAGAAAAAGAAAAAGAAAAAGAAAAAAGAAAAAGAAAAAGAACAACAAGAATGTACTTTTAAAAAGACTGTTAAGTGAAATCAGAGTAATCTGGTGAAAAACAATGCTTAATGGTATACAGGAGGTAACAGTAGTCACTATAATCCTCAAAATTATATACAATTATAGACAAAACCCAAAAAGTTTTACCTAGCTGAAAATGAATTTTTTATTTAGTACTGCAGAAGACCAAGATTTTCATTTATGTTTTGGTGATATGAATCTCTCTGAAAATCCAGTGCTATTTGTGATCAGGCTGCTATTCCATGTTTTCATCTGAAATGCAGTATATTTAATACTAAAGTGCCTCCCAGTCACCATGCCAACGCTTCTCTGCTTTTGCATCCTTTGCTACCTGTTATTCTATCATGACCTCCACAGTCAGACCAGCTTAATTATGCTTCTGTCCTTCTATGCCTTTTTTTTTATATGAAGATCCTTATCTCCTATGCTACACATCACACCTTTTTCCCTTCCTCCATTAGCAAAACTTTTGTTTGCAAATAATACTACCAATGACAGTGAAAATCTCATACCACTAAAAAAAACCCAAAACAAACACAGAACCAAACACAAAACCAACCAACCAAAAAAAACCAAAAAAAACAAACAACAGGGAGAGAATTAAGAATAGAAGGGGGGTTTGCAAATATATCTGATAGCTCCTAAGGTAACCATGCAAGCTTTCAGGCCTTTCCTTTGTCTCCTCATCAGCACATTGCCTTCTGCAGATATTATTTACTTTCACTGTTGCAGGACTGGTGTGCAACTAATCCAGCCTCTGTTTGTTTTGTGGCCTACTACTTGTGCCATTTGAAACCATGTGATGACATCAGAGTTATGCTGATTTATTCAAGTAGATGATCTGAGCCTAAAATACACCGTGGATGCCTCTGCTTTTTTCAGACAAACTGGGAAGTATGATGAATTAAGTCATGCACTCAAGTATTTACTTCTCCCAGTGTGGTGAGGAACATCCTTGCTGAGAACATAGCTCCTAATGTGGGGAAGAAGACATTCATTCATTGAAGAGCTGGAATGAAAAAATACACACCCTTGCATTTTAGCATCTCTGGAATGAATTAATGGCAAGAACTAGAACATAAAGCTCAGTATTCTTATAAGCCAAAGTTACTAGCCTCTGGGTTTAAAAAAAAAATAAATGTGAGGCTCTTAGGCCTGCAGAAAACATCCCTTGACTGGTTTATATAGGGGTATTATGTGCATAATTCTCTAATAAATCTAACCACTATGGGCTAGGTATGCAGAAAAAGGGATTTCTTTCTATTAGCTCATGAAGTCAGCAATGTGTGTCTGCAAAGTGAACTGCTAGGGAAGCCATCTGTGAACCCTCTGCTAATAAATATATAATACAAGCTTTTCAGGAACGTTCTTATTTTGGAAACAGAAGGCAAATTTCTTCCATGTTAAGCTTTATGCATCCTCCAGAATTCTTTCTAACATTGGAAAAAGAACTTCAGATATTTTGTCTGATGCTGAATTACCTAATTCAGACCTTTGAGGAATCATGTGCTCTGTTCTCCATAAGAAATCAGCTACTGTGTAAGGAAGTCTGTTTTCTTCTGCATATCTTCTACTCATTTTGGGTTATTGTCAAAATAATTTCAGTGACAGGCATTTGGAATTCATGCACTTTCTTCTTGCTTTTCCATATCTATTGTTCAGGGTCTTTTTTACTTCTACTAAATTTGACCCTTTATAAGCTGGCACAGAGAGCAAATCAAAGTCCTGTAGTCTGTGGATCACCAGCAATCTCTTTAACATTGAAGATTAATTTTTGCCATCAGAATAATAACCACTGCTAAAAGAGCAACTCTAACACTCTTTACTGAGTCTATATTGGTACTCCCTTGCCGGGCATTCAGTCTGCCCAGCGTCAGGTTGAACAGTTGTGCCATTTTCTGCCAAGAAAATTATCTTTTTAATAGTTATGAAAGTTTAGCAGTAACAGCACACAGAAAGCCTTCCAGATTACACTCTCCAGTCATTCCAAGGAGAGAAAGCCAGACTTCAAATATATAACTCTTTCATCAGAAGGCTGGACTAATTTCACATACCTTGAGTAAAATCACATTTACAATGTGATTTCTTCAAAAAAGTAAACTAGAACCATTATTATATTTTTTTAGCTCCTGATCCTTCCAAGGTGTGATCATCATAGAGTTGCTTTGGCTACCAGAGACTTTTAAGATCATTGAGTTAAACTGCTAACTCAGCATGCCAGGTCACCACTAAACCATGTCCCTCAGCATACCAATACGTCTTTTAAATCGCTTCGGGGTTTGTGACAGCACCACTGTCCTGGGCAGCCTCTTCCAGGGCTTGACAGCTCTTTCTGTTGCATAAGAGAGGACAGAAACTCTCAAAGAGTTCTGTTGCACATCTGCTCATTCCCAGTTTTTTATTATGCTTTATTGAAGTCTCATAAATTATTTCAAAAGTGTGTGAGTTTGGGTAGCCATTCCATCACAAAGGACACACTCCCATGGTTCATCATCTATTGTATGTAATATGTATATAGGTACAGGTTCGGCACCATTAATCTGAAACCTGCAGAATTTATCCTATTTAAACTTTGAGATAAACTTATTCTGTACTGCCTATAAACCATGATGATCTCAAGAAGAAACAGTAGCATCCTCTTCCTCCCTCTTCCATCAAACTCTTCATATCCCTGGCAGAAGGGTAAACAGGTTTCATGAAATTACTAAGCAGACAGAGCTTTAAATTTTGTATTTAAATGCTCTGGAGTATAACAGTGCTGCCTAACTAAAGGGAGGCTGATGAAGGAGTAACTGATTTCTAAGTGAGAAGCAGAGTACAGCTTCCAGCTTTCAGGACTCTGCGGGCAGATGCTCAGCTCAAAGGCAGCCAGCTCTGAAGTCACTCTCTAGGCAGCCTGGGTACCCTTGCAAGGCTGTGCTTCCCATGCTGTCAGTGGACTGGGAGCAGCTGCTCCAGTTCCTGGTCAGAAAGTCACCTCCTCTGCGAGAGTGGAAGAAGAATTTATATATCTGGGTAACAGACACTGTCTCCTTCAAACCTCTTCTAGTCACCAGCTGTAATTTCCCTTATAGCTCTAAATAGCTTTAGCAGTTATCACAGAGCAAATGTGCTCCAGCAGAACTACCCAACAGGTTTCTGTAGCTCAAGGGAGTTGAAAGGGAGCTGAGGTTTCTGTAGATCCCAATTCACTGAAGTCAGCAGTGCTATCAAAGCAGCCTACACACAGGTCTTTGAGGTACCAAAGGAAACTCCTCACCGTTTCCCCAGGAAGCACAAGGGAATGCACATGTACAGCTCCAGAAATCAATTCCTCTGCTGTAAATTGTTTTGTTTTCTGGTTTTACCTTATTCTACTCAAATAGCCAGCCCATAGGCATGATGCAGTAACATTTGTGCAAGATCTCCAAGCTACAGAGATTCCTAAAACCAAGCAATGAGAACTCCTGGAAAAAAAAAAAAAAAAAAAAAAAAAGGAAGAAAACAAAAAAATGAACAAACCAAAAAAAAGACAATGCAATTTCTGTCATTTGTTTGCTTGGTTTATTTATTTGCTGCAGAATACCCTGGTGCATTTATACATGGCTCTATTACATCTCTTGGAAGAATTTTTATGTCTCTTCCTAGAAGGTGATGTACAGAATCCTGCAAAGCCACCTTGCTGTTTGGTACCAAGCTGAGGTGTCCCTCAGTTCCTTGCCTTACTGCTACTAACATCGTTGTGAAAATGTAGAAGCCAGAACAAATAACTGTCTTCCATACTGCAGGTGATGAGAGTATGGTGTCACCATCATTCCTCATTTTCCACTCTTAATACCCTTTTTTATCTCTATCTTACTCATTCTCCATGATCTATTCTCAGTCTTTGTTCTTCAATTGATTTAAATAAGACTGAATTTTTACTGTAATTAAAAGAAAGCAAAGGTTTGAATGACATAACTTTTTTGCTTGTATGTTTGTTCTCCTTTCATGAAAACTTCTGCATGGGTTTGATTCAGAAATTCTTGAAGAGTATTCTGCAAAGACAAGAAAGTTACAACCTGTAAAATTACTGGAGATCTCCACTGAATTGCACATCTTCAGGAGCAAAAGAAATATCTAAGTAAGATTATTTGGGTCATTATGTAATCCTTAGCCAGTATAGAATACAGAATATAGGATATGGGATATAGGATATAGAATATAGAATATAGAATATAGAATATAGACTTAACCAGGTTGGAAAAGACCTTCAAGATCATCAAGTTCAACCTATCACCCAACACCATCTAATCAACTAAACCATGGCACCAAGTGCCTCATCCAGTCTCTTCTTAAACACTTCCAGTGATGCTGACCACCTCCCTGGGTAGCCCATTCCAGTGACAGAGACTATTATTTGCCAAACCAGGGCAATCAAGCTAAACTATTGCCAGTTATTCTCCCCAACTATAAACCTAATTTTATATAGGATGTGTTGTATATATTAATACAAATTATATATTACCTATAAATAATTCTATAGAACAATATAGCAATTTTAAATTAAATATGAATTGTTCAACAAACACAAAGAAAGAAGAAGAGTATTAGAATGTATATAAATGATAAGCACATTTGTCTTCAGCAAAAAAAATACAGGTCTGATTTTTGTTTTTAATTAAGCTCTTCCCCAGAGCTTATCTATATAACAATGGTTTTTAACCAAAATAATTTAGAATACCTTTAGAATACCATTTATTTCAACACAACAGCCCCAAAACTGTGGTAGTTTGAGAATGGAAGTATTCGCTTTGTTCACAAAGATATCTGGTCCTCCAGGTAAGGTTTATGTGTTGTCAAAAAATCCAGATCAGATACACTGAAGTCAGTCTCACAAAGTATTAAAGACCTGGATGAGGACCAGCATTAACTTCCACCTTCCCTCACAGACTAAAATGTAACAAGGTTCTTGGAAATGCTAGCCACATTTCTGCTATAGGAAGGCAAGATCAAGTATACTGTGGGTCAATTATGGCCAACATCCATGGTTTCCTTCCTGGCAGGAAGAAAGCATATGAACAGAACAGAAAATATATGCTCATGGTGAGGGACTTTTTAGGGTGTCAGTTATTGATAGGACATGGAGGAATGAGAAAAAAAATAGAAATGGCTAGATTAGGAAGAAATTCTTCACCATGAGGGTGGTGAGACACTGGACAGGTTACCCAGGGAGGTGGTAGGCGCCTCATCTCTGGAGTTTTTTAAGGCCAGGCTGGATGTGAGCAGCCTGATCTAGTGTGAGGTGTCCCTGCCCATGGCAGAGGGGTTGGAATTGGCTGATCCTTGGGTTCTCTTCCAACCTTAACAATTCTATGATTCTATGAAGTTTCCTGGGACTGCCTCTTAGGGCAAAACATGGATAGCTTCTAGTCTTCTCCACTGCAATTTATAAAAAGAGAGGAAAAGGCTAAAAATAAAAAGAAAAGAGGCACAAAACCTCCTCATATCAGAAATTAATTCTACAGCATAACAACATCAGGGACTTGACATCAGTGTTGTGGAGATTAAAGACCTAGCAACTCCACACCATTTGTGATGAGGCATAGCATGTATAGGTCCTGTGTGCAGTTCTTGTGCCCATATAACTTCCCTTTTGCAGTTTCTAGGTCATGAAGATCTTGGTTTAATACCTGACAACCTGAGTGGGCAACAGTTTGGTTGCTATATCCAGGGAAAGATTTCGCCAGTCAAAGGGTGGGGCTAGATTTTCATTGACATCTCCCTTTCCCATTCATACACTGTAGTCATTGTCATTTACATAGGATCATTCCCTTCCATTCATTGTCATTTACATAGAATCATTCCCTTCCATCAGAAGATCATATTCCTAACCAGATGGCAGTACTGATTCAGACTGCACAGTTTCAAGAAAGCAGATGGGAAGAAAGGCTCTTAAACCTCTGGAATTATCCCAAATATACAGTATGCCACAACTGGCAAAAAAAAAAAAAAAAACCAACAAAAAAAGAAAAAAGAAACTCAAGGATCAGGCAACAGTCAGATAACAGAGGGCCCAAGAGAAGTGAATCTGGCCACACAATGATTGCGCCAGTGTAAAATCACCCTAAAGTTCAGAAGGAGAACAATGATAAAGCTCATACTTCACTATTTGCCTTAAAAGAAGAAGGGGGGGAAAAAAAGCAATGTCATGTTCTATAATGTTTAATGCGATCAGGAAATGTGAAAGAAGAAGGATCTTTAGCTGGTTGTTTACTCACTGACATCAAAGCACTTTACCAGCACAAGCACTTAGGTGTTTCTTGCTGATTTTCTGAAATAACTGATTTATCAAAATCAAGATGTTTGGTGAGAACATGTTGGTTGCTACTAAATCCCAATAAAACTCAGTAGAATCTGCCTGGCATGCCGCCAGCCTGCCCATCTGGCCTGGTGGCAACCCATCAGGCATGCTGCTGCAGGCACCATGCATCCAAGCTCTTTGCCCCTCACCACTCCAGGAGCATCACATTGCACAGGATCCCCAAATCCTTGGGTTTCTAGTGGGCAGGTGGTTGGAGATGACCCAAGAAGCTTCAGAAAAGCTCTCAGTGTTTCACAATGAAATGTCACTCTGACCTTCTCTAAGGAAAATGTCAGAATTTTCATTATGTGGAAAATTTCAAAATGTCATTTTTGTTGCAGTTCTGAAAGGTACTATTTTTAATTTCCAGAGGACGGGAATTCCAATGCCTGTTTAGCTCCAGACAGTACATATTCTCCTTCCTAGAGAAACCACTGACATTGTTTAATATTTTAATGACTTTTCAACAGTAACAAGAGCATGTATCAGAAGCCAAGCATAGGATTCCATGAGATGGGGCTGTTCAGCCTGGAGAAGGCTCCAGGGAGGCCTTACAGCAGCCTTCCAGTACCTGAAAGGAGCCTGCAAGAAAGCTGGGGAGACCCTTTTTACAAGGGCATTGTAGTGATAGGAAGAGGGGCAATGTCTTTAAACTTGAGGAAGGGAAGATCATGAAGAAATTCCTTTTACAGTGAGGGTGGTGAGGCACTGAAACAGGCTGCCCAGGGAGGCCCTGGATGCCCCCACCCTGGAGGTATTCACAGCCAGGTTGGATGGGGTCTTGAGCAACCTGGTCTAATGGAAGGCCTCCCTGCCTGTGATGGGGACCTACACACAAAGTGTGAGAAGTGGACTACTTTTTGAGCATAAAACTGAGAATCATAGAATCAGAAGATCTTAGAATGTCTTGGGTTGGAGGGAAACCCCAGTTCCTAGAGCTGCTCCCCATTTCAAGAGGGGATTGGACGTGGCACTTGGTGCCAGTCATGAGGTCTGTGGTGACAGGTTGGACTCAATGATCTTTGAGGTCTCTTCCAACCTTTGTGATACTGTGATACTGTGATTTTTAAAGCACCCAGTGATTTTTGTCAGTGAGAACACCTATATCTGTGATCAATAATTCTCTCCACCTCAAAGTTCACAAAATTAAAGTTGTCTGTGCAAGATCAAAGGCTTTTGTGGATTCCAACACTTTGTGTTTAGAATAATTTTCTAGAATAATTTTCTAGAGCTTTCCTAGCATTGCCCAAGGACATCATAACTTCGCCAGAGTCACCATAGTGGTTTTGGGGGAATCAAATTTTACTATTAATCCTTTTCTATCATTTTTTTTCCCTGGTAAAATTTTCAAAACTATAAAGCACTTAAACATCGACCATTGCCTCTGCTTGTGATTAGAAAACATTTCACACCACTGACATCTCTCTGGAGAGATTCAAAACTCGCCTGGATGTCTTCCTGTGTAATCTGGTGTAGGTGATCCTGCTCTGGCAGTGGGGTTGGACTAATGATCTTTCAAGGTCCCTTCCAGGCCTTAAATTCTGTGATTCCATGACATCATTACAGATTGTAACCAAAACACCACACTCAGACAGTGTTAAAAATCACCTATTTCAGCTGAGTGAATTAACATAAAAATGGTCATTCCTGAGACACAAAATTATTTAATTGTCAGGTTCAGGAGGGAAAGTAAGATGATGGGAAAGCACATAAAGTGATTATTTGACCTTCTTGGCCACACACACACTATCTGCTTGATGCAGTCTTGTCTTGGGAGATACAGCATCTTAGCCACCAGACCTGATACACAAGACAAGGACAGCTTAGTGCCTGAAGAATATTAATTCTTGAAGAGACTGCCACATTATCATTTGCTGGCATACCTCCAGCAGGACTCATCTATTTTAGCATTCGCAGCTCCTCCAGTTAATATTCTTTGACATTCATCCTGAACAGATGTTTTTACCGAGGTTATCTATAGTTCTGTCTTCTCTGCTGAGGAAGGTTTGGAAGGATGAGCACTTTAGGCAACAGCAACACTCAGTTTTTTGTCTACTCAGACCTTAATCAGTTTTACTCCTCATCACCTCCTTTCTGCATTACCTTCCTAGTGACTGTTAGCTTAATTTTTTTTTCTCTTCCAAAACATAAAAAGGGGGGCTATGTATATCACTTTGGCCCTTTGTTTTGGGGTGGGTTTTTTTTTTGGGGGGGTGAGGGGGGTGTTCTTTTCTTTTTTATTTTTTTCACTCTTACCTTCAAGAGTTTCAAAAAGTGCTGAGGTACTTTGTTATGTTTTTACCCTTCTTTGTTTCATGGAATCCCAGCACAGTGGGGGTTGGAAGGGACCTCTGGAGGTCATACAATCCAAAGTCCCTGCAGGGTCACCCACAGCACCTTGCCCAGGATCACAATGTCCACATAGGTTTGAAATCTCTCCAGAGGAGACTCCACAACCTCTCTGGGCAGCCTGTTCCAGGGCTCTAGTGTCTTCACAACAAATCATAGAATCATTAAGGTTAGAAAAGGCCTTTAAGATCATCAAGTCCATCTGTAACCCAGTCCATCTCAGGCTGTGCCAGGGGAGGTTTAGGCTGGATTTTAGGAAGAAGTTCTATACAGAGAGAGTGATTGCCTATTGGAATGGGCTGCCTGGGGAGGTGGTGCAGTCACCATCATTGGAGGTGTTCAGGAGGAGACTTGATGGGGTGCTTGGTGCCATGGTTTAGTTGTTTAGGTGGGTTGCATTGGTTGATGGGTTGGATGCGATGATCTTGAAGGTCTCTTCCAACCTGGCTTATTCTATTCTACTCTATTCTAACCCAGCTACCATGACCACTAAACTATAACTCCAAGAGCAACATCTGCACACTTCTTGAAAACCTCCAGGGATGGCAACTCCACCACCTCCCTGGGTAGCCTGTTCCTATGCCCGAACACTCTTGTTCAGATGGAACCTCCTAGGTTCCAGTTTGTGCCCATTGCCCCTTTTCCTGTCACTGGACACCACTGGAAAGAGTCTGTTCTCATCCTCTTAACTGCCATCCTTATATATCTGCTGTTCTCCAGGCTGAACAGACCCAGGTCCTTCCTCCTGGGAGAGATGCTCCCCTCAGCACCTATGGAACCTCTGGTACAAACTACTGCTACTCCAGTAGTTCCCTGTCTCTCTTGAACCAGGGAGCCCAGAACTGGACCCAGCACACCAGGGCAGAGTTAGAGGACAAGAACCTACCTTGATCTTCTGACCACACTCTTCTTCGTGCACCCCAGGAGACCATTTGACTTCCTGGGTCCTAAACCATATTGCTTGCATATGGTGAACTTTTTGTCCACTAACACTTTCAGGTCCTTCTCCACAGAGCTGCTTTCCAGCAGGTTAGTCCCTAACCTGTACTGGTACGTGGGGTTATTCCTTCTCAGGTGAAGGAGGGAGGAACACACTTGTCCTTGTGGAGGGAGGAATACACTCATCAATACTTGTCCTTGCTGAACTTCATTCAATTCTTCCCCCTCCAAATCTCCAGGCTTGTCACCAGTCACCTACTCATCCAGTATCTTCACTGGTATAGAGATATTAGACAAGAGAGTCGCCACATACTATTCTAAAAAGGTCAAGGTGATGTTCGTGCAACAGAGGAAATAGAACAATAGAAATTGACACGGATATGGAAAATTGCTAGAGATAGACAAAAGACCACTAGAATGAGACTAACCATACAAGGAAGTATTTTGTCTCCACTCTGATACATACTTTCTAAGGCAGAACAAGACACAACCTGTCTTCTTGAAGTGTAACCAACAATAGCATCAAGCCCTAACTTCCAAACCACAGAAGACAGAGAGACAGGAGACAGCTTTGCAAAAATGTAATTGTGCAGCTATGAGCATAGTTTGCACGTATCAATCACACCAAGGCATAAGTAAATAACCCAAAAGGCTTCTAAATGCAAATCATTGCCACATACACCTACTTGGTGTGCAGCAGGTACTCAATCCACTGCAAATGCAATGAAAGCCTAATTTAAAGCTTTGCTTGAAACTTCTGTTTTTTTAAAAAAAAAAAAAATGTACCAAATGTCTAAAAATTACAGAAAACTAGGTTCAGCAGCAACACCACAGCTTGAATGGACTCTCAAAGAAGAATGAAAGCATCTTTTTTATTTTTTTTTTAGTGCAACCTGTCAAATATGTACTACTGAGGCATATGTGTTTCTCTTCCTTTCTTCCTGTGCTAACAATTCAATCAACAAGAAAAACTAGCAGGCTCTCTCTGCCTAATCCCCCCTCTTCCATCTCCAAGCAGGCTATCACAGGAGGCACTAGAAGGCACTGCAATTCTGAGCTTCTTGATATGACAAAAATAATGATTATTTCCCTGTTAATTCCCAATGAGATTCACAAGGCTCAAAAAACTCCTGTAACCATGTTTTGGTGCCTGTGCTTGTAGATATCCAGAAACCAAATGCTCTCTAATTGGGGTTGCTCAGGACTGCTGATGTTCATGCTGCTCAGCACCTTTTGGTATTTTCGTTGCCCACCCCCAGAAGCAGAATATATTTTGATTACATAGCATCTGAGCTGATGGCTGCTGGGGTTCAGAGGACACTGCCAGGCTTACCTCTCAGAAGTTGCCTATTCGTCACAGGGTCCAGGTCAGGTCTGTACTGTTGCTGTTGAATTTAAGTTACATCTCATGTGTATTTATCAGAAAGTGAAGGATTTTGTTATGTTCATATTTAAGGCAATGACACCCTTTGTGTTTTGTTGTGTTTTTTTTTTCTCATGAGCAGGTGATATGCATAGCTGGGACACTTACCTTTGATAAAAAAAGTTAGGGAGATAAAGATTTGTAAGATGTGTGACTGTCTCTGAGCTACATTCCCAGTTCCATTTCTGAAAGTGAAATACTGATTTGTATGACAATTAAAACCAGATCCAGTAAAAGGCTTTCAGATAACCCATTCCCTAATTCTGAGCATTGTTTGCATTCCTGCCTTTCAGCTCACATACACTGAGCACAATATAAATGTTGCACGGGTTCTCGTGTATTCCTCATTAATAAATAACTAATGAGAATTAATTTTCCTTAATTATGTATTATGAAATAAACAGATCTTAAAAAGCTGTAGGCAGAGCCAGTGAATAAAGCTGGTATTAAAAAAACCATAAACACGCCTGGCCTATGATTAACCCCACAACCAATTGAGTGCAAAAATTGACCATTCAACCTGCATGTTAAAACCAGCCAAAGAAAGAAACAAGGAAAAATGCCATGTTTTGAATCACCTTTTTTTCCCCTCTGTGCTAGAAGTACTACAAATGCAAGGTGGATTTTTTTTCATTTGATTGGCTGGTTTTTTTGTGTGTGTTTGACCTCTGAAATAGATGTTTCTTTCTTCTGTTTTTGGTGGTGGTTTTGGGTTTTTTTGCTGTTCTCACAGTCTAAGTAATTTATTTTATTTTATTTTTACCAAGCAGCTTTCCATTAGAAAACAGAAAATATTTTCTTATACTGAGGAATGACATCGCAATCCTACTTTTTCAAACCCAGCCTTTGGCTTATCCCTAATCCTCTCTGCTTGTGCTTGAAGCCAGGCAGGCGCAGACACCAATGATGTAATGCCAGAAACACAACTATACTAACATTTTATATTTTTAATCCTATGCTACTATTTTCACTTTTACTTTATGAGCTGCAGAATGATTTTTGCTACCTGCCAGAACCACACAGACAACAGCACTCAACAGCTCTTTAACACCTGCAGCCTTACCACACTGAATGGAGAACCACGGAGCGAAGCTGGTGATGTTATGTCTAGTCTATTAATGTAAGTGCTTCTTTAAGTTGTCCTAATTACTTTTGACCACAAACATATTATTTTTTATTGCCCCTGCTGCCAGGGGTGCCTGCAGCAGCCTGGCTCCCTGCAGTGTGAGAGAAGGGAAGCTTTACCTGTCCCCAGCTTTACCCTGCACATCAAGGGTTCACAGCAAAACAGTCCTGACACTGACCTCTCAAAGACCCAGCAGCTGAAACAGCCTTAACAAGGTATTAACACAGCAACATGCCCCATAAACTATTACCAGCTGCAGGATGGGGAGGAGAGCAAAAGGGAGGAGAGAGAGAAAGAAAAAAGGGGCGAGGGGGGTGGGGGGGCTGGATGGAAACAGTAAAAGAGGCTGTTTCATAGCTGGAGGAGCCTTTACATGTTCTTTCAACCTCTTCTAAATTTACCTTGTAGTTTCATGGCATGGTGTCCTGAACTAAGGATAAGCTATGTCTCACATACTCATGTCTTGCCAGATCTGCTTTTTTCCTGCTGAGTCCCACCAAACCACTCCATGCTGCCTGAGCAACAACAAACACACATAAAACAATACTGCAGACAGTAGAGTTTATTTGCCCAAATTGCAGGTGATGAGCAGCCTGCTGAGCAAAGAGAGAAAGCAGCAAGCAGGGGTATGCCAGACCCTGAGCAGTCCCTTCAGTACTTTGTGAGGCTAGTACATTCAAAAGTATGCTTCCAGCATAACACAAATTTACAGCTGGTCTACCAGCAATATATGAATTAAGACAGATTCTGTCTTTGGGACTCCTTGGGCTATGTGGCTGCACTAATCAGAAACACTTAAAGAACGGAACCTTAATTTCATTTTAACATCCAGTCTGAGCACGTGCACGACTGGCTGTGCAGCAGTGCTCAGCGTGGGGTTGTTGCTACTGTGCTCAAAAATGTAGTCTAATGGTAGACTGCCTCTCACAGCTGTAACACTGAACTTCAAGGACTAGCCACCCAGAAGCTAGACCTGCTTGAATAGTGACAGGCAACATCAAGGAACTGCTGGAGAGAGTCCAGAGGAGGCTACAAAGATGCTATGGGGATAGAAGCATCTCTGTGGGGAGGAAAAGCTGAGAGACCTGTGGCTATTTAGCCTGGGGAAGATCAATATCTAAAGAGAGAGGTGGAAGAGGATGGGGCCAGGCTCTTTTCAGTGGTGCCCAGCAGCAGGACAAAGAGTAACAGACACACACTGGAACCCAGGAGGGCTCACCTGAACAGAATCTTCTTTGGTGTGAGGGTGCTGGAGCCCTGGAGCAGGCTGCCCAGAGAAGGTGTGGAATCTCCTTCTCTGGAGCGATTCTAAACCTACCTGGACATTGTGAACCTGGGCAGCTTGCTGTGGGTGTCCCTGCTGTAGCAGGAGGGTTAGACTGGATGATCCCCAGGGGTCTCTTTCAACCTCCATCAGGGGATTCTTTGATTCTTTTATGTTACCAAGATTTTTAAAAAATTTTAAAAATCAATGGTTTATAAAAGTATCACAGTAATAAACACTAGGGGAATAATAGACTAAGGGAATAATAAACACTAAGAGAAATATTGCTGAAAGGAAAGAAAGCCTTGGGTTTCAGGGCACAAGCTTAATACTCTCTACTTCAGCTTGAGAGGGCAATTTATTCCACACTGCTATTTGTACTCTGATAGAGACAATTCTAGCTTCTGTCTGGTCCAGTATCCCCGCCCTAACAAAGGCTCTTCTGATACACTCTAGCAACGCCAAAAGAAGCCCTTCTCTTTTGAGCTAAAAACATTTACATGAATAACAAGAAGCTGAAGAGCTGTGATGCTTTTCATTGAGGGGCATGACAAAGGAAGAGAAGGAGGTGTTCACCCATTAAGTCTTCAAACAGGATGGGAATGGAGCCATATCTTTACGTGTTGCAACTCAGTCACCCTGTCTATGAGCACAGCTGAATTATTTGTAGGCATTATCTTTCATTGTTTGATCGGTTGTCTGGCGGGTGAGCAAAAACAATGCCTTGTGCTGGAGGCTAATCAGCAATGCCAATTAATAAAGAACAAATAGCTAAAATGAAAAAGAAAAAAAAAATCAGTAAAGAGCCTGTAGTCACAGAAGATTATATCCAAACTCTCCTATGCGAAGTTATAAATAAGCAAATATTAGTAGTATTGTAGCAATGATAGTCTAAAGGGAAGACAAGCAAGGTTGTAGGGGGAATTGGCCTAATGATTTGGTATATTTGGAAGTAATGTGCAAGCTTTCAGGCTTGAATTTTATCAAGCATCTACCCATGCTGGGTAGATGTTGAAAATGTTTTTTATTAGTTTAGACTAGATGTTATACCATTGATTAATCAGCTCAAGAGAAAACTAGACAGCATTTGCAGCACAGAAAGATGTTAGTGAGGGAAGAGGTCACTGCAACATATGTAGAGTCTGTAAAGCCAGGGCTTTTATTTACCAACACAATGTTAGCTTCCATTTGAGTTTCAAATTCTAGCTTCCAGGATTAGTTTTTTTGAAGATATTTTACAGGTCTTAAATGCGGCTCAGAACTGAGTAATCAGTTCTGCCGGAGTGAAATGAAACATTCTGAAGAAGTACTTTTTCACTCATAACTGGGTACTTCTGCTTTTATCACCTCTGCATCATATGTTCACTCTGATACCTACTGATTATTCAGTTTCAACTAATTCAATTGAAAAAAAGATGTTTGGTGCATACCTCAGGTATGTATGTACCTATATAGACCCCGTGGTCAACAACAAGGAATAATAAAAGTCTTTGAGGGAAAAACAGCGTTAACTTTTAAAGCAAGCCTGTGAGTTCACAGTTCTGTTTCTATGACATTCTTCCATCAGCTGTATTGGAACCCACAGCTTTGCAGTATCCACAGCAGCAAAAATTGTTGGCCAGTCAGTGTTCTGTCATCATACTTTCCCCCTTTGTCCCTGAAATGATGAGAAAAATAGAGTCCAGAAGCACACATGTACTTTTTCAAAGTGATGTGCAGTAAGGATGGGGAGAGTTCAGCTGACTGAGACATGAAAATAAGGGGACAAAGCAGGTAGGAATAAATAATGAGAAAAGATGATATTCAGAGATAACACAAAGCAGGAGTAAGACAAGAAAAGAAAAGCAGGGGGGGAGCAAGAGGAAGGGAGATTGTAGTTGGATGAACCATGGAAAAAAGGTGGGCAGAGTAAAATGTTTAACATAACAGAGTGAAGAGGAACATGACAGAAAAGAGAATCCACCTGAAAAGAAAAAATAAATTCTAAAGGTCATGTTGCATCCAGAAACAGAACATGGAGGAAAAAGAGAAGAGTTAGAAAGAAAAGTAGAAAAGAGTGAAGAGGGTTTGGGGATTTTTATTTGTTTTGTTTTGCTTTTATGTACTAAAAAAATGTGAAGGTGGGTTTTGATGATGGGAGTTATTGACAGGGAAGATAGGTGAAGGCATGGAAAGTGCAAAGTGGAGAACACATGAAAAAATATTAAGTAAAATAATTTTTAAAAACAACAAAAGATAACATAAGATAAAACATACGTAACACAATATAAATGTTACAAGTTGAGATCAGCTTGTTTCACTTTTGGTTAAAAAAAAACTTAAAAAAAATTAAATGTAGAAGAATTATAAATCATCAAAGCCTCGAGTCTTGTATTGGACTGTATGGAACACAGTAGTAAATAAAACACACTAACAGTAAAAATCTGTCATTTTTAATTCACCTAAAAGAGTCCTGTAAAAGGCACCAGGACCTTAAAAAGCAAAATCTTACAACATGAATCAAAAAGATGATTATTTTTTTTTCCCTATAGAGAAGCTGATTTTTGTTGCATTTGCCACGTCCTGGAATTCATCAATTCCAAGCTAGAAAAAAAAAAAAAAAATAACACTTTCATGTTCCGTGTAGACAGTGCAGGCATCTCAGACTCTCTTACTCACTTCCCCCTCCCACCCCCCCCCTTCCGCAGGACATAAGGAGGGATCCAGATGAGGGTGCTTCAGCCCCACTCCGCTCCCGTGGCGTCCCCGGTCCTGCAGTGACATCCAGCGTCCAGGACTGGAAGAGCTCATCCTCGACGCTCCCCTTCTCAAATGCAGGGGATCACGCCAGCGTGATCTTTACTGCTTGGAAGAAGACTCTCAGAACGGTAGGGGTTGGAAGGGACTTCTGGAGGTCATCTAGTCCAACCCCATGGCTGATGCAGGTATCCCCATCTTCTTTCAGGCAAAGCACCCCCTGGGAGAAAGCCCTTCAGGTTGTACATTGATAGTGTTTCCTACACAAAACATTCTGAACTCTGACATTAATGTGTTTCTCTCTCAGGTCATTATCCATTTCACTGATCATGCAGATGACTCAACAGATCAGCTGGAGGCTGCTTCATCTACTTTGCAAACAGAAGGCAACTTCTTTACTCTTCAAGGCAGTGAATACCCTTCATATTAACCTACAGAAAGGACAGAGTGACAGCACTGCTTGGGACAGGGTTTTCCACATAAACTAAATAATTAAATAAATAAATAAACAGCAACAAAAACCCCACAAGTTGGGATAACTGCAAACTGGCACTGGAAATAAAAGGCAATCTGTACATGAGCAGGGGAAAAAAAACAATCAGAATTTTCTTTGAGTACCTAATTTAAAAAAAAAAAAAAAAAGGGTAATATTTATGGAGAAAATTCATGAGTAAGACCAAACTTTTTTCCTGTTTAAAGCTTTCAAAGAACTGGCATTGATTGTAGTGAAAACAGTGGATTAATTACTTTGGGGGGTGTTTTTTGGTATTTGTATTTTGTGTTGTTTTTTTTTAATGTGATCCTTCATAAACTAGGAATAGAAGAAATAGCTTCTTGACAGTCCATTATAAAAAGGTACTTGTTTGAGTTATGTTTTTGGTTTTTAAATTCAGGAATTCCTTCTTTCTCCTGGTGATGGGAAGAATGTGTGACATAAATCCAGAATATAGTGGTCAGAATAGGACGAGTACAGGCAGGCCACCAAAAATGCTCAAAACCCCTTAAAATCTTGCTGCAGGATCACAGAGGCCTCAGTAACAGCCCTGTAAAAACTTAGAAGGAAGCTTGTCACAAATAGGGTTTTGAAGCAATCAGATTGTATAGGAGGAAAAGAAAACTTCCATGAAAGAAGACAGCTTTAAAGCCTCCTACTCTCTTTCACCCACAGAAGATGCTAGCCCTCTAAAACTACTTACAAAAATACAGATCTCTGGAGGTGCGGCTGCCATGCTAAAATTTTATGGTTACTACAGCAAATTTCACCATTTCTCCAGCATTTGGTACATTGTAAAGCTCAGTGGTTCTTATTATGAGGTGACCTTGTTGTTTTCCCTTCTAATGAAGTGTCCATCTGCATCCATGGGATGTTTGAGGGAATAAAAGCCGCCTGTAAGAGAGGAGCTAACATTCTGCTGGAATTTCCATGGACTTAGGCTGCTGAGGTACCTTAAGGAGGTCTTAATAATCTTCCCCAATTCACAAACTCCTTGATTTTTAAGATGACAGCTACCCAGCTCTTCTGCATTGAGCAGACACGATTTCCAAAGGCTCTATTCACTCACAACAATCTGCAACCTTTGATGTCAAAGGAGCCATGGAGTGGCTGGCTGCAAGCTGCAGAGGGTCACAGATCTCTGCTCAGCACCCAGCCTTATCTATTCATCAGAAATTCTCCAGGCCAGGGAATCTCTTATTTTCTTTTTTTTTTTTTTTTAAATTATTATTATTATTATTATTTTCATTGCACAGGCCTCAGGAAGCCAAATGTCATGGGAAATTTAATGTAAGTCAGCCTCACATTCCCTAACCATGAATGTGAAAAAAATTAATCCTCTGCAGCTAAATACTTTTGTAGTCATTTGGTATAAAAGGCAATGGTCTGTCACTTATGTCCTGTGCTAAACCAGTAATGAAATCTTGAAAGGGGAGGAGGAGGTAGGGGGGAGATTGCTGCCAGTGAAGCCAAAATTAGGCTGTTGCTTTTGTACCCCGAGCCATTTGGGGAGTTAGGATAATTGAATGCACAGCGTTATCCTCAGCAGCACAGGATGCAAGTGGACCTTCAGAAGGCAGGTGTGATGGTAAATGTTTCCAGCAACATCTGCAGGGTTTTCACCCTTGCTTATTTTTATGCATTTCCATCACTGACTGGAGCCTGCAGTGATATTCAACATATGGGTTGTTTTCACCTTGCCTCACTCTGGTAACTCCATTGTAAAAATATTAAAGCAAGCGAAGCCTCAAAGAGCTCCATCAGACATGCACAACCACCACTTGTGGCCAAGAAATAAGGCCAGTGGTCTCCTGGGGTGCATTAAGAAGAATATAGCTATCAGGTTGAGGGAGGCTCTTTTTCCTCTTCTATTCAACACTAGTGAGGCCACATCTGGGTCCAGTGCTGGGCTCCCCAGTCTGAGTGAGAATGAGAACTACAGCAGAGAGACCAGCAAAGGTAGGAAGCTGCTGAGAGGCCTGGAGCATCTCTGTGAGGAAGAAAAGCTGAGACCTGGAGCTGTTTAGCATGGAGAGGGGCAGTCCAAGAGAGTATCCTTGCAAAGTTCAGCAAGAGCTAAAAAGTCAGAGGCAGGGATAGGCAAGAGGATGGGCACAGTCTCTTTTCAGTGGTGCCCAGTGACAGGACAAGGGGCAACAGGCACAAAATGGAACCCAGGAAGTTGAACATAGACATGATGAAATGATTCTTTAATTTGAGCATTCCTGAAGCAGGTTGCCCAGAGAGGCTGTGGACTTTCCTTTTCTGGAGGCAGTCACAGGATCACAGGGTGTAAGGGTTTGGAAGGGACCTCAGGAGAGCATCAAGTTCAATACCCCTTTCCAGAGCAGGTCACACAGGGAATTCCAAACCCACTTGGACATTGTGATCCTGGACAACCTGCTGGGTTTGGACTGGATGATCCCCAGAGGTCCCCGCATCATGCTGGCATTCTGTGATGGCCTGTTACGTCTCTTCTTGTTTTGCAAGCTCCTTGGGTCAGACAGTTCAGTAGAGGGTAAGAGCCACAGGTGACAAATACAGATGCCACAGTGGTCTTCCATCCACAAATACAGATAGTAAACAGAAAAACAAGAATTGAAAGAGTTTAATCCACCAGCAGGAGGAAACTGGAGCGCAAGAGCAATGAGAAGGCTCCATGGATGCTGCTTCAGAAAGCACACATGAGTTATGACCCTCCTTAGCATTTGTGACACCAATTATCTCTATAAATGGTTGTCAAAAAGGAAAAGAATGTAGTCCTGTAAATATTATGCACTTCATATTGTACGAAATAAATACGCTAAGGATGTGCTTTATGGGGGGGTGGGGGGTGGGTGTGTGTGGAATAATGTATTTTTGTCCATTTAATTTAAAAGAGAGCAAAAGATTGCTACTGTTGTGAAATATGGGAGATCAGCTTCTGATGAAAAATCTAAATGTTAAAAAAGAAAAAAATCGACAGCAAAGATCAGAAACATTTATCAGAAGAGTTCATGTTTCTGATATATATTTAAGTGTGTAAGGCAGAACCACTGAGAACAGTAAATACTTTATAGCTGGCACTTTGTCAAAACTATAAGTGGCTCTGCCTTCGAATTTTACATCATCACTAAATTTACAGTCATTTGATAAGTGGCACAAGACAAGAATTACTTCTTTCTAAATCCAAACCAAGCAATAAATCTAACATCAGGATTCCTCTTATTGTCCGTTATCGTCTGATGACAATGCCTTTTACCTTCATTGTCTTGACAGAAATATGATATGTAAAATTGTAATGTCACATCACTCACCATGATTTAACACTATCCAGCCCATACCATTTTAATCAATCAAAATTGTCGCTTCTTAGTGTAATGATTTTCTGGTGGATTCCCTGTGTTTAATATGATATATATGTCTTATCAGCAGTTGATTTACTGTTTCATTTCAGAGTCTAACAGCTCAGAAGGCCATTCTTGCCTCCTTCAGACACCACTGGAATTAGCAAACAAGCATCATTTTAGGTGCTGCTGGAGAACTAATTGCTCTGGAAAGGCACAAAATGTTTTTTTACCACAAACTAAAGGTGCCTGGGGAAAAGAAAAAACAAAAGGGGGAAAAAAAAAAAAAAAAGATGAGTAAATGTGGTGAAATAAAGGGACTGGAGAAAAACCCATCACTAATGACAGCACAGCACAAACAGCACTTTTTCTTACTTTGGCACACCCAGATGGACATGAGCATTCCAACTCATAGAATACTAGGAGTTGGAAGGGACCTCCAAAGACCATCGAGTCCAACCCCTCTACAAACCAGAACCACTTAGGGCAGGTCACACAGGAATGCATCCAGGTGGGTTTTGGAGACCTTCTCTGGGCAGCCTGCTCCAGTGCTCCATTACTCTCACAACAAAAACAAAAAAAATCTTGTGTTGAGATGGAATTTGCTGTCCTTGAGTTTACCACCATTGCCTCTCACCTTTCACTGGGTATCACTGAAAAGAGACAGGCTTCATACTCCTGACATCCACTCTTTGGATGTGTATAAACAAGGTCCCCTCTCAGGCTTCTTTTCTCCAAACTAAATAGCCCCAGGTCTTTCAGCCTTTCCTTGTAAGAGAAATGCTCCAGTCCCTAAATCATCCTCATAGCTCTCCACTGAACTCATTCCAGTAGTTTCCTGTCCCTCTTGAACTGGGAGACCAGAACTGCACACAATATTCTAGATGTGGTCTAACTAGGGCTGTACAGAGTGGAAAGGAGACCCTTCCTCTACCTGCTTGACACAATTATAAGATCTACCATTGACTTTCTTGGCCACCAGGGTACATTGCTGTCCCATGGATAACTTACTATCGACCAGGAGTCCAAGGTCTTACTCTGTGGAGCTACTCTCCAGCAAATCAACCCCTAGCCTGTACTGGTGCATGGCATTATTCCTCCCCCGGTGCAGGATTCAAATCTTACCCTTGTTGAACTTTGTTAGGTTCATATTTTCCCAGCATGGTGCAATTCCTGAGCGCCACAATTTGCTTTTAAAACAATCTGTAACTATGTTGTGGGTTTCTCTAAGGAAAGAAGATTATTTTCATTATGTTTCTCTTCATATTCAAGAGGAGATTGGACGTGGCACTTGGTGCCATGGTCTAATCATGAAGTCTGTGTTGACAGGTTGGACTCGATGATCCTGGAGGTCTCTTCCAACCTTAGTGATACTGTGATACTGTGATATTATAGACTCATTTTATTTATTATTCACATAAAACTATTGCATTTATTTCTTAGACAACTGCAAGGAAAACAATTTGTGCTTATAAAGCTCTTTAAAACACAATCCAACACATGATTGGAATAACTGACTTACATTAAAATATGTCTTTATATTAAGCTGGACAGGCTGAAAAATGCCTTTACATGATGCAAAGCACAGATGCTTGGAGCTATGTAAGAATAACAAAGCAACAAGTTTAACATAAAAGTTATGCTTTTACATTCTCTTGCAGAATACCAATGACATGGAAAAATGGACAGGCCCAGGTAAGGCCCACCAGCATTAGCAAACACTCAGCTCACTCAGGCAGGAAAAGCAAATGGAAGCTATATTTACAAGCAAAACTACACTCTACGATGGAATGCAATGAATATGTACAAATATACAGCATTTATAATATTACACAGGTATTTACAATCAGAACACAGCAAGGAACCCCCCTCCTGAACAGGGAAACTGCCCTGCTTCCCCTCTAACCTACCCCCTGGCCCCTACATTTAATTGGAAGGAAAGAGAAAGAAGTTAGGATTGCTGTTAGCTCTGAAAAGCATCGTTAGTGTGATTATCTCAAGGTTAGGCTGATAAAAATCTCCCAGCTGAGCAGAGCAGAAAGCAGCCTCAGCAACCAGAAGAAGGGGAAAGGAATGAAGTGCAATGTGAGATTGCTAAGGGTCTCCTTCACACAACTGCCCAATGAAATTAGTTTAGAATAATCTCTTGTTTTCCTTTTTACACCCAACAGTGGATTTGTTTATATTTCTCCACTCTTCTGCTCGAAAATCTGCAGCTAACTTTTAAAGGCATAGCCTGAAACTGTCACAGGAAGGAATGGGTGGAAATTGTTAGATTTCAAGGCAACAGGTTCCTCCTATCATCAGGCAGTTAATGTTTGATGATGTGTAAGGTGTGAAATTTTGAGTGCCAAAAATCAGTACAAACTGAATAAATACATTGCGAACAAACAAACAAAAGAGAGAGAGACAACAAAACTCTTCCTTGCTTTGACTAAGGTCTTAATCTGTCCATTTTCATTCCTGTTAACCAGAATTTACATGAAAAATTCCACTGAAGTAAACAGTTCTGCAACCATAAACAGGTACCCATGGGCAGGTCGAAGGCTGTTGGACCAGGTCTTCAGGACTGCAAACACATGTGGCTCTGGGGCAGCAGGATTACATCTCCAAGTACACTGTCTGCCCAAGGAGACACGCCAGAGTGCTCCATAACTGTCTTCTTTAGAGGACAACTGCAGGTTGTTAATCCAACAAGCTAGGTGCTGAGGGGCCAACTCTCTTCCTACCACCCTTCAAAGGGCCTTACATAGACAAGACAAGATGGATGCTTTTCATTCTTGAGGAACAATTAAGCCACTTCTAGTGACAGATAGAGAAACACAGGTAAGAGAATTCTGTGAATGGGACAAACATAGGGCCCTGAACCTGGGGAGGAATAACCCCCTGTACCAGTATAGATGAGGGGCTGACCTGCTGGAAAGCAGCTCTGCAGAGAAGGACCTGGGAGTGAACAAGTTCAGCATGAGGCAGCAGTGTGCCCTCATGAACAAGAAGGCCAATGGTGCCTTTAGGTGCATTAGGAGTTTTACCACCAGGTTAAGGGTGGCTCTTCTCCCCCTCTATTCACTCAGAGATGAGGCCAGGTCTGGGGTCAGACTCTTTTCAGTGGTGCCCAGCAACAGGAAAAGGAGTAGGGAGCACAAACTGGAACCCAGGAGGTTCCACCTAAACATAACGAGAAGCTCCTTTGGTGTGAGAGTGCTGAAGCCTTGGCCCAGGCTGCCCAGAGAGGTTGTGGAATCTCTTGATCTGGAGAGATTCCAAACTCTCCTGGACAATGCAATCCTGGACAACCTGATGTGGGTGACCCTGCTTCAGCACAGGGGGATGGATTAGAAGATCTCCAGAGGTATTTTCCAACCCCAGCATTCCAGGATTCTGTGAAATAGTATTCACAGGGAAAACTGTCACAATACATTTAACTTATATCACAGATTGTGTAGTTAACCAAGAAGACACAAATGATTTTCACTTGTTCAGAGATCCACAGACTCAAAATTCTGTTGAGAATCAGATAAATCTAAGTATCCCTTTTTTTTTCCTTTAAAAAAGAAGAAATATTTAGGATTTTTTTTTCCCCACAAAGTTAATTTTTCCTAATAAGAAAACATGTCAAAAATATCTGTCTTTTACATGCACTTTTCCTTCTTTCATAAATTCTTCTCTCCTCTAAACACAGGATGTAAGTTACTCAGTTGAAGACAATAGAATGTTTTAGAACAAAAACTAAATAAAAATAGTGACAGCTGCCAGTAAATAGTAGAGTCCCAGTGTGTCTTTCTCTGTAATGTGGAAGTTTGTTTTGAGACCACAAAAATCCTTCATGAGCCTTACCACTTTTTATTTTTCTTAATTCTCCTTTCAAAGAGTCACAACCAAAGTGTCAAAAACTAGCTGCAAAATGGAAAAAAAAAATCAAAAACATTTTAAAATTCCTGTTTTCCCTAGTACAGGACAAATCTGCTGAGAAGTTTTAAGGACTTTATCCAAGTCTTTTATGAAAAAATAGTATTTATCTTCCAGCACGAAGAAACAATAGGTTAAATACCACTGTGTTTTACCTTGGGTTTTTAGAATCACAGATTAGAATCATAGAGTTGTTACGGTTGGAAGGGACCTCAAGGATCATTCAGTTCCAGCCCCCCTGCCATGGGCAGGGCCAGCTTGCACTAGATCAGGTTGCTCAGAGCCACATCCAGCCTAGCCTTAAAAACCTCCAGGGATGAGGCTTCTGCCACCTCTCTTTTGTTTGGAAAAGATCTTTAAGATCATTGAGTCCAACCACCAACCTAAAACCAGCATGGCCATTAAACCTTGTCCAAAGTGACACGTCTAAATGATTTTCAAACACCACCAGGCAAGGTGACCACCACTTCCTTCAATGCTTGACCAGGCTTTCAAGAAATAAATTATTCCTAATACCCAATTTAAACATCTTCTGGCAAAATTTGAGGCCATTTCCTTTCATCCTATCATGTGATATGAGGGAGAAGAGATTTCACTCCAACCTCTTTTCAGATAGTTGTAGAGAACAATGAGGTCTCTCCCCTTAGCCTCCTTTTCTCTGGACTAAGTTTCCTTAGGCACTCCTCACCAGACCTGTTCTCTAGATGCTTCACCAGCTTTCCTGATCTTCTCTGGACATGCCCCAGCATTTCAATGTCCCTCCTGGACTAAGGAGCCCAAAACTGAACCCAGTACTAAAGGCATGGCCTCATCAGTGCCAAATAAAGGGGCATGATTACTTTTCTACTCCTGCTGGCCACACAATTGCTGTTACAGCCCAGGATGCTAGTGCTCTCCTTAGCCACCTGAGCACACTGCTGGCTCATGTTCAGATAGCTGTCCAACAGCCCCCCAGGGCCTTTTCTGCCAGACAGCTTTCCAACCACTCTGCTCCAAGCCTGGAGTGTTTCACAGGGCTGTTGTGACCCAGCTGCAGGACCTGGCACTTGGCCTTGTCAAACCTTACAATTATTCTAGGCCCATCAACTCAGCCTGTCCAGATCCCTCTGCAGAGCTTTCCTACAGCTGACCTGATCAACACTCCTTACCAGTTTGGTGTCACCCGTAAACTTACTGAGGGTGCACTCAGTTCCCTTGTACAGATCATTGGTTGATCTTATAGCGAAGTGGCCCCAAAACTGAGCCTTAGGGAGCACCACCTGTGACTGGCCACCAACTGGATTTAACTCCATTCACCACCACTCTCTGAGCCCAGCCATGCAGCTGGTTTTTCACCCAGTGAATCATCCACCCATCCCAGCCACAAGCAGCCAGTTTTTCCAGGAGGATAATATAAGAGACCATGTCAAAGGCTGTGGTAGTTTCAAGCTGTGCCTGGAAAATTTTCCACAGATCTTGAAGAGGAATTGGTAGAACGTAAATAAATCACCATTGGATGTAAAAAGGAAAATAATTATAAGTTCTAAACAATACCAGTGGGTAGACTGCTAACAAAGTTGGTTTAGACTAACTTTCTCTCCCTGTTTTCAGCTTCCTTGCTCTCACAGACACTGGCTCTGCCTTTCTGCTGGCTTTTGTTGACTTTGGCTGTGTTCTTTGTTGTGGCTGAGTATCTAACAAAATAACTGCTCTTTTCTCTCCTTTATAGTGTGTAAAGTGGGAGGTGGGGGGGAGGAAGGGAGCAGGGAGGGGAGGCTATTAGTAGCTCCCCTGGTTTTGTCCATGGGGGTTCTTGTGCTATTTATGAATTGTAAACACTGGTAAATACCTGTAAATATTGTATATTTTGCACATATTTATTGTATTTCATTTGAGATTGTAGTTTTGCTTGTAAATACAGCTTCATTTTCTTCCAACTGAACTTGTCTGGCAATTTTAATTTTGGGGAGGAATTTTTCAACCCACCGTAAAGACTTTTCTAAAGTCCAATGAAACAATACCCACAGCCTTTCCATCATCCTTTAAGTGGGCTACCTTGTTGTAGAAGGAGATCAGGTTCACCAGGCAGAACCTGCACTTCATGAACCCATGTTAACTGGGCCTGATCACCTGGTTGCCCTGCACACGCTGCATAATGGCACTCCCTATGACCTCCATGACTGTCCACAGCACTTTGGTCAGACTGATAGGTCTGTGGTTTCCCTGGTCCTCCTTGTCCTCCTTCCAGCCCTTCTTGTAGAAGAGCATGACGTTTTCCAGTCTCCAGTCAACTGGGACCTCCCTAGTTATCCAGGACTGCTGGTAATTGATGGAAAGTGGCCTGGTGAGGGCTTTTGTTGCTAATATATTTGTAGAAGCATTCCCTGCTCTCTTTAACAGATGAAGCCAAATTAATATCCAGATGGGATTTGGCCTTTGCAATTTTCTCCCAGCTTAGTCTCACAATAACCTTGCAGTCCTTCTGAATGGCTTGTCCCTTCTTCCACAACCATAAACTCTCCATTTCCCCCTAAGCAGCAACCCCACCTCTCTCTTCACCCTGGCTGGCCTTCTTCCCCACTGCCTCATCTTCTGGAACATGGGGACAACATCTTCCTGCACCTTTGAGACTTCCCTCTTGAGCAGTGTCCAGCCTTCCTGGAATCCTTGACCCCTCAGGACTGTCCCCCAAGGATCTTGTCACCAAGCTCTGAAACACACCTAAGTCTGCCTGCCAGAACTCCCAGGTGGCAGGTCTGATGCTCCCCCTCTTTACTTCTCCAACAATAGAAAACTCTGTCAGTTCATGATCCCATTGCCCAAGCTGGCATCCAAGATTTACACCTTCCAAAAGCCCTTCTCTGTTCATAAACATCAGGTTCAGCAGGGTGCTTCCCCTAGTTGGCTGCCTCACAAATTGTATCAGGAAGTGCTTCACACAGTCTATGAACTTCCAGGACTGCCACCTGTCTGCTGTGTTAAGAGGCACATCAAGAAAGGTGAAATCTCCTTGGAAAACAAACACTCATCCCTATCCTCACCATCATTAACTTCAATACAATCAAAACACTCCATGTCATACAGGATCACCCCACCCCTCTTCCTTCCCTGCTCCTCCCTTCTAAAGAGCTTGTATCCACAGATCCTGGCACTCCAGTCATGTGAGACATCCCACCATGTTTCTGTGATGGCTGCTGCATCACAGTTTTTCTGATACTGGTGTGATAATATTTCCTGATATTGTGCTGCCCTCAGGCTTATTTCCAGCAAGCCCACTTTTGAGCCCTACCGGCTCCCAGTCTAGTTTAAAGCCCTTGCAATGTGCTAGAAGAGATCCTAGAGACAGATGTACCCTATCTGTGGCCAGCAGACCTGGTGTCCTGTAAATTAATCCATGATTAAAGAAACCAAAGTCCTAACAGAGACTTGGAGCCAGGCATTGATCTCCTGGCTCTTCCTGTTTATTCCTTCATCACACCCTTCAGCTGGGGGGGAGGTACAGAGATCCTGACCTCAGTCCCTTAACCAGCTGTCCCAAGGCCCTGAAGCCTCTCTTCATTGCCTTTGGACCTCTTTGTTGCTACAACACTGCCTAACTAAAACAGCAGCAGTGGATAGTTGTCTGAGGGCTGCACTAGGGAAGGAAGCTTTCTCCTCACATCTCTTATCTGGGCCCCTGAGAGGCAGCAGACTTCACCAAGACATGGGTCCAGTCTGCGTCTTGGACCTTCCACTGCCTTCAGAAGTGAGTCACTCACGACAATGACCCTTCTTTTATTCTTCACTGAGGGAGTTTTGATGTAGGGTCTAGGCTGACTAAATCTCAGCAGCTCCTCCAGTCTGGGTGATCCATCACCCTTGTCATTTTATGCTTCATCTGGCAGAGCAATGCACCTGGCTCACAAAGGCAGCTGGGAAGGTGGGGTCATTACCAGGGGGACTCACCAGCAGTGCCTTGTCATGAGGGGCACGAACTTGCTGCCATTTCCCACTATCTTCTAAATCACTGCCTCTAGTCAGAGGATGAGAGGACAGGGAGCTCTCCATACCATCATCTCTGAACCTCTTGGGGTTCACTCATGGTGGGCAGGGTGTGACTCTAAGACTCTGCCTCTTCATCGCATTCTCTGATGGGCCTCAATCTGTTTACTTCCTCTCAGAGCTCCATTGCTAACAGAGGAGGTCCTCTGCCTGAGCACATCTTCAACAGGTGAATTCACTGCTCCCATCTGACACTGGTGTAAGAGCAGAGGACACCCTGCAGCAAGACATCTGGGTGGCAGCATGTTCCCACCAGAGCTCTATCTGAGAGGAGGCATCAGACCTGGCAGGAGCAGGACTCAGCGATGTCATGGCCTTGTCATGGATACCATCACACCCTGGTTGAGCTGGCCAAGCTTTAACATGTTCCTTGCATGTCCTTCTGTGGGAACTGCTGTGCCACTGCCATCCATGACCCAGGTGGCATCACATGACCTGTGAGCTTGCTGGTCACTGGGCTCCTTCAGTAAGATTCTCTTCCCTGCTCATGGTGTGCTGCTTCTCACTGAAACCTCTTGGACACATTCCTTAGGATGTGGAGATACTCAATGTGAGGCTCAAGGAGGCCCAGGGCAGCCTGGTCTAGTTGTGGATGTCTCTGCTGAGTGTGGGGAGGTCTGACTAGATGACTTTTGGAGGTCTCTTACAACCTGGACCAGTCTATGATTCCATGATTCTTTTAAAGCTGTCCTGTGACTGCCATTGCACTGGGAACACACATGCCTGGTCAGCCTGTCCCATGAGAGCCATTGGCTCCTGGCAGTTCCCTTAAAAGGAAAACCAATGGAAATCTCCTACACAATGAGTCACTCTCTCTCTGCTGCTGGCCTGACTGGTTCTGAAGCAGCTGCTCTTCTCAAATGGCTTGAAATACTTCAAGTCGATGGTATGTCTTACAACTCTCCAACTGCTTCCTCTGACCCTCATGAATAATCATCCTGAATCCTTCCTGCAAGTTCCCCACAACTATGGTGGTGGAAAGGAATTCATCGGCTGCATCACAGTGGCCTTCAGATACAACAGATACTTCAGTTCTTACTTGCTTGAAGTGATCAGCATTGGAAGAACAGCAAGCATCTTGATCACAGATTCACAGAATTCATAGATTCATGGAATGGTTAGGGTTGGAAGGGACCTTCAAGATCATCTAGTTCCAACTGCCTGCCGTGGGCAGGGACACCTTCCACTAGACCAGGCTGCTCAAGGCCTCATCCAGCCTGGCCTTGCACACCTCCAGGGAGTGGGCATGCACAGCCTCCCTGGGCAACCTCTTACAGTGTCTCACCACCCTCACTGTAAAGAATTTCCTCCTAATATCTAAATCTCCTCTTCTCAAATGTCAGTCTATTCCCTCTCATGTATCACTACTTGTAAAAAGTCCCTTCCCAGCTTTCCTGTAGTCCCCCTCAGGTACTGGAAGGCCACTCTAGGGTCTCCCTGGAGCCTTCTTTTCTCCAGGCTGAACAGCCCCATATCTCTCAGGCTGTCCCTCCAGGGGAGGTTCTCCAGCCCTCTGATCATCCTTGTGGCACTCCTCTGGACTCTCTCCAGTAGTTCAAAACCCTTGTTATGCTGGAGGCACGAGAACTCCAGGTAGGACCTCACAAGAGCAAGAAGGGGAGAATCACTTCCCTCATCCTGCTGGTCACACTTCTTTCATCAATACGAATTCACTTTTTGCATATATTTTTGACATTTCCTGCAACAAAGTTTTGCATGAGGGAGGAAGTTTTGTTCAGCTTCACAACAGCCTAGCTGCGGAAGCCCAGAGTAAAGGAAGCAATAGGGCTAAGATGGGAGGAGAACAACCAAAAATACTAGGAAAATAATGGAGAATTAAAAGATTCAAACTGCAATTGTTGAGAATTCTGAACAATTTTAATAGCTAAACAGTAAAGTGATAATTCACAGCTGCTGCAGGCAAGTATAATTTATACATGGGTCCCTCTGAATATTCAGAGTATTCCTTCAGAGGAATGCCATGTGAAAGATACCCTGACATTCACAGATCTCCACCATTCACACGCATCAGAATCATAGTCCTGGAATGTTTTGGGTTTGAAGGGATCTTACAAGTCATCTAGTTTCAAACCCCTTGCCATGAACAAAGACATCTTCCACTAGACCAGGTTGCTCAGCGTGCCATCCAGCCTGACCTTGAACACTCTCTGGGATTAAGTCCTTGTTTTTCCTGTCCCTTTAGACTGAGGGTATTTCACAGTAGGAACCACATTACTCCTATTTCTCCACACTTTTAGCTATTCACTGAATGTTGGGGGAAGTGCCAACTTAAATTAGGAAGAATCTTTTTGTGTGATCAGTTTATTGTCTGATTTTTCATAGTGTGCTTCATCTTTCTCCAAGGACTTTAGCACACCTGCAGTTTCAGTTGTGACAGCAGTCGGTCCTGACACAGCAATTCCCACCTTAACACACGCTTTGCCATATCTCAGACATCATCACTAGAGCTGACTAGGGAATGCAGAAGCTAATTCTTTTACCTTTGACCCCTACTGCCTGCACCACTTACCATTTTCCCCAGGAAAGGGTCTACTGCAAATTCTGAGAGCGAACATTTCAGAACTAAAGCAGCTTCTAAAAACAGCTACCCTACATCTCTATACATTGCAATTAGCCTGTAGCACCTAGAACTAAATACACCTACGACACAACTCAGCACAATACTATCAGTGTGGAGAGGACACACTCCCACATCACAATTTCCAAAATACTTTCTCCTGTTTAAGGGGGAGAAGATACCACATGTCACATCCAAGCTTTCATTAGTTTTATACAAAGCATGGTTTCAAGTCTGAAATGTGTTGTGATAATTTCATGCTGCTCTTCTTTATTATTATCTAATTACTGTACTTTTCTCCTTTTTTAAAATTACTCTCAGTGTGCTTTCCTTTAGAAATATTTGCTTTGCAAGAGGAGCTGGACCTAATTTGTAGACACCTTGCAGAACTTTGTTCTGCCATAACCCCCTAGAACAAAATATACATTAGGAGTAAAATAGCAGATTATTGCTTCAGCAAGTAGATGGTTTTATTATATTAAAAGAAAGAAGAAAAAGAAAAAAAGAAAAGAGAAGAAAAGAAAAAAAAAAGAGTAGATATGAATTCCACTTTAATAAACCTTTGGCTCTTTGCCCTTATGAAGAGCTCAAATAAGCTTAGTCTCTCTACCTTTTTTTCTACAATTCTTTGATCCAAGGGGTTTTCTTACATGGTATATAATAAAAGTAGTTTAAAATGGCTAATACAATTAGATGAGTTAGGTCTAGGTGTAGCTGGAAACTCATACTCCTATCAGTGGGAAAACAGGAGTTGTAAATAATCTTTTAGATTCTTTATGTCCACAAACACCTGTGGCTGCTCTATCTTTCAATACAATTGCTCTATTAAGCAACATGTAGTAATCCTAAGTGTTGGAAGATGAAGGCAACCAAAACCAGAACTAAAAGTTCTGCTACCATTTTTAAAATGCAGTTAAGGCAGAGGGAAGACTCACATAACTTTTTTTGTGAAGTGTCAGCTTGGAGGTGAAGGAGCCCTGCCCCTTTGAAGAATGCTGTTGCAAACCATTTTTCATGATGAAATAGTGTCCTGGGTTTTTTCCTTATCCCTTAACATGAAATTTAGATTCCTACAGCTGACTACTAGAGGCTACTGAAATGTCAAGGTATTTTCTTCCTCTATTTGCCTTAAGTCTTTAGGAAAGGGTGAAAAATTAAAACAAAAGAAACAGATAAACAAACAAACAAAACAAACTCTTTAAAATAAAGTATTTCCTGAGGCCCAGATGGAAAGAACTATAGGATGAAAAGCAAGCCATCAAAAAGTGCCAAAGCATCTTGCAAGCTACACTGTCAGTTCTGCGAGGCTGGAAATCTCTCCATTTTTAGAGCACTGTGCAGTGCAGTATTAGGGCTGGCTGAAGGTCACCTAATGGTCCAGTAATAGGAAAAAAAAAGTAGAAAAATCAACCATCAACTTACTCTGAGGCCATTGCTCCAGCTGTCATGCAACATCTGCAGACCAGGTGATTGATAGGTAACTTCAAGTTTAACCTGGAAAATTTAGATGACTATGCAACATTACCTTTCTTCAATAACATTGTACAGGGCAGATCAGTCACTCAATGTCTAAGGGTCAGCAATTCTGCAGGTCAAAATTACCAGTAACAGAAAACAATCCTCCATGCAAAGCACTTCAGCTCACACAAATCAAGTGATACAATGAGGGTTTCATCTACTTAGCCAAGATCAGGTTGATAACCATGACAGGTTGATATTGGTTTTCAATGCTTCCTTCTCTGATAAAATTGGACCACTGGAAACTGTATAGAAAACAGTTTGCCTTGTACTGGATTACAGGCACCCAGGCTAGTTGCTAAGGTCACATTTCATTCCACTAGATACCTTTGCAGCCACTGGAAAGGCACCTTTTGTTAACAAATAAAATTTAATCACTTTCTTCTCTCCCATAGAAATGCTTTCAGACCTGAGTCATAGAATCACAGAATCATTCTGGCTGGAAAAAACTGTTCAGGTCATCAAATCCAACCATCATCCCACCACTGACAAGTCACCACTAAACAATGTCTCTCAGAACCACATCTACACAGTTTCTAAATCCTTCCAGAGATGGTGACTTCACAACTATCCTGGGCAGTCTGTTCTAGGGCTTGACAAGCCTTCTTGAGAAAATATTTTTCCTAATATCACAGTATCACAGGATCACAGTATCACTAAGGTTGGAAGAGACCTCGAGGATCATTGAGTCCAACCTGTCACCACAAACCTCATGACTAGACCATGGCACCAAGTGCCACGTCCAATCCCCTCTTGAACACCTCCAGGGATGGTGACTCCACCACCCCCCTGGGCAGCCCATTCCAATAAAGAACAACTCGCTCAGTGAAGAACTTTCTTCTCGAGTCTAAACCTCCCCTGGTGCAGCTTGAGTCTGTGTCCCCTTGTTCTGGTGCTGGTTGCCTGGGAGAAGAGACAAACCCCTTCCTGTCTGCAGCCTCCCTTCAGGTAGTTGTAGAGGGCAATAAGGTCACCCCTGAGCCTCCTCTTCTCCAGGCTAAACAATCCCAGCTCCCTCAGCCTCTCCTCATAGGGCTTGTGCTCAAGGCCTCTCCCCAGCCTTGTTGCCCTTCTCTGGACACGTTCAGAGATGTGTCGATGTCCTTCTTAAACTGAGGGGCCCAGAACTGGACACAGGACTCAAGGTGTGGCCTAACCAATGAGTACAGGGGCACAATGACATCCCTGCTCCTGCTGGCCACACTATTCCTAATGCAGGCCAGGATGCCATTGGCCTTCTTGGCCACCTGGGCACACTGCTGGCTCATGTTTAGGCAGCTGTTGATCAGCACCCCCAGGTCTCTCTCTGTTTGGCAGCTCTCCAGCCACTCCGACCCCAGCCTGTAGCTCTGCACGGGGCTGCCGTGGCCAAAGTGCAGCACCTGGAACTTGGATTTGTTGAATGCCATCCTGTTGGACTCTGCCCATCTGTCCAGTCGGTCGAGGTCCCTCTGCAGAGCCCTTCAACCCTCTAACTGACCAACCCTCTAACTGACCAAGCTCTCAGCTTGGTGTCATCTGCAAATTTGCTGATGACTGACTCAATCCCCTCATCCAGATCATCAATGAAGATGTTAAAGAGGATGGGGCCCAGCACTGATCCCTGGGGCACACCACTGGTGACTGGCTGCCAGCTGGATGTGGCACCATTCACCACCACTCTCTGGGCTCGGCCCTCCAGCCAGTTCCTAACCCAGCACAGAGTGCTGCTGTCCAAGCCACGAGCTGACAGCTTAGCCAGCAGTTTACTGTGGGGGACGGTATGAAAGGCCTTGCTGAAGTCCAGGTAGACCACATCCACAGGCCTCCCCACGTCCACCAGACGGGTCACCTGATCATAGAAGGAGATCAGGTTGGAGAGGCAGGACCTGCCCCTTCCTAAATCCATGTTGGCTGGACCTGAGCCCTTGGCCATCCTTCAGGTGCACAGTTATTGCCGCCAGGATAATCTGCTCCATCACTTTCCCTGGCACTGAGGTCAGGCTGTCTGGCCTGGAGTTTCCAGGTTCCTCCATCCAACCTTTCTTGTGGATGGGGACCACATTGGCCAGTTTCCAGTCATCTGGGACCTCACCAGTGAGCCAGGACTGGAGGAAAATGATGGAGAGCGGCTTGGCCAGCTCATCTGCCAGCTCTCTCAGCACCCTAGGATGGATCCCATCTGGTCCCATGGACTTGTGAGTGTCCAAGTGGCTCAGCAGGTCCAGGTCTCACCTAAGCCTTCCATGGCACAACTTGAAACCATTTCCTCTTGTCCTAACACTTGTAACAAAGCAGAAGACTGACCTCCACCTTGCTACAGATTCCTTTCAGGCAGAGATTGAGAATTTCTCTTAGAAACACCTGGAATAGGTAACATTGATTCTTTGCCATCAGACTTGGCTTGATACTTGTAACAACATCCAGACTGTAGAAAAAAAAGCATCAGCATCTCAGTCAGTACTGCCAGTGTCTTCTGGACATTCATGTTCAGGAATTGCATCTTCCATGCACACATCTCTCTGCTTCTTCTGTGCGAGCCTGGGACTTATTTGTGACAAACAGACAGCTAAAGCAACAGCCCAAAGTACTTTAATAAGATTATTCTTATTCAGAAGGAGATTTAGTTTGGACTTGATGATCTCTGAGGTCTTTTCCAGCCTGGCTGATTCTATGATTCTGTGATTTAATGGGCTGAATTCTGTTAGAAATAAAAGTTTCCCTACTCATAGAAATGAAAAGCATAGGTGATCTCACTTGTTCCCTGCATCTTAGAAGACAAAAAAAAGACAAAAAAACCCAAGAAAAACCAAATAACCACACAAAACAAAATAAAAAAACACACAAAACAAAATAAAAGCTAAACAAAACCAACAAACACAAAAATAAGCCCAAACAAAACCAAACCCAAAAAGCTTAAATAAAACACAATATCAATGTTCATGATCTGTATCCCAACCCCCTTTTCTTTAGACAGCATAATGAAAATATTACTTCAAAAGTACACAGTTTTGAAGTAATTTCCAAAGAGGGAAGTGCTGCATGGCTTGGCCATCTGTATCTGTAAAACACCACCAAATCAATTGATAAACAATCAGTGCAGAAACAAAACATTCTCATCTGCCTTTTATGCCTCAAAAAGTGAATTGAGAGCTAACAAATCATAACATATACCCTACAAATATCTAACACAACAGACAAGTGAGATTATGCAGAGTGGATTACATAGAAGGCTGGAAGATATAGTGCAGGCAGCTGTAGCTGTCCCCTAGGCTGTCTTTCTGTAAACACAATACAGTATCTTTACAATATCTCACACTCACAATACCTCATCATCTTTTCTCTGCTTACATTGAACAACATGGAATAGTGGACGTACACCACAGCACTGCTTCCATGCTGTGACAGCCAGCAGGCACTTCCAAGTACATTCCCTTCAGTAAATTAAGGGGTTTTTTTATTGAATTATGCTGCAGCTGTTCTTCTGCCTGTGTTCAGCTCAAAACAGGACAGAGGCATAAGTGAAACACTGAACTTGCTAACAGACACTGTACCAGCAGAAAGCACCTTTTTAAGTATAAAATGAAGCTACCAGTAACTTATTATTATCATTTGACTTTTCTTTTTCTTTTTATTTTTATTTTTCTTTTCACATTTGTAATCTGTAAGTGTTGGGGCTGGGCTAAGCAGTACATGAGTCCCAGAGACCCTCTTGTGAACCACTCTGCATTCCCAAAGGGAAAAGAAAGATAAGAATGGAGAGACCAGTGGGTTAGGAAAGAAACTAAACCAGCTGGAACGGAAATAAGAACAAACCAATGAAACAGAGACAAAGAGACAAAAAACAATATGTAACCTGACACTTGATGGCAATGATGTCACCATTGGCATCACTGTTGTTGGAGGCAGGCACTGGACAAGCCTCAGACTGGATTTAGCAGTAGGTGGGAACCAGATTCAGGAGCTGCAGTCTGGAACTTGATTTAGGAGCACATGGATCAGCATGGAAGGCCAGTGAAGAGGAGACTTGACCCTGGTGATCCCTCAGCTTTCTCCTGAAGATGCCATCCATGGGATGGAATCCTTTGTTGGGCTGCTGATCCCTGCAGGTCTCGCCTCCAACTTCCTGCATCTCAATATGGGGCAGAAAAGGTGGCAATGGTCTTGCTGTGAGCAGGGGCAAGTCTAAGCAAGAGCCTTTCCACAGCCTAGCCCTTGGCAGGAACTCTCCCTGTCAGCATTGTCCCTGCTAGAAGCAGTCCCTGGCTGTGCAAACCTTCCCTGAACTTCCAAAAGTGCCTCGCTGAGCAGAGACTGAGCTGAGAACTCACAGCACTGATCAGAATCAGCTCTGGTCTAGCTCAAACCAGGACATTAGCACATTCATACTATTTCTTCACAGAAAATTGACAAGACAGATACAGAGCACAAGTCTTGAAAAGCAAAAGCCTGTGTGAACTTTACTATTTCCCTGCCACAAGCCACTTTAGAAAAGCCATGATCAGTCTTTCAGAGGTAAATGCACAACCTTAGAAAAGCTGAAAAAGCTGGCTGTCTAATAGATTGCAATTTGGTTTCATGTTTTATTTGGGTATCAGTAGAGATTTGGCATTGAAAAAAAAAACAAACAAAAGAGAGAGAGCGAAGCTTGGGCTCATTTCAGTGTACACTGTGTATACAAGGCATTAATTTGTTATATATATTCTCAGCATAGACAATGAAAGGCTGAAATAGTCCCCTCTAAATTCTTCCCTGTGAATAAGGGAACTAGGTCCTTGCTCGAAAAGTGTATCTCCATTGATCCCAGTCTTAGCAACGTTTCAGGAAAGTACATCCACATTGTCCATTAAAATTATGTCTGTGATGGTATCAAACCAATCTGGCATATTTGGTCAAATTTGCAAAAACTGGATATGGAAATGCTCATTGCAAGTGATAAAGAATTAATGCTGGTGCAAGCCATTAGAGGTGGCTGAGGTTTAGCTTTAGGATGATTATCTTCTTCTGATGTTAAGCTGTGACATTCAAGTAGGAATTGTGAATTCAAGTATTTTTACTTATGAATGCAACATATCCAGCACCTTCCCTGAACTATTTATGCTTGGCAGGAGGCACCCTATATGTAAAAATAATAAGAAGTTATGAGCTTTAAGTATTGGATTTTCTCCAAAACAAAGTCATAAGTCCTCTACTGAGAGAGGTGATAATAAAATAATATTAATTTCAATATTGCATAATGCACAATGCTTATGTCTAGAGTCAGATGCATTCTGATCAGGGAATGAGAAACCTGGTGGAAAAATATGCATTTAGGGAAGGTGACCTCAGTCTATACACTGGCTCCACTCTAATCCTTATTCATATTTGAAACCAGTAAAAGCAATAAAATCTTTAGCCTAACACTTATTCTATGTTGTAAGAGTTTAAGGAAATTAACATATTCCTCCAGTTTTTCTATTAAAAAAATATTTAAAGCTGCTGCTGCTACAGGAGTCAGCTCCACTACTGACACTTCTTTTTCCTTCAGCATCCTTGCCTTTCCCAGTTGTTCTATGCAAACAATGAGTCCTGTATCTACAGCAAGGTGCCCAGATCATGGTTCCAAATGTGCCTCACCTATTGCCTTCAGGGCGATGTTTCCTTCAGAGCGATCTCAGGGTCCTACAAGAACTCAGTACAGATCCCAGTTATGCATTGTAGAATACAGAGTCAACCAGGTCGGAAAAGGTCTTTGAGATCATCGAGTCCAACCTATCACCCAGCACCATCTAATCAACTAAACCATGGCACCAAGTGCCTCATCCAGTCTCTTCGCTAAGGGGCTAAAAGCTAAAAAGATTTTTTTAATTATTATTTACATCTTGTAACAACAATTTTGGAAGGCTGAGATAAGCATGTTTCTGCTAAAATCAAACTTGAATCTTTTCTTGAAAACCATGCCACCATATTTTCCATATCGCTGTAACTTCTAACAATGTTGAGTGCAGCCTACCTGTTGCCACACACTGTCGTCCCTGTCCTCTTGCTTTATGAACTGGTGATGCATCATCTGATAGAAATACACCATCATAAAGTACATTTGGGGATAGTATTTGAAGTGTTGGCACATTCTGTCTATAAGAAGCAATTTTATTCCCTTTCTGGCAGTGTGTGTGGAACATCTTGTCATGATATGATAAAACCTGACAAACTGATGCAAAGCAACAAATACCCAGATTCCCCACATTCCTGAGGTTAATTTCTGCAGTAGAAGATCACAGAATCACCAAGGTTGGAAGAGACCTCAAGGATCATCAAGTCCAACCTGTCACCACAGACCTCATGACTAAACCATGGCACCAAGTGCCACAGCCAATCCCCTCTTGAACACCTCCAGGGACAGTGACTCCACCACCTCCCTGAGCAGCCCTTTCCAATGCCTAACAACTCTCTCAGTGAAGAACTTTCTCCTCACCTCGAGCCTAAACTTCCCCTGGCACAGCTTGAGACTGTGTCCTCTTGTTCTGGTGCTAGTTGCCTGGGAGAAGAGACCAACCCCCTAGAGTTAAATATAAAAATAATTTTGTTCATTGTGTGTTTTTTTTTTCTGGTTTTGTTTTTTTATTTTGTGTGTGTTTGGTTTTGGGTTTGATTTTGGGGGTTTGTGTGGTTTTGGTTTGGTTTGATTTTTGTTTTACTTTGGCTTTCTTTTTTATTTAAAAAAAATAATGTTCCTTCTGACAATGAAAACTACAGAAGTGGCAACACATGAAGAAAAAGTAATTTAAGCTTGTGTGCTGCAAGCATCCAGTCTGAGATGACATCTGTAATGTTGACAGGTGGGATTGATGATAAACTGCGGGCACAATCAGTGGCCAGAACATCCAAAGTGGTACAAGTGATTTCCAGTGGCACTTTCCAGCCCTTTTAATTGCTGACCACACTCAGCTTCTTCTGAAGACAGTATATTAGAAAAAGGAATATCAGAAAAGGGATGTTAGCTGTTAGAAATATATTAGAAAATAAAAAGAAGAAAATAAAAGAAAAAAGGGAATATGGAGAAATATTGAATACTTTGGGAAATGATGACCAAAAAGGACACAGTGCTGTAAAGGTCGGCAGTATTGGGAGTGCCACCTGAAAAAGCTGAAGGTCCCATAACAAAAACAGAAGTGTGCCAAAGGATTGTGCTAATCACAGATGTTACAATCTTGACCTTATAAAAATTAAAAATTGATGTTTAGAGCATAATACAGCTCTGTAACCATATTTAAACCTACTGATTTCATAGACAGAAGAAAGTTGCACCAAAAGGTCACAGTCTAATTTCATGACCGTATATTTACTCTTTATTCCCACTGTGAAAATGTCTAATTTTCAAAAGAGCAAGCCAATAATTACTTATTATGAAAGTATTCTAGTCAATACCTTATTTCTTAGTATTGATTATTATTTAGACATTTAAAAGGTACCCTACAGCACCAACAATATGTTTATCATACTATTCTTTTTACTCATGCTTGTAAGTATGAAAGATATTGATTAAAGGCAGTGGGCTAAAATGCCAAACACTGCATTCATTATGATACAAATAAATTTTATTTGGCTACCTCAGAAATAGAATTTGATTAGCAAGTAATTTAAAGACAACAGTTAAAGATGATGTTGGTGAGAAAACACGGATATCTGTTACAAAATGTATTTAGTCTTATACTGGATTAGATGCTGTGAATTCCAAATTCTTTTTCAGGGGTACATTGCAGGAGTGGGAAAGCATCAGAGGTCTTAGTTTGGTTTAGTTTGATTTTTTCACTTGGATTGAACTAGACCAGAACTGATTCTGGTCAGTGCTGTGAGCTCCCAGCTCAGGCTCTGCTCACTGAAGCACTTTCTGCATCTCAGGGCAGGTTTTCAGAGTCAGGGGCTCCTCCTAGCTGATGGGATGAAGAAAGGTTCTGGCTTGGACTTGCTCCTGTGCATACCAACAGCACTGCCACAGTTTTTGCCCCACCTTGAGGGGGCAGCAAGTCAAAGGTGACACCTGCAGGGATCAGCAGACAGGACAGGTGACCCTCAACTGCCCAACAAGGGATTCCATTCCATGGATGGGGATGGCATCTTCAGGAGAAAGCTGAGGGATCACCAGGGTCAAGCATCTTCTTCACTGGCCAGTGTCCCAGGAGGACTCTGTCCCTTCTGCCTTCCATGCTGATCCATGTACTCCTGAATCCACTTCCAGAATCCAGCTCCTGAAGCTGCTTCCCCTTTGCTGAAGATTTCAGCCTGTGATTTGTCCAGTGCCTGGCCCCAGCATCAGTGTTGCCAATGGTGTCATCATTGCCATAAGGGATTGGGGTGGATATTGATTTGTATCCCTTTGTCTCTGCTTCATTGGATTGTTGTTATTTCCATTCAAGCTGCTTTCATTTTCTTTCCCATCTCATTAGTCCCTCTGTTCTTCCCCTTTTCCTTCCCTTTGGGAAGGAAGAGGAGTTTATGGAAAGGCCCTGGCACTCATCAGGTGGCTGGCCCACCTCTGACCCTTGGCAGTCCTCAATGCCAAATATTCAAAAAATTATGAAGAGGCACTTAATTAAGACATTCCTTGGGCAACTAATTTGACATCACTGGCATCATACGAAGTACAACTTCCCTGTTGTCATTATGTCGTGCAGTAGGTGTTCAGAAACCTAATACTCCAAACTCAGCCCAGTGAATGAAGCTAAAAATTAATGGAGCAAGCAACAAGCCTTCAGGTTGAATTTTTCTCTGAATTTGAATATTTTCTTTTTTTTGTGTGTGTAAATATTGGGATGGAAACTGCAGGAACATGCAAACTGATCTAATAATGAAATTCAGATAGATATGAGAACAGCTTAGTAATTATTATTTCTCAATATTGACTTCAAATAGTGGACAGATGCACTTAAAAATGTATTTAAATAATTAAATAAGTTTGGGGTTCTCAGTGATAGACACCCAAGTGAATTACTTCAAATATTAAGAGTTTTCATACATTAACCACTGTATTCTAGTGCTTTCTATTTTCTATGTAAAACCATGACGCTATCCTTTGAACTAGGGAAATCACCCAGCCTCTAAAGGATGCTTTTGAGTCTACTTCTTAATATTTTCATAGATAAAGCCCAGAAAAACTAATGCTCATTTTTTCTGCCTCAGTTGGAAGCATGCAGGAAGCATTTGGTTCATACATATTTGTGCATCTTGGCAACAACGTGATTTTTATCTGCCTCGATTCCCTTGTTGATAGTATCTGAAGCTATGAAAGCTATGTGAAGCTATGTCCTCAGAGGAGGATCCTCAGATGAGAAATTTCCAGAGCTTTATGGAATACTGCCAAAAGGAATTAATGTTCAGAAATATAATAACATACAAATAGTAAATTTGTTTGAAGTTCTTACCATCTTGAGTTAATATGCAAAAACGTTCTTTGGTCATTATGAATGATTATTTCTTCTGCTGCCAAATACTTGCAAACTTTGTTTGTAGTTACAGATATCATTAACAGCATTAGTCAGTAATTCTTGTTTTGTACACTCTGTGCAGATATGACTTCTACCCCAAAAGGAAAATTAATAAGATGTACTCTTCAGAAGGAGGCATGTGAAAACATCAGTCTCTCCATTTCCTAGGAACTGGGTAGAAAAAGCAGACTGCACCATAGAAGTCTATCTCTTATAGAAAACTGCATATATCCAAATCAGTTTTATGTTCTTCTTCTGAGATTCTTCTGAAAATGCATGATACACATGCATAAAAATATTCTTTA